>NC_058103.1:74469166-74772196 GCF_020171115.1 Neogale vison
CATCAGTATGGATAACAAAGGAAATTGCTTCCCACCATATAATCTGGCCATCATCAAAGATTGAAGCTTATTTTTTTGCGAACAAAACTTATTCAATAAAGTACTATCCTTTAAAATGAAAAATAAAACAGATAAACAAGCCAAAAAAAAAAACCCCATTTCCTGTATTTGCCACTAAAGATTGTTGACAGAGGGCACCTAGATGACTCAGTGGGTTAAGCCTCTGCCTTTGGCTCAGGTCATTGTCTAGGGGTCCTGGGATCGAGTCCTGCCTTGGGCTCTCTGCTTAGCAGGGAGCCTGCTTCCTCCTCTCTCTCTCTGCCTGCCTTTCTACCTACTTGTGATCTCTGTCTGTCAAATAAATTAATAAAATATTTTTTAAAAAGATTGTTGACAGAGGAAAATTGGAAGAGAGACTGGAGGGTAGCAAGACGACTTCTTCCAAAGCTTTTGAAATGTTTTAAGACACTCTTTAATAGGCTCTTTATTATATAATTGGAACTAAGAAAGAGATTCAAATATGTGCAGGTTTGGCCCCTTTACCAAAACTGGAAAGGAAATATATTATAACGGATGCCCAAACTGCTATTCAGGAACTGACTCCTGAGTAGAGGCTTCACCATTCCATTCAGACCAATTATTGACACCTGATCTATGCATTGGACTGTGGCAAAAGGGACAAACCATTCTAGGATTTTGTGATTCAGTGATATTGGAGCTCCATTCATGACTAGTGATCACTCTATTCCTTGACAATTGCTTGTGGTAACCTAGCCTAGAGCATAGTTGTTCCAGTTAACAAGTATAAACCTTTCTCAAAAATTTAGAAACAGAATTGCCTTATGATTCAGCAATCCACTTCTGGTATATAATCAAAAATGGGAAGAATTTGCCTATATACCAAAAATATTGAGATGTTTCTGAATTCCTATTTCTACCAAAAAGTGGAAGCAACCCCAAAGTCCATCAACAGATAGGAGTGGATAAACAAAATGAGATATGGCATACACTGGAAGATTATTCAGCCTTGAAAAGGAAAGAAATTCTGTCACAAGCTGCAACATAGATGAATCTTGAGAAGATAATGTTAAATGAAATGTCACAAAATGACCTATACTGCAGAATCGACCTCTGTGAGATATCTAATCTAGTCAAATTCATGAAAAGAGAAAGCAGAATGGTAGTTCCCAAGGACTGGAGGGATGGAGTGATGGAGAGTTATTGTTTAATGACTACAAATATTTTGTTTTTCAAGACAAAAGAATTCTAGAAATCAATGGTGTTGCTCTTGAACAACAAAGTAAATGTATTTCATAAATGTAAATTCTACACTTAAAAACTGTTAAAATGGTAAATTGTATGTTAAAATGGTAAAAATTTATAATTAAAAATATTTTAAGGCACTCTTTTTAAGATTTCTACTCTATACATCAGCCTTCAGATCAAATATGAGAGTGTTAGAATGCAAGACCAATTATCAACCATCCATTACCATCCAGAATTTAAGGCACTCCAGAAATGGGGTTAGAGGTGGAAGGAGTGAAACAGAGAGAATGAGGATTTTGGAGTGTGGAACATTAAACAAACAAAGAGATCTGGGAAGTGTGCAAACTGAGCCAGGTGTTGGCAAAAAGTGATTTTGAAGGAGTGTTGAAGTCAAGGACAGGAACAAAGTGGAAATTTTACACTCTGCTCCTTTACAGTGTTCCCATAAGAGCTCCTAATTATGAGCATTTGTGGGTAAGACTGGTGGGAAGCAAGTAAACCTTCAGTGTGGAAACTGAGCACACCTATGCTAGAGGTGTTAATAAGAAGGAACAGATACTAGTACAAACTACATTATAGAGTAGACCTTCAGAAAGTAAATGTGAGTATGGATGACCCACAACAACAAAACCGAATTAGACTAAACCCTAAACACAACACCCAGCCCCTCACCCATACATCATCCCATCCTGTGGCCTCCCACCAGTGCAGACAGGATGACAACAGCAGTGAGCTTTTGTAAGCGGCTAGTGAGCATGCGCAGAGAGTAGACCCACTCTCCCCAGTTGGGAGAAATCTCACAAGTTCAGTCAGCACAGTCCTAGAGAAAGCAAACGAAAGAGAGACTCTAAGCACCCAGTCTGGCTTCACAGGATCAAGAGAAGGCCTAAAAGTTTGTACTACATTGTCCCAGGATAAAAGAAACAAATACACCAAATATGATGAAGGTTTAAACTTGAATGTGTCTGGATCTGAGACTCAGTGCACGCTCAGGCTAAAACACTTGTTTTCTTCCACTGCATCAATTCTCAGCTCAATATGATCAAGCATTCAAATCTGTAGAAACTGCACCCTCTCACATGCTTCTAACTGGACTTAAGAGGAAACAAATGAATAATATAGAAGCATGCTTCCTTCTGACTCCATTATCAGGCTTGGAGGAAAGGCACCGATCAGGAGTTGTCTTCCTTCTACTGCACAGGAGATGGCGGTATAAGGAGGGAAAGAATTAAGCTCATAGATGTGTTGGGCTACTGTTCTAACCTCCTTTGGTCAGATGTGATAAGCTGAATTTAATTTGATGCATTTCCCAATAAGAAAAAGCCAGTGAGCAAATAACTCACAACTGTAACTCTACTAAGAGAAACCACTCTCACCATGACAATTGCCAATTATAGCCATCCTTAGTGAGGAAGACCTGGGGGAACCTTGTAAGGAGCCTACCCTTGAGCAGAGGTGGGAGAATGAGAGAATTAAATATTTACACAACTTCATTAGCTCCACTGATATCTCCACAACACTAGAGAAATAACTTTGTTTACGGAACCCAAAGACTTTGGTTTCCCGGAAGCTGCCCGGCGGGTCATGGGAATAACGCCGCCGCATCGCCAGTCAGCATCGTTTATGGCCGGAACTACAACGGTATCTGATCGTCCTCAAACCTCCGACTTTCGTTCTTGATTAATGAAAACATTCTTGGCAAAAAAAAAAAAAGGTTGTGATTAATCAAAACCACAATGAGATATCACCTCACACCAGTCAGAATGGCTAAAATCAACAAGTCAGGAAATGACAGATGCTGGCGAGGATGCGGAGAAAGGGGAACCCTCCTACACTGTTGGTGGGAATGCAAGCTGGTGCAACCACTCTGGAAAACAGCATGGAGGTTCCTCAAAATGTTGTAAATAGAACTGCCCTATGACCCAGCAATTGCACTACTGGGTATTTACCCTAAAGATACAAATGTAGTGATCCAAAGGGGCACGTGGACCCGAATGTTTATAGCAGCAATGTCCACAATAGCCAAACTATGGAAAGAACCTAGATGTCCATCAACAGATGAATGGATCAAGAAGATGTGGTATATATACACAATGGAATACTATGCAGCCATCAAAAGAAACGAAATCTTGCCATTTGCGACAACATGGATGGAACTAGAGCGTATCATGCTTAGCGAAATAAGTCAAGCAGAGAAAGACAACTATCGTATGATCTCCCTGATATGAGGAAGTGGTGATGCAACATGGGAGCTTAAGTGGGTAGGAGAAGAATCCATGAAACAAGATGGGATAGGGAGGGAGACAAACCATAAGTGACTCTTAATCTCATGAAACAAACTGTGGGTTGCTGGGGGGAGGGGGGTTGGGAGAAGGGAGGTAGGGTTATGGACATTGGGGAGGGTATGTGCTTTCGGGTAAATTGGAAGGGGAGGTGAACCATGAGAGAATATGGACTCAGAAAAACAATTTGAGGGGTTTGAAGTGGCGGGGAGGTGGGAGGTTGGGGTACCAGGTGGTGGGTATTATAGAGGGCACGGCTTGCATGGAGCACTGGGTGTGGTGAAAAAATAATGAACACTGTTTTTCTGAAAATAAATAAATTGGAAAAAAAAAAAAGAAGGTTGTGATTAACTATGCTTAATTCCATAAAATGTGAATATATGTGGCAGGGAGGTTGGTAATAGGTCATTTCTACATTAGCCATTACTCCAAATGACTTTATGTGCCTGGGTGACTCAACTGGTCAAACGTCAGCCTTCTGCTCAGGTCATGATCCCAGGGTCCTGGGGTTGTATCCCGCAGGAGGCTCCTTGCTTGGCAGGAAACCTGCTTCTCCATTGCCTACTCCTCCTCCTGCTTGGGCTCTCTCTCTCTGACAAATAAATAAATAAAATCTTTAGGGGTGGCTCAGTGGGTTTAAGCCTCTCTCTTCAGCTCAGGTCATGATCCCAGGGTCCTGGGATTGAGCCCTGCATCAGGCTCTCCGCTCAGCAGGGAGCCTACTCCCCCACCTCCTTTCTCTTCCTGTCTCTCTGCCTACTTGTGATCTTTCTCTATTCTCTGTCAAATAAATAAATAAAATCTTTTAAAAAATTGTAAGGTGACTGATACATACATATAAATATTTTCCCATGTATCTCAGAAAGAAAAGTTCTCATTATAATGGTAACAAAAAATTACAAGTCCAGGAAAAATGGAATTATCTTCAAACCATTGAGCACTATTAAGAAAGAGACACATATAAATGGAAAGAAACAGTATGTTGTAAAACAATCAAATAATCAGACATATACTTCAAGGACTTTTATTTGTCACAAATAAATTTGCAAATCCAATCATAAAGCTTAAATTAAATTATGAGTAATAGAATTCTTCTTCCCTTCTTTCATTAGCATCTAGTGATAATGAATTATGTGAAAATGTTTGTTCTACCTACTGAAAATATAGCAGTGAATGAAATACAAAATACTGTCTCCTAAATTCTATGAAAGTGTTTTTGTGAACACATATGAAATTTTGTAAATGAGAATAGATTTCTGAGTCTTATCTGAAGCTCACATTGTCAAACCACTCCCTGCTTGATTTCCCTCAAACACACAAATATTACTATCCATCCCTGGGCGCTAAAGGAAAACCGGTGACAAAATTTCTGAACAAGAAGGTAATCAAAGCACATAGAAATGGCTCTCAAATTTTGCCTGAAATACAAAGGAACAAAATTAATATGAAAATGTAATTAAGTAAAATATCTCAAGGAGCTATTTTAAAAGATGTGTTAACTGATTAACTTAAAAAATAAAATAAAATAAAGCAGATCTTTGAGGAAAAATATTGATGAAAGGGGCATCTCAAATCAAAGTACATAAAGTGAAAAAATTATAATCATAACTATAATAAGGATTTTTAGAGACTAAAAGCAATATTAGCAATATTATGTGATCACAGAAATTTCATTTTCATATATGTACTTTCCATATTTCTAAATGTCCAATTGTGTTTCAGGATCAGAAATATCATAAATGTTGCTTTTGAAACACAGTGTTTGAGTCCATCCATAATAAGGACTGTTATACTGGTATTGAGTTATTTATAGGAAAGGAGTCTGAATACCAAATGTAAAGTCATCTTTAAAACTCAAATTTCAAAGTAAAACATTACTAACTACCTTCAAGAATCTATTAAGCAACAGTCATCTAACAAAATGTTCTAACTCTGTCCAGGTCATCGTGAACTTACTCTTCTTCCTCTTATATCCTTTTAATATCTAATATGTTAGCTTCCACTTGTGGATAAACAACAGCACAAAAGCTATCCTTGAAAGCCTGTTTCAGAGGACAGGGGCTGCCCCAGTCCCAGGTTTGAGTGGAGGCAGCAGGTGCCTGGGAAGCAATGTGTGCTTGCTGCGCAGAAGTACACAGCTGAGCCTTCAGGCTGGGTGTCTCTGATGTACAGGGAAAGATGTTTGGCCATCTCATTCAATAAAACAATGAGTCTTTGGTCTTCTTTTGTGGCCATGCTTGAACGAATGTATATAAGGAGCTGGGTACCTTTTCCAAGTTCTTATTTATACCAAGGGAAGTAGTCTGAGGCACTGTCTGAATAACTGCAGTTGATAACAGAGCTGCTTCCCTCCTGGACACTCAGGGTAGAAGGATGCTGCTCCACATTCTCTCCTTGGCTGAACCCTGTGTAGAAAGAAAAGGTCAGAGAATAGAGAAGAGATTCCAGGTTATTAAGCTTCAGAATTCTCTTTTTCTACACTAACGGGAGGAAAACTGAGTAAAGCCAGTCTTGACTTCTGAAGAATATCCACTAATATACTCTGAACTCACAGTTCAGCTGCAGCCACGAGAACATGAGTAAAGCTCCCATCGATGTCTTCATGGTTCTTCCCAGTTAAGCTCAGGTTCAGAATTAAAGCCTCTAGCCAGCTCAGCTCCCTCTCTTATCAGAGCATCTCTTCTTTCCTCCAACAGAGTAACTTCCCACATTGTCTAACAGCCAATAAGGAAAAGAAAGAAAAAGACCCTGCTCCTGCCATAGTCTAGTCCATCAGATGCACTAAAATGAACTCTCCACATGTTCTGCGTCAGCACAGGTGCACTGATGTCTTGTGGTCACATCTCTAGGGAACTCACTGGGGAAATGCTTTTCTCTTAGCCTGTGCCTCTGAGGGACAAATTTGCATAGAGAAATCTGACATGCTTTAAGAAATCTACTTGAATGTTATGTGTCTTATATAATGCAAACTATTGAAAGACGCAGTAGAAATTCTGAGAAAACATCAAGCTGCAAATTCAGAAAATATAATTATATGAGTTTATTCTTAAAGTGCTTTCATTTTCCCAAATCAAAATAGATGGCATGTCCCCCAAATCAATGCTGACTAATTACCTCAGAAGAAGTTCCTTCCTGTCATGCTTCCCACTTCCTGGTCAACACGGCTTCACATTCCATATTCCTCCTAAATGCCACAACAGTGTTCTTTCCCCAAGACTCATTGATAAAGTTCTCCAATCCTGTGAGTTTCCAGAATTATCTCTCCTTCCAGAACCCCTTTCTCATTCACATGAATTTCTTGGAATCTTCTAATGACTTCTGTGAGAAAAAGTCCAGAGAAGCATAAACATTGTGTGTGCCCAGGGAATGGTACCAAAAAGAAACTGGTCCTAAAGAACTGATCTAGAGAAATAGTCCCTGGGAAAACAAGACTACCTCACCTCCAAGACCAAGACTTTCCTAATTTCTGTGAAGCCTACTCTTAGATCCACAAAAGGACAAAGAATAAAACTCATGTGCATCCTCCTCTCCCACCATGAAAGATTTAAAGACAGCTATAGTGAAGAATATCAACTCAAAATATAAATATATGCATGTATATGAAATGTGTTTTTATGTGTGGAAAACTTTTTAATTCTGAGAACCTTCCATTCCGTCCTCCACTCCCCATAAAGTAAGAATTCTCAAATTCTTCTCTGGGCAAAATTCCCTCTACTGGTGGGAAGGTCAATTTTTGCAATTTTTAGGTGTGACCTTCAGAACTCAATGTGATCATTCATATGAATGACTCTCTTCCATGGATTAACTATTGCACAGATAAAGTTATCCCTTGTGTAAAATTCCATCTCCATCATGTTTTCAAAGAATATTGTTTTCCTTATGGCATAGGAAAACTTCATCTACCATCTTCATGAACTGCCAGCTGCAGGAACCCTAAATACCCAGTGATCATTTTACAGACAGTGTGTGACTTATGCTCATTATACTCACTCTGCCTTCAAGAGATGTGCACCTGGGATAATAAATATTTGTTATTTTGCGAAAGTCCTTAGAAATACATGTTGGTGTTCACATGACACCATCACCTCTGGCTTCCTCCTACAGAAACAGTGAGTGATATATGAGTTTGCTGGTAGAATCATAGTGACTCAGCCTGAGTCTCCCTTCCTGCCCAAGGTCTCAGACATTTACACAAATTAGAACTCTCCATTCAGGCATTCTAACCAAATGGACCACAATTTTCTCAGAGCAATGCTGCAGTTATATGACTGGGCTTGCATTAGACACTTTTTCTTTACCCATCACAATGGCCCTACAGCAAGGAGGCAGGGGAAAGAATGCTAAACCGGAAGTGAGGAAACCCACTTCCTTTCTTGCCCAGCTTATTCACTACCTAATTGTTCCAGACTGTCATCTTGGACAAAGTCTCTGATGTGAAAAATTAAGTTGAACTAAAGGATTTCTAAGAGCTCATCCAACTCTAAATTTCTTTTATACTATATAACAATGCAAATATGTATTGAGGACTTGTTGTACACACTGTGGACTGGTATCAGAGTGGGTGAAATTGCCTGCATCATGGAATCCCAAGACCATTTTCACAAGCACATATGATCTAGTGGGTTTGAGGTTGATCCTAATCGACCCCAAGGACTCTTCAGAGACATGGTCCTTAGAATGAGATCCTATCTGGGCTTTCCTTTCTTCTATGAGATCAATAATGTATCAAGGAGAACTATATCAATATTAACATGAAATAAAATGGGACTTTATTCACTGACTGAAAACTCCTCACAGGACGTGGGACAGGGGACTCCATGGCTGAGCCATGGGTAGGCAGGATATTCTTTTGGAAACATATTTCTTATATATATTACATACAAGTTATATATTGTATGAAGTAAAGAAAGAATCTCCAGAATTGAGACAAACTAGAGGATGCAGATGAGCTTACTAATATGGAAAGCAAGAAGCACTTTTTAAAACGTCCTAATTGCTTTCTGAATTCTGGCTTTTCTGTAGAACGTTAGTTTGGAGTTTCAAAATTTCCAGCCACGGATGTGTATACCTTTTTTGAGATCATTTCAAAATGAAAATTTGGGAACTTTACTCAAAAACCAGTGAAAAGGTGTCATTAGGTAATGTTGCAAGGGGAGACATTTTTCTAAAATTCTTTAACTTGGGGCACCTGGGTGGCACAGTTTGTTAGGCTTCTGTTTTGGCCTTGGTCATGATCTCAGGGACCTGGGATCGAGCTCCACATCAGCCTCCCTCCTCAGTGAGGAGCCTGCTTCTCTCTCTCCCTGTGCCTACTGCTCTGCCTACTTGTGTGTGCTCTCTCTCTCTCTCTGTCAAATAAACAAGTAAAAAAAAATCAAAAAAAAATTAATTAAAAATATAAAAATCTTTAACTGTTCATACATATTAGTTTCATGTCTCTGATTTTAATGTTTTTTAAGATTTATTTATTTATTTATTT
Source organism: Neogale vison (assembly GCF_020171115.1). Classification (NCBI taxonomy): domain Eukaryota; kingdom Metazoa; phylum Chordata; class Mammalia; order Carnivora; family Mustelidae; genus Neogale; species Neogale vison. The sequence continues at coordinate 74,478,194 of NC_058103.1, forward strand.
GACAGACGGAGATCACAAATATGCAGAGAGGCAAGCAGAGAGAGAGGAGGAAGCAGTCTCCCTGCTGAGCAGAGAGCCCGATGCGGGACTCGTCCCAGGACCCTAAGATCATGACCTGAGCCGAAGGCAGAGGCTTTAACCCATTGAGACACCTCTTTGCCCCTAATTTTAATGTTTCAAATACTTTTTTTCTTTTCAACTATCTCAACCAGTTTCAAAGAAAGATGAGGCCAATGTACTGAGGCTTTCAGTTCACATCATATCCCCACACAGGTGTGGGCTTCCAGCTATCATCTTCCCCATGACTCTTTCACAATGGATGAGCCTACACTGCCACATCATGTCACCCCATGCTCACAGTTTTTCTAGGGTTCACTCCTGCTGTTCGATATTCTGTGGGTGTGAACAAGTGTATAAGGTATGTATCCATCATTATATTATCATAGAGACTAGGCTCACTACAGCAAGTATTTTCTGTGACCTATTGATCCCTGCTGCTCTCTTCAACCCTCGGCAACCATAATCTTTTACTCCCTCCATAGTTTTGCCTTTTCCAGAAAGTCATAGGTTCAGAATCATACCCTACGTAGCCTTTTCACATGGGCTGTATTCACTTAGTAAACTGCTTTTAAGGTTCCTCTATCTCTTCACTCCTTCATGGCTTGTTTCTTTTTAGCAGCAAATCATATTCCATTGTTTGGATGTAATACCATTTGTTTATTCATTTGCTTACTGAAGGACATGCTGTTTTCTTCAGAGTTTTGGCAAATGTGAATAAACTGCCAAAAAACACCTGTGTACAAGGGGGCGCCTGGGTGGCTCAGTGGGTTAAAGCCTCTGCCTTTGGCTCAGGTCATGATCTCAGGGTCCTGGGATCGAGCCCCGCATCAGGCTCTCTGCTTGGCAGGGAGCCTGCTTCTCTCTCTCTCTCTCTCTCTGCCTGCCTCTCTGCCTGCTTGTGATCTCTCTCTCTGTGTCAAATAAATAAAATCTTAAAAAAAAAAACCTGTGTACAGGTTTGTGTGTGGACATATGTTTTCAACCCTTTGGGTAAAAGGACTCAGGAAGGCCATTGTTAGGTCACAGGATAAGAGTATGTTTAGCTGTGTAAGAATCTACCAAACCACGTAATTGAAATGTCCGTGTAAACACTGCATTTGTAGTCATTTCTTGACAGAATTTACAACACCTTTTGCAGCATCAAAGTCCAGCTACTCCAAAGCAGTCACAGATACCACAGGTGGCCCCGCCAGCTGCTCAGGTCACAAACAACATTCTGTGACCCAGAACCTGAGTCTGCATGTGTTCCTGCCTGTGTCCTAGGGCCACACCTATCTCTCTGTTCAGGCACTTGCTCGCCAACTTATGGGACTCAATTATAAAAGACAGGAACAAAGATAAAACTAGCATTAATTTGGGCGCCCGGATGGCTCAGTGGGTTAAAGCCTCTGCCTTCAGCTCAGGTCCTGGGATTGAATCCCGCATGGGGCTCTCTGCTCAGCAGGGAGCCTGCTTCCCTTCCTCTCTCTCTGCCTGCCTCTCTGCCTACTTGTGATCTTGTCTGTCAAATAAATAAAATCTTTAAAAAAAAAATACTAGCATTAATTTCAAGACAGTGAGGGCACAGCATTAAACCAAAGGCAGGGTTCTTTGGGAGAGTGGGGGGGCTGTGTAACTGTGCAGGGTCCATGCTCAAGAAGCTGGCTCTGCTCCCAGCTTCAGAGAGTCTGCCCATCTATCGCGATCAGAGTTTGCAGGGGCACAGATCTTCCTTTTCTCAATATAAAACCCAGTGCAGGCTGGACTCTGTATGTGCTAGAATCTTCCATATGCAAGTTTCAACTTTGGGTTTGGGGTCAACAGTCTTTGTCTATGGCTGCAACAGAGAAGGGGATCATTTGGGGCTGTCTTGGAAGCTTTTGACTCCTTTTTCCAAATTGGGGCTGATTTTACATAATCATTCCAAATGGAAGGAAGAACAATGGATTTTCATGGAACAGAAGGAAAACTTCCATGAGCTCTTCTCCACAAGGTGCTGTTTAGAAATGACTGAAATGGATACTTCTGTCAGTGATATATGACCACACATCATACAAATACTTCAAGGAAATCATTCAGATTTTATGATTCTACAGTCTTCTAGTTGAGGTACTCAAAGGATAAGCTCTCATGTCACCTCAGAGTCACTAACATTCAATTCCACCAAGTCACTTATGCTCTAAAATCCTCCCTTTATTTGTGAGTAAAATGAACATACCTATTTATAGTGTATTACCTTACTGAAATAGAAAATATATGTAAGGAAACAAGTAGAGTGCCTTACCCTCAATACAATTATTTTATTATGTTTGTATTTCCCATAGTGAAAAAGCTGAACATAAACATAAAAAAGGTTATATACATTCTCCTTACTATTCTTTGAAAATAAAAAAAATCTACGGTAACTAAAAAATTCACTCAGATTCCTCTGTTTGTTCAAGATCTTCTAATTTTTCAAGACGTTTCTATTTGACTAGTTACAAATAATTTATATGCTAGCTGCAGGGACATCTGTCTTCCCAGGGTACTGGAAATGGGCATCTCTGTTACTTGCTCCAACGGTCCCATGGTGGAGCTTTCCTGGGGGAAGAAACCTGCAAAGGGCTTTCTGGGGGAAGAAACGGACAAGAAAAGTGAAATGACAACTGGCGATGGGTCTAATTTTAGAAGGAAAAACATGCTGTCACATAAATCGGAAAGTCTGGAAATCTGCAAAGACTGCTGTGGTGCAAATGCCCGACCGGGGGAAGGGTGGGGGCTGCAAGAGCAGTTGCAATTTGGGCGCAGGCTGGAGATCACTGGGGAGCACTGTGCCTCCACCGCACACAGGTAGGTGGCTGAGTCTTCCAGTCGGGAGGACCCGATGTGGAGGGTGCTGGACCGTTCCCTAGGATTCACTGTGCAGTTTAACCTTCCACTCTGCTGCATCCCTGAAGTTATGTAAAACAGCCGGGTCAGACCGCCGCCCCCGGAGTGCTGTCGGAACCACTGCATACTGCCCGCAGTTTGGGAAAAATTGCACTTGAGAGTAGAGCTGGCTCCCTCCTGGAGGATCAGGGCTGAAGGGCCCTGCTCCACTGTCATCCCTCTCACCACTGTGTGGAAAGAGAAAAACAAACACAAGTGATGTCACCAGGAAATCACTGATGCGGTTTCGAAACTTGCAAAATATCCTAAGACACACCGCTGAGGTTGTAGGACCCTCTTGGACGGAGTTCCCCCCACCACAGTGGGCTGTGGGCTGTGGACTCCACCCAAGTACCCATGAGGAACGTCCCCACTCACAGCAAACCTGGATGCACAGGAGCCCCAGTAGATCTCCCCCGTGTCTCTTCATGATTCCTTGTCTATTTGATACAGTACTTCTGCCCACTGTGCAGAGTAATGAGTCTTGGATTCAGAGAAACTGTGTCTCACAGTCAATCCCTTTCAACAGAACCACCGAGCACCAATCACACCTCAGCCCTGTCATTCACAGAACTCCAGACTCCACCCACAGTGGCCCAGGACAGGGCACAGTCATGTCTCCAAAACTGTGCTGGCCAACAGTGCAGGGAGGCAGGGGCAATACTTCTAATATAGGAGGATAAATGTTTTTGTTTTTTTTTTTTAAACACTTTATGTAAGGGATTTGTGAGTTAGTGTGTGAGGAAAGGTGAATGATATTTCTAAAAGATTCAAGGCCTAATGGGGATTCCACAAAACCTTGAAGAATCACAGTCAAAGTGTCTCCATTCCCCAATTTGCATAGTTTGTGAGACTACATGAGAATTCCACTATATGAAAATACTGGTAAAGGAAAATGATCTGATATCATGCGTTATATATTGCTGAAGTAACCTTAATTTCTGAAATCAAGACAGTTCTAGAAACCAAGACAGACAGTCACAATTTGTATTGATTATTATTGCAATCAGAATTTGGCTGATGAAAAATAAGAGGTCGGCACAATGTCCTAACTTTCACATCTCCATCTCTCCTGTTGCAGTTCATGGACCTGCTCATCCACACAGCTGAGTCTGACTGGGCCGCTTGTTGCTGTTCAAAGTCAATGTTGTCCTCTTCCTTTCCTTCTCTTTGTGTTCCTTATTGTTTCCTCTCTTCTTTTCTTCATTCTTTCTCCCTCCACTCTCAGCAGAGATATATAAAAAGGTGAGATATCTGGGGTTTTGAAATGATTTCAAGACCAGTAAGTTTGGGGTATTTTATTCATATTAAGTAACAAGAGGTATTTTCTGTTGAGTTTCCATGCTCACAATGCCCAGAAATATTCCTTTCCTGGTACCTGTGAAGAATTATCTGTTTAGTGGAGTTTAGAGACATGGCCTCAGATGTCTGAAATGGCAGAACCTAAAACCTGAGATGAACTTTACACAAACCCCATCCCCCTTCTCCCCAACCTTTGCTATCTATAATTGGACTGGCTCACATGATTTCTGTTCTTTCTTTTAACTGTTCAACCATGGACCATCAGAAAAATCTTTATTTCTGGTAAAGCCTAGAGTCCCCCTAGAGTAATGAAGCTGTCAGCAAAGACACCTCAGATGAAGCAACTCTGCAGAGAAAACCTCCAGCCCCATTCATTCCAAGGTTCCTGATGAAGGAAATGCCCATGGTCAGAAAATAAAATTACCGCTTAGATTGGTGAGGATTAAAAGTGAACCAAATCCCATTTTTAAAAGAGAATTTCATGGAAATAGATATAAAAGATGAATTTGGTAAGTCTCATCTTGTGCTACTTATTTGATTTCATTACTTTAGTTCAAAAGAAATCCATCAATACTTATTGAGCCTTTAGTTTCAATGGGGTAATTTACTAGAGCTAAGAATATATAAATGAGTAATGAAATATTATTCAGCAGTGTAAAAGAATGAAATCTTGCCATGTGCAACAACATGGATGGAGTTGGAGAGTATAATATTAAGGGAAATAAGTCAGTCAGAGAAAGACAAATACCATATGATTTTACTCATGTGGAAATTAAGAAACAAGCCAAATAAGTAACAGGAAAAAAAAGTAAGACAGAGAGAGATAAATCAAGAAAGACTCATCATTAAACTGAGCAAACTGATGGTTACCAGAGGGAGAGACTGGAGATTGGTTAAATAGGTGAGGAGATGAAGCAGTGCCCTTGTCCCAATGAGCAAGCATCAGGTGTTCTGTGGAAGTGTTGAATCACTATATCGTACACCTGAAACTAATACAACATTTTATGTTAAGTAACCGGAACTTAAATAAAATCTGTGAGTGAGTGAATGAATGAATGAACTTTTTAAGATAATACATAAAAGTGGGTAATATACTAGTTTACAGTCTACAGGGGGAAGAAAAAGGTACTTAGCTATAATAAAATCAATGAGTGGGACCCTAAGAGGAATGAAAAGGAAAAACTATCTGATCCCAGAGGAGGTAGAAATGCGTGTACTTTGGGTAAGTGTGCAAAATCTTATGAAGAATGTGATCATTTTCTCCCTTCCCCTTTTTGGTGAAAGAATAGAAGAGAACACAGATAAACCTGTATGATGGCTTTTATGTTTGAAACAATTGGAACACTGCACACTGTTGGTGGGAATGCAAAATGGTGTAACTATGGAAAACAGTACAGACGTTCTTTGAAAAGTTAAAAATAGAACTACAATGTGATCCAGAAATCCTTCTTCTGAGTATTTATCAAAAAGAATTTAAGGTTGCCTGAATGACTCAGTTGATTAAATATCTCACACTTTATGTGGAATTAGGTCATGATCTCAGTGTCCTAAGGTGGAGCCCCATGGTGGGCTCTGTGCTGAGTGTGGAGCCTGCTTAAAATTCTCTTTCTCCCTATGACTCTCCCCACCCCCAACTCTCTCTCTCTCTCTCTCTCTCTCAAAAAAAAAAAAAAAAAAGAGGGACACTTAGGTGGCTCAGGCAGTTAAGTGTTTGCCTTTGGCTAGGGTCATGATCTCAGCATCCTGGGATTGATTCCCACATCGGGCTCCCTGCTCAACAGGGAGTCTGCTTCTCCCTCTCTCTCTGCTGCCCCTTCTTTGTGTTTATTCTTTCTCTGTGTATGTGTCAAATGGATAAATAAAATCTTTTTAAAAAATTGAAATCAGGATCTTGGAAAGATATTAAGCACCCCTATGTTCTTTACAGCACTGTTCACAATAGTCAATTAGGGAAGCAACCTGAATGTCCAAAAACAGATTCATGGATAAAGAAAGTGTGCTCAACACATAAGTGGAGTACTATTCAGCCTTAAAGAGAAGCAAAAATAAAAAAAGGAAATCCTGCAATATGCACACATGTGGATGAATCTTGAGGCCATTATGCTAATTGAAATAAACTAGTCACAGTAAGACAAATAATGCATGATTCTACTTAAATGTGGTATCTATGATAGTCAAACTCAAATAATCAAAGAGTGAATCAAAGAAGAGTTTGCCATGGGCTCTGGGGACAGGATAATGGGGAGTTACTGATCCATGAGCAAGACGAAAGAATAGAGAGTTGCTCTACAACATTGTACCCATTCCAACAATCATGTATCATACACTTAAAAACTCCAGAGGTTCTGTGTCATGGTAAGTGTTCTTTATATTTTACAGATTGAATTTAAAAAAATAAGACCCTACAGGTCTCAACTGTTACAGTGGTCAAAATCTAAAACACTAATACCACCAAATGTTAGTGTCAAAAACTTAGGAATAGCCCAGGTCAATGCAGTGAACTTCACCAAAGTGGTAATTAATAAAAGTGTCATGTGCACACACCAAATAGACAGTTCATGAACTGGGAGCAATCAAAATAGAGTATGGAGGAGGGACAAGATTGCGGGGAAGTAGGAGGAGGTGCTGTTTGAACCTGTACCCAAAAGTGAGCTGATTACCTACCTCTGATCACCCATGAAATCAGCCTGAGATTAGAATTATATACTTCTGGATCTCTACTGGGGCCGAAGAGCGGCACTCTCCGCACGCTGTGTGGCCACAGCCTGAGGCACGCCACAAACACACACCCTTGAGAGAGGTGCTTGCAGGCATCAGCCAGCACTCTCTTGGACTCCAGAGAGTCTGAGCACTCCCAGCCTGGGCCAGCAGGAGAATCTCAGGGTGCTATCCCTGCTTGGGACTTCTCTGGTGGTCTGGAGCTACCCAGACAGCCGCGGCTATGGGCTATTGTCATTTTGGGTACAAGTGGGAGTTCCTGTGACCCCAGAGACCATACTGAGAATATGCTCTGCCACCGGCTCAGGGCGAATTTATGTGCTCTTGAGCACCCAGAGGGGAACAGACTGAAGCTTCTCCCTGAGAGGGAGGTCTGGATGAAGTTTACTTTCCACTAAACCTCCAAAAACCATCAAAAACTGCCAAGGGGAGAGAGAACAAATGAACAAACAAACAAAAAAACCTCGAGAGCACAAAAGCCTGAAAAACCGGTTTCCTCAGAGCCCATCCCCTCAGGAGGACTTCACTCTAGGGACATTGCCTGAAAACCCATGCAGCAGGCCCCTCTCCAGAAAACCAACCAAAAAAAAAGAGGACAACCACCACTACTTCATAGATACAACTTTTATTTTTAATTAATTCCCACAATTCTAGTTCATTTTCTTAATATATATAACTTTTTAACCTATTTACCATCACAGTGAGATGTCCAGTACATCAAATGCCATAATAACCCTTTAACCTGAACTTTTTGATACATATACCTGTGTTTCTCTTTTGCTTTTCTATTTTTTAATTTTTTTAGATTTTATTTTAGTTTAGTTTAGTTTATCCTTTTTTTTTAAATATTCATATAGAGTTAAGCTTCAAGGTAATCCCCTTCCCCAATAAATGCTACCCCTATAGGTAGACCAGTTTTTAATCCCCCTTTATCTTAGGAAAGTTGAGTCCTTTAACAAAGATATCAAGCTATATCCAGGAAGAATCAAAATAACCTTTCTTGACCACTGAGAATTTAAAACCACTCTCCCATATTTTTCTTCCACCAATGTTTCTGAGTATTTGTTTTTGTCCTGGTAGTATATAAATCTTATACTTGAGGCTCTTTTTGATGAGGTTCTTTTGTTTGGTTTGGTTTTTATATATATGTATTTTTTCTCTTGTCATCCACTTTTGGCAGTCTTTATGCTTCTCTGTTTTTGTTTGTATACTTCATAAATCTTACTTTGGGGCACATTTGGGCTGGGCCTTCTCTTTTATTTTATCTTTCTCCCTCCCCCCTTTTTCTTTTCTTTTTTCTTTCTTTTGGGTGGGAACTCTTGACTGCTCAGAAGCTTTCCAGGGTGAACTTTGCCTGCACCACGGTCAATACATTCAGCTACACATCCATTCAGCCATCTCTCACCAAAATGACTAGGAGGAGGAATGCCCAACAGAAGAAAAATTCAGAGGATGGGCCTTCTGCCACAGAGCTAATGAGTATGGACATAGACAATATGTCAGAAAGGGAATTCAGGATAACAATTATCCAGGCAGTAGCTAGGTTGGAGAAAGCCATGGATGACAAAATGGAATTGATTAGGGCAGAAGTGAAAGCCACCAGGGATGATGTTCACAATGTTCTCAATGAGTTCCAATCTAATCTAAATTCTCTCAAAGCTAGGGTAACTGAGACAGAAGATAGAATTAGTGATCTGGAGGACAAACAGATAGAGAAAAAGGATCAGGAGGAAGACTGGAACAAACAGCTTAGAAGCCATGAAAACAGAATTAGGGAAATAAATGACACCATGAAACATTCCAATGTCAGAATTATTGGAATCCCTGAGGGGGAGAAGAAAGAAAGAAGACTAGAAGATTTAGTTGAACAAATTCTCCATGAAAATTTTCCCAGTCCTGTGAATGGATCCAGCGTTCATGTACTAGAAGCAGAACAGTCTCCCCCCAAGATCGTAGAATCTAGAAAGACCTCAAGACACCTGATATTGAAAATGGTGAATCATAATTGTAGACAAGTGCTCTTGAAAGTAGCTAGGACAAAGAAATTTCTTATGTACAGAGGAAAGCCCATCAGAATAACATCAGACCTGTCCACAGAAACCTGGGAAGCCAGAAAGGGCTAGCAAGAAGTATTCAAGGCACTAAATGAGAAGAAGATGCAGCCAAGAATACTTTCTCCGGCAAGACTGATGTTCAAAATGGATGGAGAGATAAAGAGCTTCTAAGACCGGCAAGGGTTAAAAGAGTATTTGACCACCAAGGCAATGCTGCAGGAAATATTGAGGGGAGTTCTATAAAAGAGGAAAAATCCTAAGAATATCATTGAACAGAAATATAGGGAGACAATCTATAGATATGAAGACTTTACAGGTAACATGATGTCAATAAAAACGTATCTCTCAATAATCACTCTCAATGTGAATGACCTAAATGTGCCCGTAAAATGATACAGGGTTGCAGATTGGATAAAATGACAGGACCCATAGATATGTTGTCTACAAGAGACCCATTTCAAACCTAAGGATACACCCAGACTGAAAGTGGAGGGATGGAGAAGCATCTTTCATGCCAATGGGGCTCAAAAGAAGGCTGGGGTAGTGATTCTCATATCAGATAAATTAGATTTTAAACTAAAGACTGTAGTCAGAGATATAGAAGGACACTACATAATTCTTAAAGGGACTATCCACCAAGAAGATCTAACAACTGTAAATATTTATGCCCTCAATATGGGAGCAGCCAATTACATAAGAGAACTGTTAATCAAGATGAAGTGTCATATTGATATGAATACATTAATAGTAGGAGATCTTAACACGCCACTCTCAGTAATAGATCATACAAGCAGAAAATCAATAAAGAAACAAGAGCATTGAGTGACACATTGGACCAGATGGACCTCATAGATATATATGGAACATTTCAACCTAAACAACAGAATACTCATTCTTCTCAAGTGCACAAGGAACCTTCTCCAGAATACATCACATACTGGGTCACAAATCAGGGCTCAACTGATACCAAAAGATTGAGATTATTCCCTGCATATTCTCAGATCACAATGCTTTGAAACTGGAGCTCAACCACAAGGAAAAGTTTGGAATGAACTTAAACACCTAGAAGCTAAAGACCACCTTGCTTAAGAATGCTTGGATCAACCAGGACATCAAGGAAGAACTTACATGGTTCACGGAAACAAATGAGAATGAAGACACTTCAGTCCAAAACCTATGGGATACAACAAGGTTGGTCCTAAGGAGGAAATAAATAGCCATCAAGCCTCCCTCAAAAAAAATGGAAAACCCCAGAATACACCAGCTGTCTCTACACCTTAAAGAGCTGGAGAATCAACAACAAATTAAGCCAACTCCACACACAAGAAATAATCAAGATTAGAGCAGAGATCAATGAGATAGAAACTAGAGATACAGTAGAACACAACAATGAAACTAGAAGCTGGCTTTTTGAAAGAATCTATAAGATTGATAAACCATTGGCCACACTAATCCAAAAGAAAAGAGAGAAGGCCCAAATTAATAAAATTATGAATGAAAAGGGAGAGGTCACAGCTAACACCAAGGAAATAGAAACAATCATCAGAAGTTATTATCAACAGTTATATGCCAATAAGTAAAGCAACCTAGATGAAATGGATGCATTCCTGGAAAACTATAAATTTCTAAAATTGAACCAGGAAGAAATTGACAATCTGAGTAGACTGATATCTAGTAACGAGATTGAAGCAGTGCTCAAAAACCTCCCAAAAAACAAGAACCCAGGACCTGATGGATTCCCTGAGGGAATTCTACCAAACTCTCAAAGAAGAAAAAACACCTATTCTCCTGAAGCTGTTTCAAAAAATTGAAGCAGAAGGAAAACTTCCAGACTCTTTTTATGAAGCCAGCATTACCCTGATCCCCAAACCAGGCAAAGACTCCAACAAAAAGAATTTCAGACTAATATCACTGATGAATATGGATGCTAAGATTCTCAACAAGATCCTAGCAAATGGGATCCAACAGCATATTAGAAAGATTATCCACCATGACCAGGTGGGATTCATCCCTCGGTTGCAAGGATGGTTCAACACTCACAAATCAATCAATGTGATAGAACAAATCAATAAGAGAAGAGAGAAGAACCACATGGTCCTCTCAATTGATCCAGAAAAAGCATTTGACAAAATTCAGCATCTGTTCCTGATTAAAACACTTCAAAGTATAGGGATAGAGGGAACATTCCTGAACTTCATCAAATCTATCTATGAAAAACCCACAACAAATATCATCCTCAATGGGAAAAAGCTCACAGCCTTCCTGTTGAGATCAGGAACAGGACAAGGATGCCCAGTCTCACCACTTTTGTTCAACATAGTATTAGAAGTCCTAGCAACAGCAATCAGACAACAAAGAGAAATAAAAGGTATCCAAATTGGCAATGAAGAAGTCAAACTCTTTTCGCAGATGACATGATACTTTATATGGAAAACCCAAAAGACTCCACCCCCAAACTACTAGAACTCATACAGCAATTCAGTAATGTGGCAGGATACAAAGTCAATGTACAGAAATCAGTTGCTCTCTTATACACTAACAATGAAAACACAGAAAGGAAAATTAGAGAATTGATTCCATTTACTATAGCAACAAGAACCATAAGATACCTGAGAATAAACCTAATGAAAGAGGTAAAGGATCTCTACTCGAGGAACTACAGAACACTCAACACCCACCATGGGTCTCAAATTTACAACCATGAGATCTGGGGTCACAGTTCTACTGAAAGAGCCAGACAGCCCTCCCAATTTACCATGTTTATCCAAATATCTGAGGACAACTCTTATTATATACCCTTTTGAATTGTTTCTATTTTCACATGCATTTATATTTATACAGGTTTGAAAATAAAATTTATGTTTAAAACCAATTTATAAAAAATTACATTATACCAAGAATATATAACTAGTACAATAGGAAGTATTTTAATATTCTGATCATAGCTCATTCATAAAATCTGCAGATAAGGAGATGATAATTTAAAAATGTTGCCACAATACTGGCAAAGTAGGTTAGTGCGACATAGACATTGCTTTTCTATTATACTTTACACAACTGTACTGACTCCTGTACGTTCTCCCATCCATGATTTGTGGTCCTCTGTGAGAGGTTGCAAAACAGGAGTTAGAGAAATCAACAGGATTCCCCTCCCCATGTCACCTAACTATCAATATTGTTAGGAAACATCAGTGAAAGAGCATTTTCTCTCACCATAATTTCTGGGCACTGAAAACAATCACACTTGAGTTCTTACTGTCAGAAAGCCAACTGATTTGTTTAACTGGTCAGGACATGAGCCAAAACTTCCCCTCTGTTTCTGCTCCCAAGCCTACATGTTGAATATCAGCCCAAGTCTGCCACCTTATTCACTACAAAAGAAAGGGCAGAGGTTCCTGGTCTCTCTCTTCCTTGCTCAGGTACATGTGTTTCTCCTCCTTTCTTCCCTTCCCTTCTTTCTCTACTAAAACCTGGTTTGGGCTGAAGCTCTCCCATCACCTCTCCTGCCATACTCTGTCAGGAAGACACTGGGCAGAGAGAGGCCATCTTCTCATGCCCACTGTGTCTCTGAAAGTGTCACAGACACAGCAACACCCACCAGGGTGCCCTGAACAACTTGTGGGGCTGGAAGTTCACTGCAAGGCTGAGCAAGAGACCACTTTATTGTTTTGTGGTTTTACCATGCAATTACTTATTTTCTGGCTGAAGCACTCTTGGCATCAAACTGTTCTCAGCGTCAGTTGGAGAATGTTACTTCTGGTTCCTATGCTCTAGTCATTTGTATGATTTTTGTATCAATCAGACACTGACGGACAAACAACAGACTTCTTGAACCAGAGTGGATCAGGCAGAGACACTCAGCATCCAGGCCCCTCTTCCGCTCAGAGTTTGTGTTCAGCTCCCCCTGCAGTCCCCGTCACTGTGTCAGTCACTGCACAGTAGTACACAGCTGAATCTGTGGCTTGCACTGAGCCTTTCTCCAAGTGGAAGGATTTCGATTTGCTGTCAAAGGTGGCTTCAAATCCTTTGTTGCTTCCCTTCTCCTTGTCCCTCGAGGCTTTCAGGAGGAGCTCTATTCCTTCTCCTGGATACTGGACATACCAGAAAAGAGTGGGGTAACTTGTTGTTGTTGTATAAGTACAGTTGATAGTCAGGGAAGCCTCTTCTGAGAGGGTCACTTGGCTCTCCATTTGAGTCACTGAGTCTCCATGGGTTTGTCCTGAGGGAAAATAAAAGAGACATGTGTCACCTTATGTATAAAGCTCTTCGAGAAATTACAGTTAAACAATTTGCTGACACAATGGAAGAAAGAATCCAAATTTAAGAGGCATTTTACTTACCAAGCATTAAGAATACCACAGTCACAAAGCCTGGAGAACACTTCATCTCTGGAGTATCACCTAAATAATGTTCTTCATTCCTACCATGAAGAAAGGTTGTAGTGACAGAGAAATGATCAGTGGAAGCCTACATTTCACACAGGAAATGTGATTGTGGTAGGAAGCTGCACCCCCTGGTGGACTGAAATGCATGCATGTTGGCCAGAATCTGCCCCAAGTCAGCCATCTGTTTCATCCCTGACTTCATGAGGCACATGTCAGGCTGCAGGTGGCCCTTGGAAGTCTGAACAACAGCAATCCTGACCTCTCGGGTCTATTTTGTTCTTAATACTCTACCTGGTATGGAAATTCTTTAACATACATCCCAGGGAATTTCTGTAGCTGAGAAGATACCCATTGTCTTGAGCATTTTAGAACAGTTTTTTTTTTTAATATTTTTATATATCCGTTCAGAGCCAGCCAATAATGCAATAGAATGTCATAAAAGGGTTTTAACTTGAAATCTAAGGAAGTAATAAGAAGTCACATCATTATTCTTTACTTTTCAGATCTCCACCCCACATGTGGAACAAGGACTGTCATTCATTACACGCTCACTGGTGGTTTTGTGATATCTGCTAAATTAAACAAAAATAATAATTAAATAGCTTTTGATTGAGGAATCACTACTACTAGAATACAATATTCCCTCAGTCCTAATTTGTACCATTTGTAAGGCATGCAATATTTTTAATTAAAGCTTGTTAGGAGGAAAAAACTCACATTACCTTGTCAATATTCAAATATTCCTGCAAAATCATTTCAAAAATGAAAAATATTAACCTTAGCCAGAAAAAAATCATAATCACAGTTATCTAATCCTTATAGAAATTATCTGAGATCAATACCTTATTCCACAATTTCAATGATTCTAATATAACTAGTACATGTGAATCAGGCAACAAGTATCAATCATATATTTGGTGGATATCTAGCCTCAAGGATGTTTTTCACTGTTGTTGTGTGTATCATTATGTTACCATATGTTAATCAAATAATTTTCCTCCACAGGGCAGGGAACCTTGAACATGTGGATTTGTACCAAATGCCTGGAGCATGATTTAGGATTGCATTCTCCCCATCTTTTCAAGTTGTTAAAGACATAACAGCTTATATCCACATAGTAGCTGATAGTAAAACCAACGTACCATTGATTTAAAATTACACATATTATGGGGCGCCTGGGTGGCTCAGTGGGTTAAAGCCTCTGCCTTCGGCTCGGGTCATGATCCCAGGGTTCTGGGATGGAGCCCTGCGTCGAGCTCTCTGCTCAGCAGGGAGCCTGCTTCCTCTCCTGCTTCCTCTTCTCTCTCTGCCTGCCTCTCTGCCTACTTGTGATCTCTCTCTGTCAAATAAATAAATAAAATTTAAAAAAATATAAAAATAAAAATAAAAAATAAATAAATAAAAAATAAATAAAAAAACATTACACATATTATGATCCCATCACTAACTCCAGGACTCATATTTTGCAGGATTGGGACCCACAAGTTTATAATTTTTTGAACTTTTTTAAAACTCCCCACCATGGTTTTGTCATACCCAGTCCCAAACCAGTTTGTGAGATTTCATTTGTGATAACTGCCCTCCAGCCAAGATGGTCATCAAATATCAGGGAAGAAGGTCTGGAATCTGCATGGGAAAACATCCCTGTGACAAAACAAATTTTTAAAAGCTGGTCTTTTTCTACAATACACCAAAGACAAAAACAAGCACTTCCTTAGTTCCCATTTTATGATCATTTATTTTTTAAAACAAAACAAAGTAAAAGCACTTCTAAGGATTATCAGAATAAAGTTCTGGAGAGGGACACATCTTCAGTAAAGCACTATGAACATTTATCTCCAGACACATAGAGGAAGCTTAGCTCAGGCTGTTTCCTGCAGGTGGAAACACGCCTCCTTCCCACAATATCCACAAAACTGCCTCTATCCCCTGTTTTAGATTATAGAGGAGGCACATTTCCACAGGGCCTCTTCCTACCTAGCCATATGGAAGCCATGACCACCTTCAGAAGTCTGGAGAGCAATATGTTCAAGTTCTCCAATGAGATGGAAAATATCTTCTTCTTCTTCAATATAAGGGCTTGGCATTGTGAGGGGAGGCTGACAGGGGGAGGGAAGGATTGCTGGGTATCTGCTGCTGTGGCCCCAGAATAGGAAACAGGGGGTTTCCTGGTGTAGCAAGTGTGTGGGTCATGTCATAATTCTCATGTCCCAGTGAGAGTCTCACTACCCTACATCCTTTTGCATTCAACAGCCCTTAACTTGGACACAATTATATCTGAAAATGAATGAGTAAAATTTTATATTGAAATGAGGATTGATGGTTTAACTATGCTATGTTCAATCATTGCATCTGTGATGAATATGGATGGGTGGCCCTTAATTAAAAATACTCCATGTGGGGTGCTGGGTGACTCAGTGAGTTAAAGCCTCTTCCTTTGACTCAGATCATGATCCCATGGTCTTGGGATCAAGCCTAACATTGGGCTCTCTGCTCAGCAGGGAGCCTTCTCCCCACCACCACCTACTTCTACCTACTTGTGAAGTCTGTCAAATATATAAATAAAATCTTCAAAAAAAATACTCCATGTAGTTGATTATGAAAACAACTTATGATTGAGAGTCATGTTTCCTCACGTTACATGTGCTGCTCTTTCACCTAAGGTAGAAATAAATCACACTGTGATAAGAAGGCAAAGTGTTTAGACATTCATTTTAACTCTTTCAAGGTACCTGTTGTTATGCCAGTGTTTCTCCTCCCTACTCATATCTATTCAGATGCCTATGTTGGGGCCAAAAGTAGAAAAATCTAATCATTCTTTGCTGAAGAGTTCAGGTTGCAGCCCTCAGACAATAGACCTGTCATCGAGGTCTTCTCCTTATTCTTCAGTTTCCACAGCTCAGCTCTGTTCAGAAAGGCCAGAATAGACACCAGAGTTTGGTCATTAGGTTATCAATCCTTTGAATTTATGTTTTTCCCTTACCTCAGCTGAACCACAGTAAGCTTCCATGTTTGTATGCTCAGTTCTAAAGGGAATATACTCTAGGTTACCCCACACTCCTCCACAGAACTGTTGATCATATAATAATTAATTGTAATAGAACTTTCTCTGTGTATGTATGTTAAAAGTAAGGCTGTGCCCTAAATATTCCTCCACATAATAGCAAACAACAAATATCCATTGCCTATCATTGTCTGTCTCTTGATATAGTAGCCAAGGCTTAACATCTTTGCCTCAACATCACTGTAGCCTCAGCTAAACTGGTTGAAACATCGTCAGAACTTGTGTTGTATATGTCTGCATGAAGTACGATGGAACCACATACAGTGAAAACTGGTCTCCTCTCTAAGGGATGGACTATAACTATCTAAAAACTCCCAACTAGCTGAATAAATGGGAAATACTAATTTCTCCTCCTATCATTCAACTTTAATATATTTCTCAATGAAAGGAATCTCACAATTGTGCTTCTGTCATTCAAGAAGTGCCCATGTGCTGGACAGATCTTTTGGATACTCTGGCATCAAATTCTGAATTAACGATTTTTAAAAAATAATTTTATGTTAAACATTGAAGAAGACAATACCAGCCTGGTCATGAAATTAGTACTCTAGACTGCTTTATAAAACCCAGTCTCTTAGCAGAAGCAACGTTAATTCTAGTAGCTGAACTAGTGGATATCTCTCAGGTGCACCATTTAAAAAAAAATATGTAGTCAGTGACAGTCAATATGTTTTCAATGTAGGACAAAGCTTCCAAATACTATAAAGATAATAAAGTTTCTTAACTTTCTAGCGTTCCTTAACCCTCTAATGCAGAAAATACATGAATTTTTTTTAATGTCTTCATGGTACTCAAAAGATTTTTTGCTGTAAAGACAAAGTTTCACGATACAAAGGACTCTGTAAAGCAGGGTAACATGAGGAGGTTATTGTACAAACATACTTTTCAGATCAAGGTTCTTACGCAAGAGCCTCTTACAGAACATAAAGACAAGTCCATGGAAAAGTTTAACAATTGCATCTTAGATGTAGAATATTTGGCCCCAATTTTGTAAAGAATCACGAAAAATGACTGAGATCCATGAGAACAATATATATCAAAGTCAGGATAGCGTCCTGATAGAGGCAAATGATTGCCAATGAACACTTACTAAAATCTGCCAGAGACAACACATCGCAGTAGGAGCATACCGGGTGCAACTTTAAATGAACACTGGTGGGGAAACATTTCTAGGATAGCAGATGATGGGGCTCTTCATGCCTGTCTTGGAACTGACAAAATCCCACAAAATCTGGAAACGTGGAATATGGTCTGTAAATCTGTCCCAAGGAGGTATTTGAGTATCTCTAAAAGGATCTTAAACAATTTCATTCCCTTCATCATCTACGTGTATGTACTAATAATAGTATTTTATTTACTGCATGGATTGAAGCCCTCTCCCATCAGAAAATAACACCAATCACAAAAGTTAAAAATCAACTGGATTTGGGGGCACCTGGTTGACTCAGTCAGTTAAGTGTCTACCTTTGGCTTATGTCATGATCTCAGGGTCCTAGAATTGAACCCTTCATTGGGCTCTCTGCTCAGTGGGGAAGCTGCATCTCCTTTTCCCTCTGCTGCTTCCCATGCTTGTGCTCTCTCTCACTCTCTCTCTTGTTCTCTCTTTCTCCTCTCTGTCAAATAAAAAATAAAATCTTTGAAAAAGTAATCAACTGAATTTTGTGTTTACTACCGGTGCCATTTCTTTTTTTTTTTTTTTTTTTGAAGATTTTATTTATTTATTTGACAGACAGAGATCACAAGTAAGCAGAGAGGCAGGCACAGAGAGAGGAGGAAGCAGGCTCCCTGCTTAGCAGAGAGCCTGATGTGGGGCCAGGACCCTGGGATCATGAACTGAGCCAAAGGCAGAGGCTTTAACCCACTGAGCCACCCAGGCACCCCCCAACTACCGGTGCCATTTCAATTAATCTCTTATAGTGGGAAAAAACTTCTCTGGAACAGTTTGTTAAGGTTAGCCCTCACATAAAAATTTCACTTTTCCTATCACCTTTGTCCCCGATCCTCTCTTATAATGGAAACAAAAAATAGAATATGAAAACTGAAATGAGTTACTGTAGCAGATACCTTTGGACTACTGTGGCCCACTACATGTTAGCTGTAGCGCATCCTTTCTTCATAAAGTCCTGTGCTGTCTTACCATAAACTGTTCCCTGTAGCCCACATAACTCAGAATGTCCCAACCCAACCCTTCACAAACTGACTAGTTAAGTAAACTCTTGACACTCTTCCTTCCATCCCAGGCACAGATTACTCTCCTGGCCTTTCATTTAATCAGCTCTAAACAAAATCTCAGAGAAAGACTGAGATTGAGACATGTGAAATAACCTTATTAGGCACTTTTTATTACCAGTTCAGCAGATAAACGACCAGAAATGGAACCTTGGTTACATGTGTACCAACTAGTATGGCATCCCGCAGCCTTCATTGACAGGAATGGGAAATGTTGCTCATAATAGAGCAAGCTTTGCTCGCCCTTTCTCTTTTTCTTTCTTTTTTTCCTTCTTTCTTTCTTTCATTTTATTTTTCTTTTTTTAGTAGGCTTCATGCCCAATGTAGAACCCCACACAAGGTTTGAACTCACCACCCTGAGATCAAGACCTAAGCTGAGATCATGAGTCAGAGGCCTAACCGACAGCCACCAAGGTGCCCCTCATGTTAGATATCTTAAACCGAGGTTCTCAAGAGAATCCGCAGAAGCAGGCAGTTCATGAAAGTGAGTGCTGACCCAAGAAATGTCAAACAAACATCTACAGCATGAAGCAGATAGCTCCATCCAAGGCCATTAGAAGAGATATCAGATATTTGGCAACACTAATTATCATACTCTTCTGTAGATCCTTTTGTTTCTTTGTCCTTTTAGGAATATATTCCCATTTTAATAATACTTACATATTTCCGAATTACCTGATTTTGTTCTTTTACTAATACAATAACTTGAGTATAGCCTCTATTCGAGACAACACCCATCCTAATGCTGTAGTTCATCTTTACTAAGCCATTGGTAGTGCAACAAAAGTAAAATTATTGGACATGTTATTTTGTGCCAAATAATAACCAGACCCCAATTAGAATGACTGAAGGAAATTTTGATCAGTAAAATTTGTCTTAAAATGTTAGAAAAATTTAGAATAGAGTTGGTATAATGAGACTTATATGAAGAACATGTCTCAACCTGAATATATGACATCTCATATGGAGCATTGGTCCAACACTCCACTGAACCATTCTGTTATCAATTGCTACAGTGTTTCTTTTCTAGAACTATAAATTAAATCTTTAAAACCAATGCAAACACTTGAAATGATAGCTTATTTCTATGAAATAACATAAAGTTTCAAAAAATCAAGACTAAGTAACACTAAGAGTGGCAGCAGGGGTGGAGGTCATACCTGTGCCCAAGGCATGTGCATCCTATCCCTAAGATGCAGAGTGATTAGGTATTGTGCTCCATTCATATGACGTGTTTAAAGGAGAAAAATATAAAAGAACAAACAAGATGTATAAAAAGTTATGGATGAGAGAGAGTATGATTACAAAGTTATGGAACAGGGGATTTGTGTGGAGCAATGAAGTTGTTCTCTATCATCATTGTATCATGGCTATTTGAATCTATACTAGATATTAAAATTCAATATTCACAGATATAATTGTACATGAAAATAGTCCATTTTTCTATATAGTTTCTTTAATAAAAATTTCAAACACTGAGAAAATAAAACAACTAATGTGGGTTCCATTTTCATGACATATATATATATATATATGGCAGTGTTGAGTCATGAAAATGACTCTCTCTCTCTCTCTCTATATATATATATATATATATATGTTATTTTCTCATTTGGAAAAGAAAACACCAGCCATGCCAACTGTGATAGGCAAAATGGTAAGAACAACAACAAAAGTCAGGTGAAAAATGAAGGAAAACAAAACAAAAATAATTAAAAAATATGATTAATTTAAGGATCCTCAGATGGGTAGATAATATGGGTTCAAACTCAATCACATGTATACTTAAGAAAGAAGCCGAGGGAGGCTTGATGACAGGAAAAAAGAAATCAGTGAAACCATGGAAGCAGAGATTGGGTGGTGTGATCACAAGCCAAAAAAGGCCAGCAGCAACCAGAGCCAAAAAGGCAAGGAAAAGTTTCTTCCCAGAGCCTCTGGAGTGGGTATAGATCTGTTGACATCATGATATCAGCCCTGTGAAAATAATTTCAACTACTGGCCTTCAGAACAATGGTAGAAAGAATTTCTGTCGCTTTAAGCCAACAGGCCTGTGATAAACTGCCCAGAGACAGTAGGAAACAAATCCACTAACCATGATAAAAATCTTAAAGCCTGAATGTGTCTGTATCTAAGCTATGTATTGACACTGCACACTCTGACTATGCACTGTCTTTTCTTCTGTTGAATACATTCTCAACTAAGTATGATAAAGCAGTTAAGTTAACAATAGCTGTACCCAATTTCTCAACCAACTTGGTTTAAGAAGAAATAAAACAGTAGAATATAAGCCGTGCCTCCTTCCAACTCCTTTATCAGGCTTGGAATAAATGGACCTATCAACAGTCACCTTGCTTCTACTAGACAGGAGCTAGTGGTGTAATCAAATAATCAAAGCTGATTGAGGTGTTGGGCTACTGTACTGATCTTTCCTATTCAGATATTTTTTTAAATTTTATTTATATATTTGACAGAGAAAGAAATATAACAAGAGAGGGAATACAAGCAGGGGAGTGGGAGAGGGAGAAGCAGGTATCCTGCTGAGTGTGGAACCTGATGTGAGGATGGAAGGGGTTATGGGGGGAGTGTTGGGGTGTGTTGGGAGGGCTCCATGCTTGGCTTGATCCCAGGACTATGGGATCACTGAGGCGAAGGCAGATGCTTAACAACTGAGCTACCAAGGTGCCCCTCTTATTCAGATAGTTTACACAGCATTAAACCTAATGACTTTCTCTAGAAGAACAAACCAGGTAGCTCATAACTGTCAACCATAACTCAGCTAAGAGAGATCATTCTCATCATACCAAATCACCAGTTATATCCATCCATAGGAAAAATACAAGATATCTAGAAAATAGCCTACTCCTGAGCAGGGGTGGGAGAATTAGGGAATCAATTATTTATGCAAATTCTTTCCTGACATTAATTTAATCTTCAGCACTAAAAAATTACTTTTTAAAAATTGCAGAAGTAGTATTTAATTCAGTCAAAACATGAAGATAAGACAGGGACATTTGTAACAAGCTATATCTGCAATAAATACTAATCTCAATGTCTTCTGCAGTCCACTAGTAAGACTTGAGTAAGGTGCATGATAAATGTGTATAAAATTTTTCCCACATATACCAGGAAGAATACTCAATGATAAGTAACAATAAAAATTAAATGGTTAGAAATTAGCTTATCTATTTAAAACAATTGAGCTTTATTGAGAAAGACATAGATAAATAGAAGGAAACACTATGTTATTCAGTAACCAAATACAGACTTTTAGGTTTTTTTTTTAAAGATTTTATTTATTTACTTGACAGACAGAGATCACAAGTAGGCAGAGAGGCAGGTAGAGATAGAGAGGAGAAAGCAGGCTCCCTGCTGAGCAAAGAGTCCGATGTGGGGCTCGATCCCAGGACCCTAGGATCATGACCTGAGCTGAAGGCAGAGGCTTTAACCCACTGAGCCACCCAGGTGCCCCTAGGATTTTATTAATCACAAGTTAACTTATAAATTCATATATTTAATGTATAAATTTAATTTAATCTCAAAGCCTAAATAAAAATTTTAAATATATACCAGAATTCACCTTTTCCTTCTTTCTTTAATAAATATCTACTGATGAACAATTATATAAAAAAGTTTGTGCTAATCACCACTGCTATTCAACAGAGTACTAGAAGTCCCAGACTCAGCAATCAGACAACAAAAAGAAGTTAAAGGCATCCAAATAGGCAAAGAAGAAGTCAAGCTATCACTCTGCAGATGATATGATACTATATATGGGAAAGCCAAAAGATTCTATTCCAAATCTGCTAGAACTTGTACAGGAATTCAATAAAGTGTCAGGATTCAAAATCAATGCACAGAAATTAGTTACCTTTTTATACACCAACAACAAGACAGAAGATAGAGAAATGAAGGAGTCAATCCCATTTACAATGGCACCCAAAACCATAAGATACCTAGGAATAAACCTAACCAAAGAGGCAAAGAATCTGTACTCAGAAAACTATAAAGTACTCATGAAAGAAATTAGAGAAAACACAAAGTAATGGAAAAGTGTTTAATGCTCATGGATTGGAAGAAAAAATATTATAAAAATGTCTATGCTACCTAAAGCAATCTACAGGTTAATGCAATCCCTATCAAAATCCCAACAATTTTTTAAAGGGATGGAACAAATAATTCTAAAATTTATATGGAAACAGAAAAGATCCCAAATGGCCAGAAGAATGTCGAAAAAGAAAGCCAAAGTTGGTGGCATCACAATTCCAGACTTCAAGCTCTATTTCAAAGCTGTCATCATCAAGACAGTATGGTACTGGCACAAAGACAGACACATAGATCAATGGAACAGAATAGAAAATAGAAAGCAAAAAAAAGACCCTCAACTCTATTATCAACTAATTTTCGACAAAGCAGGAAAGAATATGCAATGGAAAAAAGACAGTCACTTGAACAAATGATAATAAGAAAAAAAGTTTGTACTATATAAGGTACAACTTTTATTTCTAAATTATGAGTGTAAATGTGAACACATACTAACAAAATTTGAAGAGTCTAATCCTCTTTTGAAGAGGATCCTATTCTTGAAGAAATCACTTCTTTTAATTTCCTTCAAAAATACAAACAATATGTACCATCACTGGGCTCTAAAGAAAATTCCAACTCACATTTTCTCAATAAGAAAATAATCAGAATGCATACAAAGGGCTCTCAAATTTTACCAGAAATATAGAAAAAGAAGAAGAAAATTTAAAACAGAATTGTGATTTCTGAAAATCTCTCACAGAGCTATTAAAAAGCAGGTGTTGGAGGAGGAGACTTAAAATTGAGAATACTCAATTCATTGAGTATAACATTAATGTAATGTATATAACATTAAGTTATATGATATAACATTAAGTTATAACTTAATTATATGACATAACATTAAGTAAAAAAAAATCAGAATCCTACTTACATTAGATTTAAGAAGAGAGCAAACCAAACATTAGTAATAAATTATCTGGGTACAGAATTATCAATTTCACTATTTATATTTTAAATATTTTCTGTATTTAGCATGTAATGTTTTATAACAAGGGAAAAGTGACATTTGTAACATTTGAAAGACAAGAATTAAAACTTTATCCATAATAGGATGTGCTAATGTATTAAAATTTATTTGTATGACTGGGTTCTGAATAGTAAAGTCATCTTTAAAACCCAAACCTCACAATAAAACATTACTAACTGCTTTCAAGAATCCAATCAGCAACAGTCATCTAACAAAATGCTCTAACTCTGTCCAGGTCATCATGAGCTTACTCTTTCTCTTATAAGCTATTTATGTCTAAATATGTTAGCTTCCACTTGTGGATAACAGCACAAAAGCTATCCTTGAAGGTCTATGTCAAAGGACAGGGCTGCCCCAGTCCCACGTTTGAGAGCAGGCAGCAGGTGCCTGGAAATCAATGTGTGCTTGCTGCACAGAAGTACACTGCTGAGTCTTCAGGCTGGGTGTCTCCGATGTGCAGGGAGAAACGTTTGGCCGTCTTATTCAATAAAACAGTAAGTCTTTGTTCTTCTTTTGTGGCCATGCTTGAAAGAATGTATATAAGGAGCTGGAGACCTTTTCCAGGTTCTTGCTTATACCAGGGGAAGTAGTCTGAATAACTGTCTGAATAACTGCAGTTGATAACAGAGCTGCTTCCCTCCTGGACACTCAGAGTAGAAGGATGCTGCTCCACATTCTCTCCTTGGCTGAACCCTGTGCAGAAAGAAAAGGTCGGAGAAATGAGGAGAGATTCCAGGTTATTGTGCTTCAGAATTCTCTTTTTCTACACTAAGTGGAGGAAACATTGAATAAAGCCAGTCTTGACTTCTGAAGAAGTCCATTAATATACTCCGTTGCTCAGAAAAGCTCAACTCACAGTCCAGCTGCAGCCAGGAGAACATGATTAAAGCTCCCATGGATGTCTTCATGGTTCCTCCCTGTTAAGCTCAGGTTCAGAAATGCAACCCCAGCCAGCTCAGCTCCTTTTCTTATCAGGCTGTCCCTTCTTTCCTCTAACAGAGTAACTTCCCACATTGTCTACCAGCCAATAAAAAAAGACTCTGCTGCTGCCATAGTCTAGCCCATCAGATGAACTACGATGAACCTCCATGTATTCTCCATCAGCACAGGTGCACTGCCATCTTGTGGTCACATCTCTACTGAACTCACTGGGGAAATGCTCTTCTCTTAGCCTGCACCTCTGAGGGACTCACAAGCATCAGGGCAGCAATCAGTAAAGCAAATTAATCAAATTTTAATCAGGAATCGATTGGATTTTTCAAATGTCTTTTCAGTATCTATTGAGATGCCATCCCAAATTGCTTATCTGCTTCTTGTCAATCTCTTTAATATTATTGATAAATTGTCACAACAAAATATAAAGAAGATATAATTTTCCCATTTTGCAAATAATGAAACATAGCTCCCAAGTATCAAGAAATTTGTTGCAGAGATAATAGTTTAGAACACAGAGGAGGATGATATCAAAAGCTTGTTCTCAGTTTTTGCCACTACTAATTGTCAGAGAAAATGTTCATTCATTGCATCTGTGATGGAAGTGGGTTGGTGAAATTACATAACAATTCTGTGTGAAGGGACCATGAAAACAATGTAAGGTTGAGAATTATGTATCCTCACACTTTATGTGCTGCTCTTTCACCTAACATAAAAACAAATCATGTTATGATAAGAAGGCAACTGTTTATGAAGAAATGGGAGAAAGTTCCATGCTCATGGATTGAAGAACAAATATTGTGAAAATGTCTACACTTCCCAGAGCAAGCTATACATTCAAGGCAATCCCTAACAAAATACAATCAACATTTTCACGGAGCTGGAATAAACAATCCTAAAATTTATATGAAACCAAAAAGACCTGTAATAGCCAAAGAAAAGTTGAAAAAGAAAACCAAAACTGGGGGCATCAAAATTCCTGACCCCAAGCTCTATTACAAAGCTGTCATCAACAAGGCATGCTATGGTACAAAAACAGATGGGTACTGGTACTGGTACTGGTACTATGGTACTGGCACAAAAATAGACACATAGATCAATGGAACAGAATAGAGAACCCAGAAATGGACCCGCGACTCAATGGTCAACTAATCTTCAACAAAGTAGGAAAGAATGTCGAGGGGAAAAAAGACAGTCTTTCAACAAACTGTGCTGGGAAAATTGAACAGCCACATGCAGAAGAATGAAACTGGACTATTTCCTCATACTACACACAAAAATAGACTCAACATGGATGAAAAACATTAATATGAGACAGGAATCCATCAAAATCCTTGAGGAGAACACAGGCAGCAACCTCTTTGACCTTGGCTCAGAAAATTCTGGCTAGACAAGTCTCTAAAGCAAGGGAAGCAAGGGCAAAAATTAACTATTGGGACTTTACCAAGATCAAAAGCTTTTGCTCAGCAAAGGAAATAGTAAACAAAACCAAAAGGCAACCTGCAGAATGGGAGAAGATATTTGCAAACGACATACCAGATAAAGGGCTAGTATCCAAAATCTATAAACAACTTATCAAACTCAACACCCCAAAAACAAATAATCCAATTAAGAAATGGTCAGAGGACATGAACAGACATTTCTGCAAAAAAGACATCCAGATGGCCAGCAGAATCATGAAAAAGTGCTCCAAATCACTCGACATCAGGGAAATACAAATAAAAACAACAATGAGACAGCATCTTACACCAGTCAGAATGGCCTAAATGAACAAGTCAGGAAATGACAGATGCTGGCGAGGATGCGGGGAAAGGGGAAACCTCCTACACTGCTGGTAGGAATGCAAACTGGTGAGTCTAGTCTGGAAAACAGAGGTTCCTCAAAAAGTTGAAAATGGAGCTACCCTATGACCCAGCAATTGTGCTACTAGGTATTTACCTCAAAGATACAAATGTAGTGATGTGAAGGGGCAACTGCACCCCAATGTTTATAGCAGCAATGTCCAAAATAGCCAAACTATGGAAAGAACCTAGATGTCCATCAACAGATGAATGGATAATGAAGAGGTGGTGTATATATGCAATGGAATACTATGCAGCCATCAAAAAGTGAAATCTTGCATTTGCAATGAGGTGGCTGGAACTTTTCAGGTTATTTTTATCCTTTTAGAGGTACTTTCCCACTTTAAAGGTAAAATATTATATGTTTCTGGTTATTCTGATTTTGTTCTCTTACTAATAAAATAACTTGCATGGGTATGGCCTTTATTTGACATAATACCCACTCTATTGTTATAGTTCAACTCTGCACAGATGTTGCGAATGCTGTAAGTGTAAGAATTTTTGGATATGTTATTTCGTATCAATTCCTGGAAAAGCCAAAT
Source organism: Neogale vison (assembly GCF_020171115.1). Lineage (NCBI taxonomy): Eukaryota > Metazoa > Chordata > Mammalia > Carnivora > Mustelidae > Neogale > Neogale vison. The sequence goes on from NC_058103.1 coordinate 74,505,258, forward strand.
CATAATCATACTCTAATTGGTATGGCTAGAATAAAACTTCATTAATTAAATTACTCTCAAAATGTGAGAAAGTATCTATTAATAAAAATTTAGAATGGAGTTTGTATACAGAACTTGTATACAGAACATGACTTAACTTGATTATGAGATTATCTAAACTTCAACACCAATTCTGTTTTATCAATTCCTAAATATATTTTGTAGAACTATAAATCAACTGTCTAAAGGAATTCAAACACTTGAAATGATGACCTATTCCTATGAAAATAACTTTAACTTTCAAAACCTCAGGGGTAGGAAGCACTGAAATGGGTGACAAGGGTGAGGTCATACATGTGCCCTGTGGCATATGCTTCCTCCCACGAAGACACATAGTTCTCAAAGATTATGGGTTGTATGCTCCAATCATTAGGACATTTTTTAAAACACAAAATAAGAATAGACCAATGTTTTCAAGGAATGGGGAATATGGAAGTGTGAGATGGCGTTAGACTAGTTCAAGGGAGTTTTGGGGAGCAATGATACTATTCTGTATCATGATCTTGTATCATTACATGATCTATACAATGTACTAATATTCAAACTTCACAGAACTGCACATCAAAAATAGTTTTTCCTAATAATTATTTTAAAATAAAAAATTTAAACACTGAGATCAAAATGGTAAAACAAATTTTGTACCATCTCCACTCCTCCCTAAAACCACCGCTTTTCAATGTCATACATTAAACTAAAAAGAGTACCTATGAAAAAGTCCAACAGAGAACACATAGAACACTGTGGAACAACAACAAGAAATAATATGATTTTGACAGATTAAGGATGGCACGAAGAACAACTTCACTTTACCTTCTTCTCCCCTGCACATGGCACAGCTCCCAACCAAGAGGAACCTTCCAGCCTGTGACTGTACCATAGAGGGACGTGAAAACATGCCCCTCCAGCTCTGGAGGATGTTCCCAAAGAGGAACCTCTTTCTAACCCCATCCAGAACACTGAGGTGTACTGCTCACTGGGGTGTGGGATCCTCCTAGCAGAACAGCACCCAGGGCTCCTGGAGGGCAGTAAAACAACATGGACCCTACACACCATGGCACAGCCTCCATTAGGAGTCTGCCCGTGACCCACTGGAGGTGGCCTGCCTGCAGATCCCCACAAATGGTCCATGAGCACACACAACACTCAGTCCCTCACCCACACATCATTCCATCCTGCGGCCTCCCACCAGTGCACACAGGAAGGCAACCACAGTAAGCATTTGTAAGTGGCTAGTGAGCATGGGCAGAGAGCAGCCCCACTCCCCCGGATTTGGAAAAACCACACAAATTCAGTCAGCACCCTCCTAGAGAAAGCAAACAAAAGGGGGACTCTCAGCACCTAGTCTGGCTTCACAGGATCAAGAGAAGGCCTAAAAATTTGTACTACCTTGTCCCCTGACGTAAGAAACAAATATATCAAACATGATGAAGGTTTAATCCTGAATGTGTCTGGATCTGAGCTATGTACTCACTGCACACTCAGTCTAAAACACTTGTTTTTTTCCACTGCATCAATCCTCACCTCAGTCTGATCAAGCATTCAAACCTGTAGAAACTGCACCCTCTCTTTTGCTTTTAATTGATTTAAGAAGAAACAAATGAATAATATAGAAGCATGCTTCCTTCTGATTCCATTATCAGGCTTGGAGGAAAGGCATGAATCAGGAGTCGTCTTCCTTCTACTGCACAGGAGCTGGTGATGTAAGGAGGGAAAGTAGCCCACTGACGTGTTGCGCTACAGTTCTAACCTCCTTTGGTCAGATGTGATAAGCTGAATTTAGTCTGGGGACTTCTCCAGGAAGAGAAAGCTATTTACCAAATACCTGGCAACCATAACTCAGCTAAGAGGAACCACTGTCACTGTATTTATTATGTCCATCCGAACAATTATAACATCCACCCTAACAATTATATCCATCCTTATTTAGGAAGACTGGGAGGGACCTTGAAAGGAGCCTACTACCCTTGAGCAGGGGTGGGAGAATGAGGAAATTAAATATTTACTCAATTTGTTTCATTCCATTGATTTCTTTGCAGCACTAGGAAATTTTTTTTTAATAAACGTTGTGGTTCATAATGTTTTATCAGTCAAACATGAATGTGGAGGGAGGTTGGTAGCACATCATTTCTACATTAGCTGCTAGTCCAAATACCTTTGTGCAATCTACTAATAATAGTAAGGTACCTGCCCATGCACACAAAAGTTTTCCCATATACCTCAGAAAGAAATCTTTTATTATGATAACAAAAAATTACAAGTTCAAGAATAAATTGAATAGTTTTCTAACAGCAGAGCATCATTAGGAAAGAGAGACATAAAAATGGAATGAAACAGTATGTTCTCAAACAAATAATCACATATATACTTTAAGGACTTTTATTTTTCACAAATCAATTTATAAATATAATTCAAACAGAAAGCTTAAATTAAAATTATCAGTCAGTAACAGAATTATCCCTTCTTTCTTCTCTAGCATCTACTGATAATCAATTATGTGGAAAACATTGTGCTAGGCACTGCAAATATAGCACTGAATGAATATAAAATTCTGTCTTCCAAATCCTCTGAGAGAATTATTGTGACAGATATAGACAGAATTTGTAAGCGAGAATTTTTTTCTGAGATTTATCTGAAGCTTACATTGTCAAATGACTCCCTTTCTTAATTTCTCTCAAACACACAAATAACACACACCATCCCTGAGCTCTTATGGAAATCTTGTAACACAATTTCTGAACAAGAAAGTGATAAAGACACATGAAATGGCTGTGATATTTTGCCCCAAATAAAGGGTAACAAAATGAAAATGCAACTGTAAATAATTAAAATATCTTACAGAGCTACTGTAAAACAGATTAAATGAAAACAAAAAATAAAATTAAAATAAAGGAGATGATTGAGGTAATGACTTGAGGAAGTGGGGAATACTCAAATCAAAACACATGAGGTGAAAAAAATCATGATCCTGATTATAATAAGAATTTTTGAGACTAAAAGGTATAGTAGCAAATATTATATGATTACAGAATTGACAATTATATTTGCATCTTAAATCCTTCTATATTTAGCATGAAATGTTTTAGAATCAGAAAAATCATAATCACTACTTTTTTTTGCAATTAATGGAATTTTTTTTTCTTTTCAGTGTAACAGTATTCATTGTTTTTGCACCATACCCAGTGCTCCATGCAATCCGTGCCCTCTATAATACTCACCACCTGGTTCCCCCAACCTCCCACCCTCCACCCCTTCAAAACCCTCAGTTTTTCACCTCCCCTTCCAATTTCCCTCAACTTCCTTCTTCTCTCCATCTCCCCTTGTCCTCCATGCTATTTGTTATGCTCCACAAATAAGTGAAACCATATGATAAATGACTCTCTCTGCTTGACTTATTTCACTCAGCATAATCTCTTCCAGTCCCATCCATGTTGATACAAAAGTTTGGTATTCATCCTGTCTGATGGAGGCATAATACTCCATAAGTATATGGACCACATCTTCCTTATCCATTCGTCCGTTGAAGGGCATCTTGGTTCTTTCCATAGTTTGGCGACCGTGGTCATTGCTGCTATAATCACTGGGGTACGGATGGCCTTTCTTTTCACTACATCTTTGTCTTTGGTGTCAATACCCAGTAGTGCAATTGCAGGGTCATAGGGAAGCTCTATTTTTAATTTCTTGAGGAATCTCCACACTGTTCTCCAAAGTGGCTGCACCAACTTGCATTCCCACCAACAGTGTAAGAGGGTTCCCCTTTCTCCACATCCTCTCCAACACATGTTGTTTCCTGTCTTGCTAATCTTGGCCATTCTAACTGGTGTAAGGTGATATCTCAATGTGGTTTTAATTTGAATATCCCTGATGGCTAGTGATGATGAACATTTTTTTCACGTGTCTGATAGCCATTTTTATGTCTTGATTGGAGAAGTGTCTGTTCATATCTTCTGCCCATTTTTTGATATGATTGTCTGTTTTGTGTGTGTTGAGTTTGAAGAGTTCTTTATAGATGCTGGATATCAATCTTTTGTCTCTACTGTGATTTGCAAATATCTTCTCCCATTCCATGGGTTGACTCTTTGTTTTGTTGACTGTTTCTTTTGCTGTGCAGAAGCTTTTGATCTTGATGAAGTCCCAAAAGTTCATCTTCGCTTTTGTTTCCTTTGCCTTTGGAGACATATCTTGAAAGAAGTTGCTGTGGCTGATATCAAAGAGGTTACTGCCTATGTTCTCCTCTAGGATTCTGATGGATTCCTGCCTCATGTTGAGGTCTTTTATCCATTTTGAGTTTATCTTTGTGTACGGTGTAAGAGAATGGTCGAGTTTCATTCTTCTACATATAGCTGTCCTGTTTTCCCAGCATCATTTATTGAATAATCACTACTTTTAAACACAGTATTTAAGTGACCATCAATAAGAACTGTGAAATTGGTACTAAAGAGTTATTTATAGGAGAGGAGTCTCAATAGCAAATGTAGAGTTCCTCAATACCTGAATTTCAAAATAAAACATTACTAATCAAGAACCCACTAAACACTAGTCATCCAACAAAGTGTTCTAACCCTTTTTGGGTTATTGCCATCATAATAGTTATATAATTTGGTTTTAATGTCTAAAATATTAGCTTCTGGGATAACTGGGTGATAGGCATTAAGGAGGGCATGTGATGTGACGAGAACTGGGTGTTGCATGCAATGGATGAATTACTGAACACCACACCTGAAACGAATAATATCCTATATGATAGCTAACTGAATTTAAATTTAAAAAAATTTTAGAACATTAGATTCCATGTACAGACAAACAATAGGACAAAGCCCATCCTTGAAGGTCTGTGTCAAAGGACAGGGGGCTTTCCCAGTCCCAGGTTTGAGTGCAGGCAGCAGGTAACTGGGAAGCAATGTGTGCTTGCTGCACAGAAGTACACAGCTGAGTCTTCAGGCTGGGTGTCTCTGATATGCAGGGAGAGGAGTTTGGCTGTCCTATTCAATGAAACAGTGAGACTTTGGTCTTCTTTTGTGGCCATGCTTGAATGAATGTCTATAAGGAGCTGAGGGGCTTTTCAAAGTTCTTGCTCATACCAAGGGAAGTATTCTGAATGACTGTCTGAATAACTGCAGTTGATAACAGAGCTGCTTCGCTCCTGGACACTCAGGGTAGAAGGATGCTGCTCCACATTCTCTCCCTGGCTGAACCCTGTGCAAAAAGAAAAGGTCAGAGAAAGGAGAAGAGATTCCAGGTTATTGTGCTTCAGAATTCTCTTTTTCTACACAATGGGAGGAACCATGAATAAAGCCAGTCTTGACCCTCTGAAGAATATCCATTAATATACTCTGCTGCCCATAAACACTCAACTCACAGTTCAGCTATAGCCACAAGAACATCATTAAAGCCCCCATGGATGTCTTCATGGCTCTTCCCAGTTAAGCTCACGTTCAGAATTGCAGCCTCCAGCCAGCTCAGCTCCTTTTCTTATCAGGGCATGTCTTCTTTCCTCTAACAGAGTAACTTCCCACATTGTCTACCAGCCAATAAGAAAAAGATTCTGCTGCTGCCATGGTATATAGTCCATCAGATACACAAAAATGAACCCTCCAAATGTTCTGCAGCAGCACAGGTGCACTACCATCTTGTGGTCACATCTCTACTGAACTTGCTGGGGAAATGCTCTTCTCTTTGCCTGTGCCTCTGAGGGACTCACATGCATCAAGGCAGCAATCAGTCAAGCAAATTATATCTTAGATCAGTGATAAAGGGCACATCACTTACACTCACAGTTACTGTTATTAAGGTGGGAAGAGGTAAATGCTATTGCTATTTATTCAGTGATGGCCCTGGTGTACATGTTTGAAATCAGGAAGGAATGATGATTTACTTCCTTTCTGTTCTACCAAATCCACTGTCCTCAATTGTCTATTATGGAGAAGAACCTTTTGTAAAAGGAAAATGTAACCAATGATTACAGTAAGAGAGAAGATCATTTGATATTTCAAATGCCTCTGATCCAGGCTCTGCTCCTCCTGGATGGTCTTGCCTGACTTTGTTTTTTCCAAAGGAATGACAGTACCAACAGTCAAAACGGGGACTATCCCTTCGGGTAAGATGACTATGACAAAAAGTAAAGGACCAAATCTAAATGATAAGGGAGCAGGGATAACTTCCATCTGTTACTACTTTTTCAACTATAAAAAATTCTTTGACCTAATATTGCACTAATATTTATATAGAGAAATCTGACAGTAGATTTAGTAGAATCTCAATAGAAATTCTGAGAAAAAAATCAAGCTGCAATCTCAGAAAGTATAACCATATGTAATTTTGTCCTTGAGGTGATTTCCTTTTCTCAAATCAAAATACACGGCATGTCCTCCAATGCAATTACTGACTCACAGCCTAAGGAGAATTTCCACTAAAGTATTAGCCATCCATCCTGTCATGCTTCCCACTTCCTGGCCAACACTGCTTCACATTCCATACTCCACTATATTTCTCCTAAACTCCACTACAGTGTTCTTTCCCCAGGACACATTAATAAAGTTCTCTAGTCCTGTGAGTTTCCAGAATTATCTCTCTCTTCCAAAACCCCTTTCTCATTCCTATGAGTTTCTTGGAATCTTCTGATGACTTTTGTGAGGAAAAAATCCAGGAAACCATAAATATTGTGTGTGCTGGGGATGGTACCAATAGGAAACTGGTCCTAAAGAACTGATCAAGAGAAATGGTCTCTGGGAAACCAAGACTACCTCATTTCCAAAAATGGAAGCCCCTTTCCTGTGAATCCTACTCATGGAGCCTCTGAAATGACAAAGAATACAGCTCATCTTCCTTCTGCCTGTTCTACCCTGAAAAATTTAAAGACACCTATCAGAACATCAACTCAATATCTTAATATATGTGTGTCTATGAAACGTGTTTTAATGTATGGAACACTTCTTGGTTCTGAGAATCTTCCATTCTTACACCCATTCTCCATAAAGTAAGAATTCTCACACTTCTCCAGGTAAATTTCCCTCTTCTCCAACATAGATTGTTTAGGTCAATATTTGCACTTTTTAGGCATGACACACAGAGCTGAATTTAATGGTCTGAATATGACTTTTTTTTAATAATAACACTTTTCCATTTATTAACTATTGCACAGATAAGGCCATCCCTTGTGCAAAATTTCCAGCTCCTTGATTATTTCCTAGACACCTGTTTTAGCATGATCCTCATGTTGGCCTAGAAAGCCTTCATCTACCATCTTCATGGACTGCCAGCTACATAAGTCTTCCAATTCCTGTGATCTTTTTTACAGACAATGTGTGAGTTATGCACGTTATGCTGTTCATGCCTTCAAGGGATGCCCAGCTGGCATATTAAATATATTTGGGTTTTTTTAAAGGAAAGTTCTTAGAAATACATGTAGGTGTTCACATGGTGCCATCACCTTTGGCTTACTCCTATAAAAACAGTGAGTGATGCATGAGTTTGCTGGTAAAATCACAGTGGCTCAGCCTGAGTCTCCATTCCTGCCCAAGGTCTCAGACATTTACACAAATTGGAACTCTCCATTCAGGGTTTCAAACTGATGGGACCACAACTTTCTCAGACTCAAAGCACAGAGATAAATGCCTGGGATTGCATTAGACACCTTCTCTTTACTCAGCACGATGGTCCTACAGGAAGGAGGCAGGGGAATGAATGCTAAAGAGTAAATTAGGAAACCCAGTGTCTTTCTCCTCCAGCTCATTCACTACCTAATTTTTCCATATAGTCATCTTGGAAACAGTCAAGATGTGTAAAATGAAGTTGGACTTAAGAAATTCTAAGGACCCTTCTAGCTCTTAATTTCTTTTATGCTATATAACAAAGCAAATATCTATTGGTGACTGGTTGTGTGCAATGTGGACTGATGTCAGATTGGGTGAAATTGCCAGCATCATGCAACCCCAGGACGATTTTCACAACCACATGTGATCTAGTGGGTCGGAGGTGGATCCTAACCCACCCTGAGGGTGGGTTTTTGTTTCTTCCCTGAGATCACTATCTGGGTTTTCATTTCTTCTCTGAGATCACTAGTGTATCAAGGAGAAATGAACCCAAATTAACATTAAATAAAATGGGAATTTATTCACTGAGTGGAGTCCTTGACAGGCACTGAGATGAGGGTGCACTATGACTGAACCATGGGTAAGCAGGAAGTTCTTTTGGAGTTTCAATTTCTTATAAATATATTTTACATATAACTTATGTACTGTATTAAAAAAGAAAGAATCTCTGCAGTTGAGACAACCTAAGGGAGGTGGATGAGCTTACTAATATAGAAAGCGAAATACACTTTTTAAAACAGCCTAATTGCTTTATGGATTCTCGCTTTCTCTTTGAATCCTTAGTTCACAGTTTCAAAATTTCCAATGAGGGATGCCTCTACAATTTTTGAGATCATCTCAAAATGAAAACTTGGGAGCATAATTCAAACACCAGGTTAAAATATATCATTAAGTAATGTTTCTAGGGGAATCATTTATCTAAAACGTTTTAACTCTTCATACGTATTAGTTTCCTGTCTCCCAATTTCATTTTTTAAAGATTTTCTTCTTTTCAATCACCACAACCAGGTTCAAAGTAAAAGGAGGACATCGTGCTGAGGTATCCTGTATACCTTCTGACCCCACACAGGTATCACATTCGCATTATCACCTTCCCCATGACCTTTTCCCCGTGGAAGACCTATGTTGCCACATCATGAGACCCAAAGCCCACAGTTTCTCTAGAGTTCATTCTTGCTGTTGTAGGTTCTTTGGGTTTGAACAAATGTGTAAAATATGTATCCACCATTGCAGTATCATAGACAGTAAGTCATTACATTAAACATGCTCTGAGCTACACTGATACCTCTTGTTCCCCTCAACCCTTGGCAACAACAGTCTTTTACTCCCTCCAGAGTTTTGTCTTTTCCAGAAAGCCATAGAGTCTGAATCATACCTTATAGCCTTTTCAGATGGGTTGTTTTTACTTAGTAAAATGCATACAATTTCCCCCTATCTCTTCATGGCTTCATACCTCGTTTCTTTTTTGCACCAAATCATTTTCCATCATTTGCATCTACCACAATTTACTTATTTATTCACTTATTGAAAGACAGGTTGCTTACTTCCAAGTTTGGTAATTATGAATAAAACCTCTATAAAACACCTGTGTACAAGTCTGTGTGTACACATAACTTTTTTAACCCTTTGGATAAATACAACGGAAGGCCATTGCTGTACAATGAGGTAAGAGTATGTTTAATTCTTTTTTTTTTAAGAGGGTATGTATAATTTTTTTTCAATTTATTTATTTTCAGAAAAACATTATTCATTATTTTTTCACCACACCCAGTATGTTTAATTCTGTTTAAAAAAAAAAAAAACTGACAAACTGCTTCCTTGAAATGTTCAGGTACACACATTCAATTTGGAGTATTTCCTAACAATATCAAGTGTCAAAACCCCAGCTAGTCCAAAGCAGGCACAGACACTACAGGTGGCCCTGACAACTGCTCAGCTCACACACAGCCTGCTGTGACCCAGAACCTGAGCCTGCATGTGTTCCTGCCTGAGTCCTGCTGCCATACCTATCTTTTTGCTCAGGTACTTATTACCCCACTTATGGGACTCACTTATAAAAGACAGGTACAAATATAAAATTAATATTAATTTCAAGACAGTGAGGGCAGAGCATTAAACCAAGGGCAGGGTTCCTTGGGAGAGTGGAGGCTGTGTAACTGCACAGGTCCCATGCTCAGGAAGCTGGCTTTTCTCCCAGCTTCAGGAAGTCTGCCCATCTTTCTCTATCTGAAATTTCAGGGGCACAGGCCTTCCTATCAATGCCCTTTTCTCAACATAAAAACCAGTGCAGACTGGAACTCAGTATGTGCTGGAATCTTACACATGCAATTTTCAACTCTGGGTTTGGGGTCAGCAGTCTTTTTCTATGGCTACAACAGAGTAGGGTTCTTTCAGGTTGTCCTGGAGGATTTCTGCTCCCTTCTCCAGACTGGGAATGATGTTACAAGACCATGAAAATAGGTTCATTCAAAATGCAAGGGAGAGCGATGATTTTCATGGAACAGAATGAATATTTCCATGAGCTCATCCACACAAGGTGCTATTCAGAAATGACTGAAATGGTTACTTCTGTCAGTGATAAATGTCAACACATCATACAAATTGATCAATAGAGCATTGAGATTTTAGGGTCTTCTATATTGGTACTCAGAGGATAAGCATTTGTGTCACCTCAGATTCATCAACTTTGGAATAATATGAGTTCCACCAAGTCACTTATACTCTAAAATCCTCCCTTAATTCATGCATAAAATGAAAGTACTTATTTACAGGGTCTTATCATACTGATAAAGAAAATAAATGTAATAAGATAAATAGAGTGAGTGAAACTTGAAGAAATTATTTTATTACATTTCTATTTCTAGTTATAAAAAAAGCTGAATACAGATTTGAAAAAACATTCTACATGGTCTCTTTATATTTCATTGAAAAATAATGTACAAAACTTAAAAATTATGTCATGTCTTTTGTTTGTTCATGACCATCTATTTTTTTTAGGGTTTTCCATTTAAGTAATTTATATATAATTTATATGCTAGCTACCAGAACCTCTGTCTTCCCAGGGTCATGGATATGGGCATCTCTGTCATTTGCTCCAAAGTTTCCATGGTAGAGCTTTTTACCAGCAAAGAGCTTTTTGGAAGAAAAAGAGCAAGAAAAGCAAGTGAAATGAGAGCACTGCTAGGTCTAATTTCAGGAGGGATAAGACACTATTACATAAATCTGAAAATGGGAAAATGTGCAAAGCCTGCATGGGAGCAAAGGCCGCCCTGGGTAAGTGGGTAGAGGGGCTACAGGCACAGCTGCAGTTTGGGTGCAGGCTACAGATCACCGGGGAGCACTGTGCCTCCACTGCACAGAGGTAGGTGGCTGAGTCTTCCAGTCGGGACGCCGTGATGTGGAGAATGCTGGACCGATCCTTAGTATTCACTGTGCAGTTTAACCTACCACTGTGCTGCATCCCTGAAGTTATGTAAAACAGTCTGGTGAGGCCGCTGCCCCCGGGGTGCTGTCGGAACCACATCACACTGTATGAACTGCTAGAAAAATTGCACTGCAGAGTATAGCTGGCTCCCTCCTGGAGGCTCAGGGCTGAAGGGCTCTGCTCCACATTCATCCCTCTCACCCCTGTGTGGAAAGAAGAAAACAAACACAGATTATATCACTGGAGAGTCACAGATGTAGTTTGAAAATGTGTAAAACATCCTAAGACACACCCCTGAGGATATAGGACTCTAGGAGCTCAGGGTCAGCTCCTCCCATCACTGTGGGTTGTGGACCACTCCCCAGCCCCCATCTGGAACGTCCCCACTCACAGCAAACCTGGAGCCACAGGAGCCCCAGCGGAGTTCCCCAGTGTCTCCTCATGATACCTTGTCTAGTTAATGAGGTGCCTTCACCCCTACTGTGTAGAGTGTAGTCTTGGGTCGAGAGGAATTGTGTTCTTACAGTCAATCCTTCCCACCAGAATCACTGAGCACCAATCGCACCTCAGCCCTGTCATTCTCAGAACTTGAGACTCCGCCCACAGTGGCCCTTTAACACTGCACAGGAATCTCTCCCAAACTGCGCTTATGGGCAGTGCAGGTAGGTAGGAGGAATATTTCCAATATAGGAGGATGTAAGGTTTTTTTTTTTTTTCCTTAAAACACTTTATGTAAGAAAAGTGCAGGTTAGTGTGTGAAGAAAGGTGAATAATTCTTCTAGAAGAGTCAGAGCCTATGGGGATTACCCACAACCTTGAAGAATCATAGGGAAGAATGACTCCATTCCCCAAAATGCATAGTTTGACAGACAATGTGAGCATTCCGTTATGTAAAAATACTGATAAAGGAAAACTATCTGATAGCATCCACTCAGTATTGCAGAAGTAAATACAATTCATTAAAAGAGTTCTAGAAACCAAGACAGACAGTCACCGTCTGTAAAGAAAATGATTCCTACCAGAATGTGGTCAGTGAAAAATAGGATGTAGTGCTTAATATCCTCTCTGATATAATTTCCACCTTTCCAACTCTCCTGTGCTACTGCTAGACACCATGCTCACCCACAGAACACAGTCTGACCAGCCACACGTTGCTGGCCAAAGTCAATATTGTCCTCTCCCTTTCCTTTGCTTTTTGTTCTTTATTGTTTCCTCTCTTCTCTTCATTTTTGTTTCCCTCCACTCTCAGCACATGAATAGGTAGAATAGGAGGGTATTGAAATAGTTTCAAGGCCAGTAAATTTGGGTGATTTTATTCATAACAATTGACAGCAGATAATGGGATATTTTCTGTTGAGTTTCCATACTCACGATGCCCAGAAATATTCCTATGCTGGTAACTGTGAAGAATTATCTGCATAATGGATTTCTAGGGACATGGCCTCCAGATGTCTGAAGTTGATATGCAATGGCAGAACTGAAAACCTAAGAGGGTCTTTACAAAAAACCCTCTCCTCTCTCTTCCCTATCTTTGCTATCTTTAAGTGGACTGGCTCACATGATTTCTGTTCTGTGTATCTATTCAACCTTCCACCCATCATGAAGTCTGGTTTCTCTTAAGGTCTAGAGTGCCCCCTAGAGGAATGAAGCTGGTGGCAAAGACCTCTTAGAACAAGCCACTCAGCAGATTCAAATCCCCAGCCCCTTTCATTCCAATCTTCCTGGTGAAAGAAATGCAGATGGTCAGAAAAGAAGATAACTGCTTAGTTTGAATGGGTATTACAGGTAAAGCAAATCCTACTTTTAAAATGAAATTGCATGGAAATTGAGACCAGAAAATAAATTTCATATATTTCACTTTGTGTCATTTTATTTCTTTACCTGAGTTCAAAAGAAATCCATAAGTATTCATTGAGCTTTTTCAAAGGGGTAATTTCCTAGATGCTCAGAATATATAAAGTGTAGTAGAATATTCTTCAGCCATCAAAAAATGAAATCCTGCCATTTGCAATGACATGGATGGAGCTAGAGAATATAACTCTGAGGGAAACAAGTCAGCCAGAGAAAGACAACTACCATATGATGTCACTCTAGTGAAATTTAAGAAACAAACCAAACAAGCAAGAGGGAAAAAATGAGACAAAAATAAATCAATTAAACAACTCAATTAAACAGAACTAACTGCTGGTTACCAGATGGATAGGGTAGGGAGATAGGTTCAATAGGTGAGGGGATGAAGGAGTGCCCTGTTCCTGATGAGCACGAGTGATCTGTGTCAGTTTTGCATCACTATATATACACCTGAAACTAATATAACATTGTATGTTAATTACTGGAAATAAAATTAAAACAATACATATATAAATAAAATATACAAAAGAGGAACACATACTAGTTTACCATCTACAGGGGAAGACGAAAATAAGTATAATTATAATTGAGTCAAAGAATAGGACACTAAGTGAAATGAAAACTAAAAACTATGTGACCCCAGAGAAATATGTATAGTTTAGGTCGACGGACATAATGTTATGAAAAAGGTGGTCGTCTCTCCTTTCCCCTTTTTGGTGCCAAGAAAAGAGGAAGAATACAGATAAGTCTTTATGATGGCCTTTATGATTCTCAATACTTTTAGCAATAGGAGAAATTTGTGAATATGAGAATTATTAAAAATAATAAAATGTTACCCATAGAGTAAAATCCTTTTTGACTACCACTTTCAATTCTGATGCTTTCATCACTTATTACCTTATTTCTTTGTTCATCTTGACAATTTGGGGTTGATGTTCACAGATGTTTTACTAGATTTGAATCAACATAAAATACACAGCATTTTATTTAGACTTTATTATAATATAAATATACATTTCTTGTTTATAACCTCAATGGTAAATCTTGTAGGTCCTATTACATTAACCCATAAACATCCTTTGTTCCATTATATTCATAATTGTGGGTATACTTCCATTTATACATTCTTTCCTCTATTGATTAAAGGCTAAGACATCTTATATAACCTAGGAAATACTACATTACAATAAACTTTATAAGCATTCCTCACATGAGCACATGTTTTTCTAGGAGCAGAGACTAGAAGGAAATGAAGGAATAAGCCCTGAGTCTGGCAGGTGAAAATTATTCCAGGTGGAGGAAAGTCAGGGACAAAGGGCTTGAAGAAGAATGAAGAGAATTCATGTTCTCATTATTGTGCTGGAACATTTTCATTCTATGTTTTCCTTAATGTGCATTAAACCTGGAGCTTATCAGCTCATTTGATAAACTCTTTCTGAAATTGTCATGATATAGAGATAGTGTATAGTTTGCTTCAATCTGTCACTGAGGTTTTCCAAATATACTAAATCAGCAAGAGAAAAAGCACACCCAAGGAGTGCTTTACTCCTTGGGTATTACTCCCATGGTATATACAAGGAAAACATATTACAAAATAAAATTAGACATAGAAAAAATGTACACACTTGCACATGTACATACACATACAGTTTGATGATATTGTCAATGAAACAGAAAGGTACTTTACTTTTCCCAAATCAGCAGAAAAAAAAAAAAAAGAGAGAGAAAATTCTGTCAGTGCAACATTAAAGGAAAGAAAAGAAAGAAGCAAAAGCATATGTAGCAAAACCAAAATATTAGAAATAAGTTCAAATATATCAGTAATCAAAACATAGATAAAAAGGAATGATTGAATTGAATCAAAACTTAAACCTATTGTTCCATTGACACAATGGAATATTACACAACCATCAAAAAATTTGAAATCTTACCATTTGCAATGGCATGGTTGAAACTAGAAGGTATTATGCTAAATGAAATAAGTCAATCAGAGAAAGACAATTATCTTATGATCTTACTGATATGAGGAATACAAGAGGGAAGAGAGGAAAAGATAAAACAAGATGAAGCCAGAGAGGGAGACAAACCATAAGAGACTCATAATCATGGAAAACAAACTGAGGGTTACTGGAGCGGAGTAGGGTGGAGAGATGGTTAACAGGATGACGGGCATCAAAGAGGCCACATGATCTAATGAGTGCTGGGTGTTACATAAGACTGATGAATCACCTACTTGTACCTCTGAAACTAGTAATACATTTTTTGTTAAGTAATTGTATGTAAATAGTTTAAAAATCAAATATAATAAAATAAAATGTTGGTACTAGCCACAAATTGAAGGTGGCAGATAAAAAGCAAATACTTTAAAGGTGTAATTTTCTAGTTCATTTTTAATGATGACTATCTCAATGTATTTGACTCTACATTTACAATAAATTCCCTGGTACCATCCGTACTTGTAAAGATAAAAAAAAATTGAATGCTATTTTCAAAAACACAAAATGCAGGTGTGGTCGAGGATGTGAAGAGGTTGAAACATTTGTTCACTGTTGGAGGCAATGCACAATGCTGTAACCATGGAAAACAGTATAGAAGTTCTTCAAAAAGTATAAAATAGAACTACCATATGATCCAGTATTCCCACTTTTGAGTATTTATCAAAAAGAATTGAAATCAACACACAAGTGTTTATAGCACCTTTATTCATAATTGCCAAAACATGAAAGCAACCAAGACATCCTTCAGTAGAAGAAAGAGTAAGTAAACTATGGTACAGCCAGACAAGGGAATCTGATTCAGTGCTGAAAAGAAGTGAGCTATCGAGTCATGGAAAGACATGGAGAAAACGTACATGCATATCTTCCTTTTTTTTTTTTAAGATTTCATTTGTTTATTTGACAGAGAGAGCAAGTACAAGCAGGGGGAGCAACAGGCAGAGGGAAGGGAGAAGCAGGCTCCCTGCTGAGCAGAGAACCCGACCTGGGACTCCATCTCAGAACTCTGAGATCATGAGCTAAGCTGAAGGCAGATGGCTAATCCACAGAGCTTCCCAGGGGCCCTACATGCATACTTCAAAGAGAAATCAGCTCATCTGAAAAGGCTGCATTCTATTTGACACCCAAAATATGACATTCTGGAAGAAGAAAACTATGGAGACAGTAAAAAGACCAGCGGTTGTTAGGAATTAGAGGCAGGAACAGAAGAACATCTTTAAGTAAAGGAAAGTTGAACTGGTCAGCAAAAATCAAAAAGCTCTGTAACGCACAATATTTGGGTAAAATGTTTTATGTCCTCTTCTCAATTCCTCAAAGACCAAAATCCCATTTTCTGCTGGGTTTAGAAGATGATCATTGTTTCTTATAGGGTCGTGGATGCATAGCTGTTCTGTGACTTGGAAAATTGCCTCACTGGGTCCACATATTTTACTTCCCTTCACCTCAATACCTTCAACATATGCAAACACATGCACGCACCCACCCATGCACCAGCGTGGGCAACAACATCTTCCTCAATTACCCCAAATCATGTGGTGCTTCTTTCCCCTGACCCTTTCCAGAGGGCACAGCACACACTAAGGTGCTTTCACAGTAGACCTAGGTGTCCTTTTATCTAGTCTTTCCTGCAAGTGTGCCCCACTCCATAAAGAGCCTATTTTCTAGAAGTGGTTGATGTTACTGACTGCTGATAGCTTCTTTCTTGTTTCTCTTTGTTTTTGTGGCTTTCTGCCCTTTGGAGTATCTGCACTATCTTTTTAAAACAGTTTTAGAGAAATCGAGAGATAAATGGTATTATTAATCTATAATTTTTTTCCATAGAGATTTTAAGTACTCTCAACACACAACATGGGTCTCAAATTTATGACCCTGAGATCCAGAGTCTGAGCTCTACCCACAGAGCCAGTCAGGCACCCCTAGACTACAATGTTTATCTAAAAGTCTGAGAAAAATTTCTATCGTATGCCCTCTTGAATTGTTTAAAATACATTTTCACATGCTTTTATATTTATAGAGGTATGAAGAAAATGTTATATTTTAAACCAATTACTAAAAAATTAACTTAAACCAAGAATATATGACTAATATATAAGGAAATGTATTAATATTCTGATCATAGCTCATTCATAAAATCTACTGATAAGGGGATTATTAAATTTAATAATTTAATTATTAAATTAAAGGTCATAGGGTGCATGGGTGATTCAGTAGGTCGGTTAAATGACTGGCTCTTGGTTTCTGCTCAGGTCATGATCAGTTCATGAAATCAAGTTCCATGTCAGGCTCCATGCTTTTTGAGGAATCTGCTTGAGATTCTCTCTCTCTCTCTCTCTGTCCCTCCCACTGATGACTCTTAACCCATAATCAGAACGATAGACCTGAGAGGTCAGGATTGCTGTTCCTCAGACTTCCAAGGGCCACCTGAAGACTGACATGTGCCTCATGAAGTCAGGAATGAAGCAGATGGGTGACTTTGGGAGGATTCTGGCCAACATGCACCCATTACATAGGTTTGGGACTGAAGATTTCCCATCACCTCTCCTGCCATACTCTGTCTGGAAGACACTGGACATCACCACCTTCTTGGTCACACTGTGTCTCTCTAAAACTGTCATAAGATTGGGCGCCTGGTTGGCTCAGTGGGTTAAAGCCTCTGCCTTCTGCTCAGGTCATGATCTCAGGGTCCTGGGATCAAGGTCTGCATCGGGCTCTCTTCTCAGCGGGAAGCCTGCTTCCCCCTCTCTCTCCATCTGCCTCTCTGCCTACTTGTGATATCTGTCTGTCAAATAAATAAATAAATCTTTAATAAATAAATAAATAAAACTGTCATAGACAGAGGAACTCCCACCAGGGTGCAATGAACAACTTGTGGGGCTGGATGTTCACTCCAAGAATTGAGCACAAGGTCGCCTGGGTGGCTCAGTGGATTAAGCCACTGTTTTCGGCTCTGGTCATGATCTCAGGGTCCTCGAATCGAGTCCCACATCGGGCTCTCTGCTCAGCAGGGAGCCTGCTTCCGTCTATCTCTCTCTCTGCCTGCTTCTCCATCTACTTGTGATCTCTCTCTGTCAAATAAATAAATAAAATCTTTAAAAAAAAAAAAAAAGAATTGAGCACAAGACCACCTCATTTTTATGTGGTTTTACCTTAAATTAGTTACACCCTGACTGAGGAACTCTTGACATCAAACTGATTTCAGTGTCACTAAGGAACACCTGGATTTGCGAAATGTTACTTCTGTTTCTGAGTTTGTGCTGAGCTCCCCCTACAGTCCCTGTCACTGTGTCACTCAGGGCACAGTAGTACACAGCTGAATCTGAGGCTTGCACTGAGCCTTTCTCCAAGTGGAAGGATTTTGATTTGCTGTCAAACGTGGCTTCAAATCCTTTGTTGCTTCCCTTCTCCTTGCCCCTCAAGGCTTTCAGGAGGAGCTGTAGACTTTCACCGGGATACTGGACATACCAGAAAAGAGTAAGGGACCCTGATGCTGAATAAGTGCAGTTCATAGTCAGGGAAGCCTTTTCTAAGAGGGTCACTTGGCCTTCTGTCTGAGTCACTGAGTCCCCACGAGTTTGTTCTGAGGAAAGAGAAAGGAGATCTATGTCACCTTGGGCACAAAACTCATGGATAAATAATAGTTCAAGGTTTTGCTAACATCATAGAAGAAAGAATCCAAATTTTAAGAGGAATGGTACTTACCAAGCATTAAGAGTACCACAGTCACGAAGCCTGGAGAACACTTCATCTCTGGAGCATCACCTAAATAATGTTCTTCATTCTTACCTTGGAGAAGGTTGGAGTGACAGAAATGATCAGTGGATGCCCACATTTCACACAGGAAATGTGACTGTGGTAGGAAGCTGCACCCCCTGGTGGACAGGGACTGAAATGCGTGCATGTTGCCCAGAATCCTCCCCAAGTCAGCCATCTGTTTCATCCCTGACCTCATGAGGCACATGTCAGTCTTCAGGTGACCCTGGGAAGTCTGAACAACAGCAATTACGTCTGCTTTGTTCTTAAGATACTGCCTGATATGGGAGTTCTTTCACACAGCATCCCAGGGCATTTCTGTGGCTGGGAGGATAACAAAACTTCTTAAAGCATCTTACTACAGTACTTCATATTCTCATATGTCCATGTAGACCAGCCCAAAACCCACTGACTGCCAGAAATGGGGTTCAAGTTGAATATGGAAAAAGTAAGAGGAAGCCAAGTCATTAGTGACTGATTCTGTGTTTTGGGCACTTTACCCCAATATTTAGAATGTAGAACTGTGACTGTCATTTTTTATGTACTCTCTAAATGTTTTCTAAATCAAACAAAAATAATGAACAAATGACCTTTAATTGAAATACTGTGTCAACTTATTCCTAAACTATTAGCAATTGCTAGAAATACTATTTTTAATAAAAGTTTTCAGAAGTCACATTATTTGTTATTCAACCATTTTAATAGTCAAATATTACTGATTTTCAGAATCGTGAAAAATAGCAAATACAGACAGAAGAAACATCGTACATGGAGTCATCAAATTCCTATAGAATCATCTGAAATTAAGTTTTCAATATTTTGTTGGCTCCAACATCAGGTGACTAGTGTATATGAATTAAGCAAAAAATATTAATCCTACTCTTAACAGGTTTAGCCCTAAGGATGCTTTCTATTACCATCTATCTGTCACATTTCGTTGCCAAACAATAATCAAATAATTTTTCCTTCAAGGTAAGAAATCAGGACTATCAAGAAAAAGTTCTAGGAAGGGACACATCTTCTATAAAGCTCTGTAAACATTTATCTCTAGACACATAGATGGAAGCTTAGCTCAAGCTATATCTTGGAGGCCACTCTCTAGAGATTCAGATCCAGGAGGTTCATAAGTCCAGAGCCAACATGGGAACACTTTCCCAAATGCAGAGAGAAGTAAGAAATTCTGGCCTGGATACTGTTTGGGTTCATGTGTCCCTTTGCTTCCCCTCCACCTTCCAAATCACATTGTCAGTCCTGCCACGGAATTATACTAGAAAGGAATTTGGGACAAACCACAGCAAACTTGTATCCAGATATGCAAAGGAAATCCCAAAAAGTTAGAATGATAATGGTTGAAAATAAACATGGGGCACCAGGGGGGCTCAGCTGGTAGAGCTTCAGGCTCTTGGTTATGACTAGGGTAATATCTCAGGATCAGAGCCCTGAATGGGTCTCTGTACTCATTCAGAATCTGCTTTCTCTCTGTGTGTCTCTCTCTTAGTCTCTATGACTCTATCATTCTCTCTTAAATAAATAAATAAATAAATAAATAAAATCTTTATTAAAAAAGAAAATAAACAATATAGCACATGGAAACAGAAAGTCATTATCTGTAACTTTAGTTTTTTAAACAGTTCATTTTTTTTTTTTAATTTATCAGAGACACAGCACAAGCAGAGGGAGGAGCAAACTCCCTGCTGAGCAAGGACCTCATGCAGGGCTCAGTCCTAACCCTGGGATCATGACATGAGCCAAAAGCCAACACTTAGACTGAGCCACCCAGGCATCCCTATCTATAACTTTAGAAAAAACATTCAGGCCAATGAAAACCAAAGGAGAAATATTTTGCACTCTGTGTCACACGGAGGACTTGCACGTCATTGAGGAAAGATACTGCATAGTAAATATGGATACTTAATGGCTTTTATTGATGCATATTTTACATTAAAATAAGCTGCACCAATTAGACAATTCTATATAATTTGACATTTGTATTTGTGAAGCACCCACTACATTCGAGATAATGAACATATGCATCATCCCAAAAGTTTCCTCATGTCCCTTGGCAACCCCTCTCTCAACCCTCACCACTCCCATTTGCAGGGAATGCTTCTGTCATGCTTTAGTGTGTATAATTTTGAATTAATGGAATTATATGTACTCTTTATCTGGCACTTCACAATATAATTATTTAAAAATTCTTCCATAGTCATAACTATCAAGAGTTTGTTTCCTGGGGCGCCTGGGTGGCTCAGTGGGTTAAAGCCTCTGCCTGTGGCTCCAGTCATGATCCCTGGGTCCAGAGATCAAGCCCCGCATAGGGCTCTCTGCTCAGTGGGGAACGTTCTTCCCCCTCTCTCTCTGCCTGGCTCTCTGTCTACTTTTCGTCTCCATCGGTCAAATAAATAAATTAAATCTTTTTTTAAAAAAGGGTTTGTTTCTTTCTGTTGCTGTGTACTATCTAATCATGTGCCTATAAAACAGTTTGTCTGTTCACTTGTTGCTGGCCATATAGAATAGTCCCAGCGGATTATTCCAAACAAAACTGCTATGAACATTTGCATATAAGATTTTTTTATAGACCTATTCTTTCCTTTCTCCTGGGCCCATATCTGGGAGTAGAATGGCTGGATCACATGGTTGATGTACATTTGACTTTCTTAAACCAATTTGTTCTAGTAGTTTCTTTCATTGTGTTTTGTATATTCCCTTGCATTTTCTGCACAAATATGCTTTCTGGTACTAGAGAGAAGTTCACTTCTTCCCTTCCAAACTGTATGACTTTTGTTTCTTCTACTTGCCTTATTACATTGGATTGAAACTCTACTTCAATATTAAATACTAAGTGGTGAAGCCAAAACTTTCCCCTTGTTTCTGAAACTAATGGGAAAGCAATTAAGCTTTCACCATCAAGTGTGACATTTGATGTAGACTTTTGGTTAAGCCCTCTTTTAAGGTGAGGAAATTCCCTTCAGTTTTGTGTAATTTGCTGGGAGTTTTAATCAGGGATGGATCTGAATTTTGTCAAATGCTTTTTCTGTACCTATTAAGATTATCCTCCTGGGTAACCTGTGTGGCTCAGTTGGTTAAGTGACTGCCTTCAGCTCAGGTAAGTATCCCGGAGTCCCAGGATTGAGTCCGACATCAGGTTCCCAGATCCATGGGGATTCTGCTTTTGCCTGTGACCTTCTCTGCTCTCATGCTCTCTCACTCTCTCTCTCTCTCAAGTAAATAAATAAAATCTTTTTTAAAAAGATTATCCTCCTAAATTGCTTATCTGCTACTTGTCAATCTCTCTGGGTGTATTATTGATAAATTGTCACAATAAAATACTAATAATACTACTAATAATAAATTTACTGCTAATAATAAATTTACAAATAATGAAACAAAGCTCAAAAGTATCAAGAAAGTTCATGGCAAAGCTAATAGATTACAACACAGAGCTGGGATAGCAAAAGCCTGTTACTTCCTTTTGACAGTATAGATTGTCAAATTTCAGAGAAAGCGGGTAGCAAAAGACTTCTTCCTAAGCCTTTGAAATATTTTATGGGAGTCGTTCACAGGCTCTTTATTTATGCAACTGGAACTACTAAAAAAAATCAATAATTGCAAGTTTGGATTTTTACCAAATGAGGAAAGAAATAATGGATACTCAGACTGCTATCCAGGAGCTGACCAGTGGGTAGTGGCTTCACCATTCCATCCAGACCAATTATTCATACCTGAAACAAGCAACGCACTGTAGCTAGAGTGACAAACTCCTCTAGGATTTTCTGATTAACAAATATACTAGAGCTCCATTCACGACTAGTGATCACTCTGTTTTTCTGTTCCCTGAAACTTGTTTGTGATACTGCAGTCTAGAGCATAGTTTTTCCAAATAACCAATATAAATGTGTATAATTTTTTCAAAATAGAATTACCTCATGACCCAGCAATCCACTTCTGATATATACTCAAAAATTGAAAGAATTTGGGTATTTCTGTAAATATTGAGATGTTTTTTAATTCGTTTCTACCAAAAAGTGGAAGCAACCCAAAAGTCCATCAACAGATAGACATGGATAAATAAAATGGCGTATTACATACACAGGAATATTGTTCAACTTTAAAAAGTAAAGAAATTCTAATACACGATGCAAGTGGATGCATCATGGGGACAGTACGTCAAAGGAAATTTTGGAAAATGACCAATACTGCATAATTCCACTTCTATGAGAGCTAAAGAGCTTCAGCTCAAGGAAGGATAATGCAAAATAGTAGTGCTGAAGGTATGGAGGAATGAAATAAAGGTGAGTTACTGTTTAATGAGTACAAATAATCAGTTTTTCAAGTTGCCAGGATTCTAGAAATGAAAGATGCTGCTGATTGAACAACATGTAAGTGTATTTCGTAACCCTGAGTTATACACTCAAAATATTTTCAAATGGTAAAAATGAATGTGAAAATGGTCAGATTCTCTAATTAAAGAAACTTGAGGAGATACTTAAGATTTCTACTCTACAAATCTGCCTTCCAAACAAATATAAGAGGGTGTTTGATGCAAGACCCATTATCAACTATCTATTACCAGAGTGGTATTTTCTTAGAATGAATTTCTCAATCTAAGCCTGCACCTGTGCCATTTCCGTCTGGGATGGCAATTGCCCCCCTTGGGCCCTACTGCAGGGAGATGCATCAATAAGAGCCCTGGGACTTGTGTATACCTCCCTCCATCATGCCTCTCACTGTGGGCTCCCTCAGGGCACAGAAATACACTGCAGAATCCTCCAGTTGTGAAGCTGAGATGACAAGTTCGATGAAATCTCTTGTCTTCTGAAAATTCAGTGAGTAGAGACCTTCAGTGGCATTTTGCAGGTTGTAAGAATCCTGATGAATAAGGAGAATCATTGGCCCACTGCTGGGCTGCTTGTACCACAAGAGACTATAACGTGGTTCATCGGTGGAATATGTGCATTCCAGAGTGACAGTCCCCTTCTCCTGCACTAACATTGCTGGCTGGGCTTGAGTTATCTTCTGGGAAATACTGGATCCTGAAGGGGAAAAAAACACAGAATCAGAGACTTCTGGAATATGTGATGTGGCACAAAGAACTTCTGTTTTACACACTGTCATCCCTTCTTCCCAAGGTATGCACAAGATCCTGCCTAACTCTCTGGATTTTAAGTCATAGAGGAGACACATTCCCACAGGGACCATCCTTACCTAGCCACACAGAAGCCATGACCACCTTGAGAAGGTTGGAGAGCAACATGTTTGAGTTCTCCCACTAGAAGGAAAATGTCTTCTTCCTCTTCAAGTTCAGGGCTCAGCACTGTGAGAAGAACCTGACTGGGAAGGATTGCTGGTTATGTGCTGCTGTGGCCCAGAACAGGAAACAGGGGTTTCCTGGTATAGCAAGTTGTGTGGGTCCTGTCATAACTCTCTGTGTTCTAGCTGAGAGACTCACTACCCCAAATCCATTTGTATTAGGCAACTTTTTCTTATTTAAATTCAGTTAACAACACATAGTACCTCACATAGTTTCAGATGTAGTGTTCAACAACTCATCAGTTGTGGACAGCACCCAGTGGGCATTAAGCAATTTTAACTAAAAACATTATAACTGAAAATAAACATGAGTAAAATTTATATTGAAATGAGGATTGTGGATCGATGGTTTAGCGAACTGTGATATGTTTATTCATCACATCTGTGATAAAAGTGGGTGGATGGCACTTACTGAAAATATGACAGGTAGGGCTCACTTTGGCAGCACATATACCAAAATTAGAATGAAACAGAAAAATCAGCATGACCCTTGTGCAAGAATGACATGCAAATTCCTGAAGCATTCCATAATTTTAAAAAACTGCTTGTAATTAATTATGTAAACAACATAAAATGTAAGAATTATGAAAAAAGGGTTGTAAGGGTCATGTATGTTCACACTGTGTGATTTATTTAAGGTAGAAGTAAATCACACTATGATAAGAAGGCAAAGCGTTTAGACTAATCACTGTAGCTCTTTCAATGTACCTATTGTTATGCCAGTGTTCCTTCTTACTACCTATGTATGTTCAGATGCCTATGTTGGAGCCAAAAGCAGAAAAATCTGATCATTCTCTGCTGAAGGGTTCAAGCTGTGGCCCTCAGACAATAGATCCACTCACCATGGTCTCCTTCTCATTGTTTTGTCTCCACAGCTCAGCTCAGCACTGTTCAGAAAGTCCAGAATGGACACCAAATTTTGATCATAAGCTATCAGTCCTTTGAATTTGTGTTTCCCTGGCCTCATCTGAACCACAGTAAGCTTCCAAGCATCATATGCTCAGTTCTGAGACCCAAGGTGACCACTTCATCTACTTGTATTCTTCCTTCTGCCCCAATACCCTCACCACACACATACACACGTGCTCACCCGTGCACACACACGTGTGTACCAACATGGGCAGTGTTGTATTCCTCAATTATCTAAAAATACGTGGTGCTCCTTTTCCCCAACCCCTTCTGGAGGGCACAGCACACACTGAGGTGCTTCTATACCAGGACTGAGTTTCTCCTTATTTAGTCTCTCATGCAAGTTCACCCCATCCATATACAGCTCATTTTCTAAATTATTGATGGCACAGTCTGCTGATAGGTTCTTCCTGTTTCGCTTTCTGCCCCTTAGGATAGCTTTGCTAAAGTTAATAGAGTATTAGAGGGGCTTGGTTGGCTCATTCAGTTCAGCTTCTAAGTTCAGTTCAGATCATGATCTCGGTGTCTTAGGATCCAGCCCCCTATTGGGCTCACTGCTCAGTGGGAAGTGTACTTCTCCCTCCCCTTCTCCCTTTGCTTGTGCTCATGCACTCTCTCCATCAAATAAAGAAATAGTTGATTTCAAAAAAGGAGTATTAAAGAAATCAAGACATAAACATGTATTATTAATTGACTATTAGTTTGTTATTTATTTATTTATTTATTTTAGATTTCAATTTTAAGTAATCTCTACCCAAAATGGACTCAAACTTACAACCTGGAGAATCAGAATTCCAGCTCAAACTAGAGTGATCCAGGCACTCCTAGTCTGCCATGTTTCTCAGAAGTCTTAGAAAACTCTTATTTTATATCCTTTGAATACTTTAAAGTACATATTTACATGCACTTATATTTACAGAGGTTTAAATATAAAATATTCATTTTAAACCAATGAAATAAAAATTAACTAAACAAGAATATTTAACAAATATGTAAAGGAATATATTAATATTCTGATCATAGCTCATTTGTAAACTCTGCAAATAAGGAGAGAGTAATTAAAGAAGATTGAAATAATACTGGCAAAGTCTTGACTGCAAAATAAACATTGCTTTTTCTATTATTTTTTGTACATCTTCACTCTCTCCCATACATTTTCCCAGTCCCATGATTTGAAGCTCTCTCTGAGAAGTTGCAAAACAAGAATTAGAGAAATCAATAGGCTTTCCCTCCCAGTGTCACCTCTCTATCTATATCGTTAGGAAACCTCAGTGCAAGAGCATTTTTTCTCACCATATTTCCGGGGCACTGAAAGCTATCTCCCTTGAGTTCTTACTGTCAGAAAGTCAACTTACCTATTTAATTGCTCAAGACATAAGCCACTTCCTCTATTCTGTTTCTGCCCCCAAGCCTTCAAGTCAAGTATCATCCTGAGTCTCTCACCCGATTTACTAGAAAAAAAAGCAGGGCAGAGGTTCCTGACCTCTCTTTTCCTCGGTCAGGTACATGCATTCCTCCTCCTTTCTTCCCTTCCCTTCTTTCTCTACTAAAATCTAGTTTGGGGTTGATCATCTCCATCGCCTCTCCTGCTATACTCTGTCAGGAAGACATTAGGCATCACCACCCTTTCAGGCACACCGTGTGTCTCTAAATGTATCATAGACACAGAAACACCTACCAGGGTGCCATGAACAACTTGTGGGGCTGGACGTTCACTGCAAGGATGACCGCAGGATCACATCATTGTTATGTGATTCTACCTTGAAATTAGTTATACTCTGGCTGAGGAACTCTTGGCATCAAACTGTTTTCAGTGGCACTAAGGAACACCTGGGGTTGGGGAATGTTATTCTGACTCCTATGCTCTTGTTCTCTGTATGATTTTGTATCAACCAGACACTGAGGGACAAACAACCACAGACTGTGCTGGAACCAGAATGGATCTGGCAGAGACGCTCAGCATCCAGGGCCCTGTTCTGCTCAGAGTTTGTGTTCAGCTCCCCCTACAGCCCCTATCACTGTGTCACTCAGGGCACAGTAGTACACAGCTGAATCTGAGGCTTGCACTGAGCCTTTCTCCAAGTGAAAGGATTTTGATTTGCCGTCGTAGGTGGCTTCAAATCCTTTGTTGCTTCCTTTCTCCTTGTCCTTCAAGGCTTTCAGGAGGAGCTCTAGATTTTCTCCTGGATACTGGACATACCAGAAAAGGACAGGATACCCTGATGCTGAATAAGTACAATTCATAGTCAGGAAAGCATTTTCTGAGAGGGTCACTTGGCCTTCCGTCTGAGTCACTGAGTCTCCACGGGTTTGTCCTGAGGAAAAAGAAAAGAGACCTGTGTCACCTTGGGCATGAAGCTCTTGAATAAATTATAGTTCAACTTTTTACTGATACAAAAGAAAAAGAATCCAAATTTTAAGAAGGATTTTACTTACCAAGCATTAAGAGTACCATAGTCACAAAGCCAGGAGAACTCTTCATCTCTGGAGTGTCACCTAAATAATGTTCTTAATTCTTAACATGAAGCAAGTTTGGAGGGACAGAGAAATACCAGTGGAAGCCCACATTTCACACAGGAAATGTGATTGTGGTAGGAAGCTGCACCCCCTGGTGGACAGGGGCTAAAATGGGTGCTTGTTGGCCAGAATCCTTACCCCAGACTATTCGTGCAGTTACTACTCCAGACCTCTTGACAAAATCCAGTCCCTTGTGAAGCATCATTAAATCAAGTGGCTGAACTAATGAGTATCTCTTGGATATGTCAATTTACAAAAAATCATGTAGTTGGTGTCAGTGAGTATGTTTTTAAGGTAGGTCACTGCTTCCAAAAACTATAAAGACAATGAGCTTTCTTAAGTTTCTAATTTTTCTTAACCCTTTCATGTATCTCCTGCATTCTACTAGAAAGGAGCAGCAAATACATTAATTATTTCATGTATTCACGAAAATTTTTTAAAAAATTGTCATCAAAACAAAGTTTCAGATTTAAAAAGACACTGGTAGAAGCTAAGAAAAAATGCTTGAGCAGGTCATCATAAATATGAATTCCAAGATGGTCCTTATGTAAGCACTTCTCTAAAAACAAACACAAAACCAAGGAAAAGTTCAATTAATTCTATCTTGGCACTAAATTTTGTAAAGAATCACTATGAATGAATGATTTGATGATCCATGAGAACAAGATGTAGCAAAGCCAGGACAGCTGCCTAGTGCAGCCAAATGATACCAACGAACACTTGCTACAATCCAGCAGAGAAAACACTTCACACTGGGAATATACTGGATGCAACTTTAAACCAAACACTAGTGGGGAGACTTTTCTAGGATGGCCGACAATGGGGCTTTTCATGACTTTCTGGGAGTCAATGAGATCCCAAAAAATCTGGAATGGTGGGATATGCTCTGAAATACTGTCCTAAGGAAACATTTGAGTATCTCCAAAGGGATTTAACACAGTTGCATTCCCTGCATGAGCTAAGAGTGTGGATGGGTAATAGTATTTTATTTTCTACATGGATAGAACCATTCTCTTTCCTGAAAGCCTCAACAATCACAAGATTCAAATATCAGGGGTGCGTGGGTAGCTCAGTCGGTTGAGTGTCTGCCTTCAACTCAGGTGCTGATCCTGAGGTCTGGGAATTGAGTCCAGCATCCTACTCCCTCTGGCTGCCACTCCCATGCTTGTGCTCTCTCTCTCTGTCTAGTAAATAAATAAGTTTTTTTAAAAAGAGTCAAATATCAGTTGGATTTTGTGTTTAATGCCTATACCATTTCAAATACTCTCTAGAGGGTGGAGCAAAAGTCTCTGGGAAAGTTAGGTAAAGTTAGGACTCACATAGAAACTTCTCTTCTCCTGTCACACCCAGATCCTGTGGAAAAATGGAAACAACAAATGCAATGTTAAACTGAAATGAGTTACTGTAGCAGTTACCCTTGAACTACTGTGGTCTGGTACAGCCTTAGCCTTTGTGGTCCTGTGTCTTCCTTACAAAGTCCTAGGCTGTATCACTTTTAACTGGTCACTGTAGCCCACATAACTCAGATGTCCCAAACCACACGAATTCCAGCCTTCCCAAACTATTGAACTAGATAGTAAAGCCTTGACATTCTTCCTTTCCTCACAGGTACAGGCTGCTTTGTGGACATTACTTTCATCACCATTACATGACCTAAACCTTTGGTGCCCTGAACAAAATCCCAGAAAAAAAACTGTCATTGAGAATTGTGAAATAACCTTTTGTTACTAATTCAGCAGATAAAGTAGAGGAAATGGATCCTTAGTTACATGTTTATCAAATAATATGACAACCTACATTCTTCACTGACAGAATTTGGAAAATTTACTCATATTAGAGATCTTAAACTGAAGTTCTCTGGAAAATCAGCAAAAGCAGACAGTCCATGACAACTGTACACATAATATCTTAGGAAAAAAACATGTAATTGCATAATGGACAGCTCCATCTAAGACGATTAGAAAAGAATTCTCACCACTATGCTCTTTGTTTTGTTGACTGTTTCCTTTGCTGTGCAGAAGTTCTCTATCTTAATGAAGTCCCAAAAACCAATGATTTGTATTTGTACAGAACAGAACCCAGGGCTTCTGTAGGACAGTAAAACAACATGGACTTTACAAATCACCGCACAACCTCCAATAGGAATCTGTCCATGAGCAGAAGACATGAACAGACATTTCTCCAAAGAAGACATACAAATGGCTAACAGATACATGGAAAAAAATGTTTGACATCATTAGCCATCAGGGAAATTCAAATCAAAACCACATTGAGATACCATCTTACATCAGTTAGAATGGCAAAAATTGATAAGGCAAGAAAGAACAAATGCTGGAGAGGTTGTGAAGAAAGGGGAACCCTCTCACACTGTTGGTGGGAAGGCAAGTTGGTACAGCCACTTTGGAAAATAGTGTGGAGGTTCCTCAAAAAGTTAAAAATAGAGCTACTCTATGACCCAGCAATTGCACTACTGGTTATTTACCCACAAAGATACAGATGTAGTGAAAAGAAGGGTCATGTGCATTGCAATCTTAATAGCAGCAATATCCACAAGCCAAAATATGGAAGGAACTGAGATGACCTTCAACAGATGAATGGATAAAGAAGATGTGGTCCATATATACACGATGGAATATCACTCAGTCATCAGAAAGGATCAATACCCACCATTTCCATTGACATGGATGGAACTGGAGAGGATTATGCTAAATGAAATAAGTCAAACAGAGAAAGACTATTATCATATGGTTTCACTCATATGTGGAACATAAGGAATAGCATGAGGGACATTAGGAGGAGGAAGGGAAAAATAAAGGGGGGGGGAATCAGAGAGGGAGATGAACCATGAGAGACTATGGACACTTGGAAACAAACGGAGGGTTTCAGATGGGAGGGGGTGGGGAAAGGGGTTAGCCCAGTGATGGGCATTAAGGAGGGCAGGACTGCATGGAACACTGGATGTTATACACAAACAATAAATCATGGAATGATACATCAAAAACTAATGATCCACTCTATGGTCACTAACATAACATAACATAATAAAATAAAATAAAATGGAATCTGTCCCTGAGCAACTGGAGTTAGTTGTCTGCAAACCCCCACAAATGGTCCATGAGCACACAAAACACTCAGTCTCTCACCCATACATCATCCCACCCAGTGACCTCCCAACAGTGCACACAGGGGGGTAACAACAGTGAGCTTTTGGAGTTAGTGAGCGGACTAGTGAGCTTGTGCAGAAGGCTGCCCCACTCTGCCAGACTGGGAGAAATCACATAAATTCAGTCAGCACCATCGTAGAGAAAGCAAACAAAAGGGAGACTCTCAGCACCCAGTCTGGCTTCACAGGATCAAGAGAAGGCCTAAAAGTTTGCACTGCCTTGTTCCAGGACGTAGAAAACAAATACACCAAACATGATGAAGGTTTAAACCCTGAATGTGTCTGGATCGAGACTCAGTGCACACTCAGGCTAAAACACTTGTTTTCTTCCCCTGCCTCAATTCTCACCTCAGTATGATCAAGCATTCAAACTTGTAGAAACTGCACCTTCTCTCTTGTTTCTAACTGGACTTAAGAGGAAACAAATGAATAATATAGAAGCATGCTTCCTTCTGACTCCATTATCAGGCTTGGAGGAAAGGCACTGCACAGGAGCTGACGGTATAAGGAGGGAAGGAATCAAGCCCATTGACGTGTTGGGCTACAGTTTTATCCTCATTTGGTCAGATGTGATAAGCTGAATCTAATTTGATGCATTTCCCAATAAGAAAAAGTCAGTGAGCAAATAACGCACAACTGTAACTCCGCTAAGAGAAACCACTCTCACCATGACAATTGCCAATTATAGCCATCCTTAGTGAGGAAGACCTGGAGGAACCTTGTAAGGAGTCTACCCTTGAGCAGAGGTGGGAGAATGAGAGAATTAAATATTTACACACCTCCGTTAGCTCCATTGATGTCTCTATAACACTAGAGAAATAACTTTTTTAAAAAAGAAGGTTGTGATTAATACTGTTTAATTTCATGAAATGTGAATATATGCAGAGGGAGGTTGGTAACATGTCATTTCTACATTAGCCTTTACTCCAAATGCCTTTGTGCCATCTACTAATAATTGTAAGGGGGCTGAGTCCGCCTGGGTGGCTCAACTGGTTAAGCCTCTGCATTCTGCTCAGGTCATGATCCCAGGGTCCTGGGATTGAGTCCCACCTGAGGTTCCTTGTTTGGCAGGGAACCTGCTTCTCCATTGCCTACTCCTCCCCCTGCTTGGGCTCTCTCTCTCTCTCTCTGACAAACAAATAAATAAAATCTTTAGGGGTGCCTGGGTGGCTCACTGGGTTAAAGCCTCTGTCTTCAGCTCAGGTCATGATCTCAGGGTCCTGGGATTGAGCTCCGCATCCGGCTCTCTGCTCAGCAGCGAACCTGCTTCCACCTCTCATTCTCTCTGCCTGCCTCTCTGCCTACTTGTGAGCTCTGTCTGTCAAATAAATAAATAAAATCTTTTAAAAATAAAATTCATATATATGGGGTTCCTGGGTGGCTCAGTGGGTTAAGGCCTCTGCCTTTGGCTCAGGTCATGATCCTAGGGTCCTGGGATTGAGCCCCGCATCAGGCTCTCTGCTCAGCAGGGAGCCTGCTTCCACCTCTCTCTCTCTCTCTCTCTGCCTGCCTCTCTGCCTACTTGTGCTCTCTCTTTCTCTGTCAAATAAATAAATAAAACCTTTAAAAAATTAGTCAGGTGGCTGATACATACATAAAAATATTTTCCAATATATCTCAGAGAGAAAAGTTTTCATTATAATGGTAACAAAAAATTACAAGTCCAGGAAAAATGGAATTATCTTCAAACCACTGAGCGCTATTAAGAAAGAGACATACAGGGGCTCCTTGGTGGCTCAGTGGGTTAAGCCTCTGCCTTCAGTCAGGTCATGATCTCAGGGTCTTGGGATCAAGCCCCACATCAGGCTCTCTGCTCAACGGGGAGCCTGCTTCCCCCTGCCTTTCTGCCTATTTGTGATCTCTCTGTCAAGTAAATAAATAAAATCTTTTTTTTAAAAAAAGACATATATAAATGGAAAGAAACAGTATGTCATAAAACGATCAAATAATCAGACATATACTTCAAGAACCTTTATGTGTCACAAATAAATTTACAAATTCAATCCAATCATAAAGCTTAAATT
This sequence comes from Neogale vison, assembly GCF_020171115.1. Taxonomy (NCBI): domain Eukaryota; kingdom Metazoa; phylum Chordata; class Mammalia; order Carnivora; family Mustelidae; genus Neogale; species Neogale vison. The sequence continues at coordinate 74,537,828 of NC_058103.1, forward strand.
AAATTATGGGTAACAGAATTCTTCTTTCCTTCTCTCACTAACATCTACAGATAATGAATTATGTGAAAAAGTTTGTTCTACCTACTGTAATATAGCAGTGAATGAAATACTAAATTCTTTCTCCTAAATTCTATGAAAGTGTTATTGTGAACATATATGGAATTTTGTAAATGAGAATAGATTTCTGAGTTTTATCTGAAGCTCACATTGTCAAACCACTCCCTGCTTGATTTCCCTCAAACACACAAATATTACTTACCATCCCTGGGCGCTAAAGGAAAACCCGTGACAAAATTTCTGAACAAGAAGGTAATCAAAGCACATAGAAATGGCTCTCAGATTTTGCCCGAAAATACAGAGGAACAAAATTAATATGAAAATGTAATTAAGTAAAATATCACACAGAGCTATTTTAAAACAGCTGTTAAATGACTAACTTAAAAAATAAAGCAGATCTTTGAGAAAAAAACTGATGAAAGGGGCAAGCTCAAATCAAAATATATAAAGTGAAAAAATCGCAATAACAATTATAATAAGGATTTTTAGAGACTAAAAGGTAATGGGAATATTATGTGATCACAAAATTTTCACTTTCATATTTGTACATTCCATATTTATAAATGTCCAATTATCCTTCAGAATCAGAAATATCATAAATGCTACTTTTGAAACACAGTGTTTGAGTCCATCCATAATAAGGACTGTTATACTGTTACTAAGGAGTTATTTATAGGAAAGGAGTCTGAATACCAAATGTAAAGTCATCTTTAAAACCCAGATTTCAAAATAAAACAGTACTAACTGCCTTCAAGAATCCATTAAGCAACAGTCATCTAACAAAATGCTCTAACTCTGTCCAGGTCATCATGAACTTACTCTTCCCCTTATAAGCTTTTAATGTCTAATATGTTAGCTTCCACTTGTGGATAAACAACAGCACAAAAGCTATCCTTGCAAGTCTGTGTCAGAGGACAGGAGCTGCCCCAGTCCCAGGTTTGAGTGCAGACAGCAGGTGCCTGGAAAGCAATCCCCCGCTCCATCCCACTCTCTATCACTGAAATTTTTATACTGGCATCTTAATTGAGGGAAGAATCCACATTTTGTCTGTTGGTGCTGTCAATTCTATGGAAATTGCAAGGTCACTGGTGAAACCAACTTGAAGAAGCAGAGTCAGAGATCAGAGGCATTGGAAATATGTAATCTTTGGCTTCTGTGTCCCTTTTAGAATTTTTCTCCATAGCAGGCAAATAAGGGTGGTAGATTGGGAAAAAGGGAAGGTTTTCCATTTTCTTTGTTTAAGAGAGTGAATCATGATTCCTTCATGATATTTTTTTATTTATAATGAGGAAGGGCAGGAGCTGGGGAGAAGAGACAGAATCTTTTTTTTTTTTAATTGTGTTATGTTAGTCACATACAGTCCATGATTATTTCATTGACTATTGCCTGGCTCATCGTCAAAAATTGTTGACCTCTAAAGGTTTTTTTCTAATACCTTCATGGATGGCCACCATGAGGACAATGTTCTCCCTTAGCCTCTCAATTGCAGTGGTTACATTTTTTATAACAATATATTAGTGATACTCTCATTTTCACAGCCACATGTGATCTAGTGGGTCTGAGGTTGACTCTAACCAACCCCAAGTCCTCTTCAGAAGCAGAGAGAGAGTCTTCAGGGTAAGATTCTCTCCGGGTTTTCTTTTCTTCTATGAGACCAAAGTTGGATCAAGGAGGATCTAAATCTACGGGAAAATGGAATAAAATGGAATTTTACTCACTGAGTATAATAAATTTAAAAAAAAAAATACGTTTTCAAAGGACCTGATTGTTTTCCAGCTTCTAGCTCCCTCATTCAAGTTTAAGTCAAGTGTTCAAAATTCGCAGACAGAGATGGCTATATAATTTGTGGTACACAATGACAAAGGAAAATCTGGGGCCCCAGATTTTCAAAAAGCAGAAAAGAAATATTACATTCTGTAATAAAATATAAAGCTCTCTTAAAAGTGTTTATTTTATTGGAGCACCTGGGTGGCTCAGTCAGTTAAGCGTCTGCCTTGGGCTCAGGTCATGATCCCAGAGTGCTGGGATCAAGTCCCATGTCAGGCTCCCTGGCCAGCAGGGAGTCTGCTTCTCCCTCTGCCTCTGTTCCTTCTCTCTCCCTCTGTTTCTCAAATAAATAAATAGAAGCTATAAAAATTTAAAAAAAAAAGTAAAAATCCTTTTACTTATAAAACACAATAGAACTTCAATGGTACATAAGTAAAGATATAAATTTACAAATTGCAGGGCCCCTGGGTGACTCAGTGGGTTAAAGCCTCTGCCTTCAGCTCAGGTCATGATCTCAGGGTCCTGGAATCGAGCCCCGCATCCGGCTCTCTGTTCAGCAGGGAGCCTGCTTCCCCAACCCCTCTCTCTCTGCCTGCATCCCTGCCTACTTCTGATCTCTGTCTGTCAAATAAAATAAATAAATAAATCTTAAAAATAAATAAATTTACAAATTGCAAAAAAAACTGTTAGAAAATTACATTTAAAAATTTTGTATAATACAATAAATAATACTTTGGTAGCATAATATCTTAATAATATTTTTCTGGCTGGCTTTCCTACAAATTAATTTATGTGGCTACCAAAATTAATACTTTTAGTAACTTCATTTCAATCAATATAATTGAAAGCAATGACAGTTGCTGTAGGTAAATACAATGCTGCAAACAGAATTTTTGATCACTTTTAATTTTGAGAAGGGTATTTCTGTTGGTGCAACTGATATTGCAGATTTTAAAGGATATTTTATATGCTATGACAAAATTAGAATAAATATCTGATAAATTAGTTGAAATATAAATAAAGTAAATCTAGAGCTGATGTCTCTAGTGGAATAATTGTTCTAAATTATTTAATATCATACCAATCAGTTTCATGTAAATCTGAATTTAATATTAAATGTAAATTTAATATCTGGGTATCTGGGTGGTTCAGAGGTTTAAGCCTCTGCCTTCCACTCGGGTCGTAGTCCCGGCATCCTGGGATGGAGCCCCCCATCAGGCTCTCTGCTCAGTGGGGAGCCTGCTTCTGCATCTCTCTCTCTGCCTGTCTTCTGCCTACTTGTGATCTCTCTCTGCGTATGTCAAATAAAAAAATAAAATCTTAAAAAAAAATTCAAATGTAAATTTATACAGCAACACTTCATTGTTTTCTCTGACATTTTCTATAACTTTTGGAGGGTGTATAGGAAACTAAAAAGCAGCTTCATGACTTGTATATAATTCAGAATGCTTGTTTATGCATCTTATTATGCCTAAAGTGACGAGACAAATTAATTTCAGATTACCCCCTGTGTTAAAAATCAGTTCACTGAGTAAGTTCAAACTTCACATGAAAAATGGTACTCTTTTCCACCAAAGCTATTACCTTTACCTTAAATTTCTATCTCTAAGCCTACCGATACATGCTTTCCAACATTGCAGTAATTTTTTAAAACCAGAGTTTCTAAACATTTTAAGAACTAATATCCCTCCAGGGGCACCTGGGTGGTTCAGTGAGTTAAAGCCTTTGCCTTCCGCTAGAGTCATGATCCCGCATCCCGCTCTCTGCTCGTCAGGGAGTCCGCTTCCCTTCCTCTCTTTCTGCCTGCCTCTCTGTCCACTTGTGATCTTTGTCTGTCAAATAAATAGATAAAAATTTGAAAAAAAAATAGCTAATATCCCTCCAATATGCTTTATGCAATGTCAACATACACACTTTTATTCTGTAGTACTGTATTGTCAAAGTTTAGTGTCACCGGCTTTGGAGCCCAGAAGAGCCCCAGATGGTCCAAGCATGCTGTGTGAGACCGCGGTGCAAGGCTTCCTGGTGGGGCTGCAGGCACAGCTGCAGTTTGGGTGCAGGCTACAGATCACGGGGGAGCACGGTGCCTGCGCCGCACACAGGTAGGTGGCTGAGTCTTCCAGTCGGGAGGCCCCAATGTGGAGGGTGCTGGACCGTTCCTTAATATTCACTGTGCAGTTTAACCTCCCACTCTGCTGCATCCCGGAGAATACGTAAAACAGCCTGGTGAGACTACCGCCCCCGGGGTGCTGTCGGAACCACTGCACACTGCGCGCAGTTTGGGAAAAATTGCACTTCAGAGTAGAGTCGGCTCCCTCCTGGAAGCTCAGGGCTGAAGAGCTCTGCTCCACCGTCATCCCTCTCACCACTGTGTGGAAAGAAGAAAACAAACACAAATAATATCACTGGAGAGTCACCGACCCAGTTTTCAAACCTGCAAAAAAATCCCAGGAAACACCGCTGAGGATGTAAGACTCTCTGGGAGCTCGGTGTCAGCTCCCCCACCACTTCTGGCTGTGGACCACTCAGCCCCATCTGGAACGCCCCCACTCACAGCAAACCTGGAGCCACAGGAGCCCCAGCAGAACTCCCCCGTGTCTCCTCATGATTCCTTGTGTAGTTGCTGATTTTCTGATGTCCCTACAAGCAGAGTGTAGAGTCTTGAATCAGAGAAATTGGGTCTTACCCTCAATCCCTTCCAACAGAACCACTGAGCAACAATCGCACCTCAGCCCTGTCATTCACAGAACTCCAGACTCCACCCACAGTGGCCCTGAACAGTACAGAGTAAACTCTCCAAAATGGTGCTTGCCTACAGTGCAGGGAGGTAAGAGTAATATTTCCAATTTAGGAAGATATAAGGTTTGATTTTTTTCCTTAAAACACTTTATGTAAGAAATGTATGTGTTAGTATGTGAGGAAAAGTGAATAATATTTTCTAGAGTCACTGAGGAAAGGGAGTTACACAGAACCTTGAAGCATCATAGCAAAGAGTGATTCCATTCCCCAAATTACATAGTTTGATAGACAATGTGAGAATTCAGTTATGTAAAAATACTGATGGGGCACCTGGGTGTTTCAGCAGGTGGAGCATCTGCCTTTGGCTCAGGTCATGATCCTGGGGTCCTGGGAGGGGGCAGGGTGGGCTCCCTGCTCAGCAGGGAATTTGGCTCTCCCTCTACCTCTCCTCTTGTTCATTCTCTCTCTCTCCCATAAATAAATAAAATATTTAAAATAAAAAAATAAAAACAATGATAAAGGAAAACTATCTGATAGCGTGCATTGTATATTGTAGAAGTAAATACAGCTTCTTGAAATCAAGAGAATTCTAGAAACCAAGACAGTCACCATCTGCATAGAAAATGATTCCAACCAGAAGTTGGTTGGTGAAAAATAGGATGTCTGCATAATGCTGTCTCTGATTTAATTTCCACATCTCCACCTCTCGTGTGCAACTGGTGGACACCCTGCTAACCCACACAGCTGAGTCTGACCAGGCCACAATTGCTGGTCACAGTCAATATTGTTCTCTCCCTTTCCTTCTCTTTTTGTTCCTTTTTTTTTCTTTCTTTTTTCTTCTCTTCATTCTTGTTCCTTCCATTCTCAACCAAGATATATGAAACGGTAGAATAGCAGGGGTATTGAGATAATTTCTCAATTATCAATGGGTTTGGGGTATTTTATTTATAACAATTAAAAAATTGAAAACAGACAATGGGACACTTTCTGTTGAACTTACACGCAAGTGCCCAGAAATATTCCTATTCCCATACCTCTCCTCCGAGAATCATCCTCACAGTGGATGTATAGAGATATAGATTCCAACTTTTTGAAGTTGATATGGAATGACAGAGCTGAAAACCTAAGATGAACTTCACACAAACAAGGTTGCCCCTCCCCCCCACTTTTGCTATCTATAATTTGATTGGCTCACATATTTTCTGTTCTCTCCTAACTGTTCAACTCTCTCTTACAAAGGGCCTGGAGGGGGTTGGGGGTGGATCTTCATTTCTTGTAAAGCCTAGAGTGCTCCCTAGTGGGCTAAAACATAAACGAAGACCAATTGAAACCAAGTGACTCAGCACAGAAGTCCAGCCCCGTGTAATCATTCCATGCTTCTTGATGAGACATATGATCAGAAAATAAAGTAACTGTTTATACTGGATGGGGAGTAAAATTGAACCAAATCCTACTTTTAAAATGGAATTTAATGGAAATCAATATCATAAAATAATTTGGCAATTCTCATCTTGTGCTATTTGATTTCTTTTACATAGTTCAAAATAAATCCATAAACATTTGCTGAAGTTTTACCATAAATGAGGTAATTCACCAAGTGTTAAGAATATGTAAAAAGGTTGAGACAGTAGTTTACAGTCTAGTGGGGAAGACAAAAATATGCATAACTATAGTAGAGTCAAAAAGTAGGACCATAAGAAGAGTATGAATTAAAAGCTTTATGATCTAGGGGAGGTAGAAATATTTTATGTGTGGGGTGGTTGGACAAAATTTTATGAAAAAGGTGATCATTCTCTCTTTTCCTCTCTTTTGATGAGAAAAATAGGGGACAACATAAACTTTTATGATAGCTTATTACTTGTTATTAATAATAACATTAACAGGAATTCTTGAATATATTTAAAGGAATAAAATATTACATAAAGCCAAAAAGCCCCTTTGCCTTCCACTCTCAATTTTTACCTTTCCATTATTCAATTTGGAGTTGATGCCTCCAGGTGTTTTGCTGTAGATCATACACATACAACAAACATATGAATCCACAGAAAATATATAGTGTAGTTTTATTTACAGTGTTTTAATACAAAATGATACATACTGTGCATACCTTTCTGTAACTTGCTTTATAAACTCAATAATAAATCTTGTAGGTCTTATTATGTTAACACACACATATCTTTCTGTTGCATTGTATTCCATATTATGAATATGCAACCTTTTATACATCCCTTCTTCTATTAATGAAATGTTAAGGTGCTGATTTTTTTTAATCTATGAAACACCACACAAAAATAAACCCTTCTGAGCATTCTTCTTTATTCACATGTGCACATGTTTCTCTAAGAGCTGAGACTAGGAAAAAGTGAAGGAATGATTCATGAGACTAGTTGGTGAAAATTACTCCAGGCAGAGGGAAGGTCAGGAACATTAGGCAGGGAGTCAGTGACCATACACTGCCTCCTTCCCCATCCTGTTCAAGGGTCAGCTATGTTGACAAGGGTCAACACATCAAAGTGTTAGGATGTGTAATTTACATTAAAACTTTGTCAACACAGGCAATAAAATATCATGTATGTCACTTAAATTAAGCTTCAACTCTTCAACTCTTCAACTCTTGTCCTAGACAAGAAAGCAAATGTCAGGAGTGATTAGCTCACATTCTAATAGACTGCCATGACACAAGAAACTACCATTCACCTATCCACATCTTGATCAATTCCTGAAACGTTACTAAATAACAGAGCATACCATATGTTAGGTTTTTGTTAGTAGAAGTAGTGGCATATTACATAGCAAAATGAATGTTAGCATAGGTTTTTATCTTGTTTTGTTTTTTTTTTTTAAGAAATCTTTACACCCAACATGGGGTTTGAAATCAAGAGAGACAATAATTTACAGTCTAGTGGGGAAGACAAAAATATACATACAACCCCGAGATCAAAAGTCACATACTCCACTGACTGAGCCAGTCAGGTGTCCAACATGGGTCTTTAAATAAATGTATCTAAGATATGGGTTTTGGCTAAAATATTTTAGAGACATACTCTACTCTTGCATCAAAAGAATATAAAAATCTAGGGTAGTCTGTACCTTGAAACATTATGAAATGGAATTAAAGTTTTCACTCTTAACCAGATCTTGTTTCCACCCAGTGGTGGATACAGCTGAATGCTGCATATATCACAAAGCAATTGTGATATATTCATTTAATAGGATACTCCATAGTAGAAAGTAATAAATGAATGATACGCACAAGAACATAAGTGAATCATATTTAATGAAAGAAACCATGGACAAAAATGTACCTACTATTGTTGGGGTCGATTCCACGTTAAAACATGTTAACCCCTGGGCCTGCCTGGGCCTACTTAGCCATAGTGACTCCATGTTGCCTAGGTAGACATTTTGTTGTCTAGAAAAGTTACTGCTCTCAGTTCCAGGTAACTGTTACTAAAACACAACACCTAAAACAAGGTAACTGTTACTGAAACACACACCTAAAACAAGGCCAATTCCAGGTAACTATTACTAAAACACATACCTAAAACAAGGCCATTGGTAACCATTACTAAAACACACAGGTAGGAGACATCCAATCAGCCAAAGCCACATATGCAGATGTCTGCGATTGTGCCCTATAAAAACTAGCCTGTAAGACCAAGGGGCGTCGCTCTCTTCAGAGGCAGCCCTGGCCGGTCAGTCTGACTTCTAATATTTGGCATAGAATAAGGCTTTGCGTAACTTTGTCTCAGTCTCGTTCCTTTGATAACGGACCCCACACTATATGATTCCATTGATTTTAAGTTCTAGAGCAGTTAAAATAAATCTACAGTGATAACAATAAGAACCGTCATTGTCTTCAGGAAGGAAGTGACTGGAAAGGAACACATGAAACCTTGCTCAGGTGTTTGAAGTATTCTGCCCTCAGATCACTTTAAAATTATTGTTTGCCCTGGGGCGGCGAGCTGGTTCAGTCAATGGAGCTGTTAGCTCTAGGATTGTGGGTTTGGCCTGGATGTAGAGGTTATTTAAAAATAAAATCTTCAAAAAAATTATCTTTGCTTTTCTATTCCATTTTTTTGTGGTTTTGCTTTTTAAAGATTTTATTTATTTGTCAGAGAGAGAGCGAGAGAGCATAAGCAGGGGGAGTAGCAGGCAGGGGGAGAAGCAGACTCTCCGCTGAGCAGGGAGCCTGATGTGGGACTTTTCCCAGGACACTGAGATCCCAAGACCTGAGCTGAATGAAGGCAGACGCTTAACCAACTGAGCCACACAGGTGTTCCCTCTATCCCATTTTAAAGACAGAAAAGGTCAGAAATAAGGGAGAAATTAAGGGAATTACATGCAATAAGATGACTTGGAATTACAATCTCCAGACACATTATCATTACTGAATAAATGCTCATTTGTCTTTAAAGGTAAAACAAAATTTGCTGGGGCACCTGGGCAGCTCAATCATCTGAGTGTCTGACTCTTGGTTTCAGCTATGGTCGTGATCTCAGGGTGGTGAGATCCAGCCCCACGCTGGGGCCCCGCCCTCATGTTGGAGTCGGCTTGAGATTCTTCCCCTCTTCTTTTGTGCACTGCCCCCTGCTCATGCTCTCTCTCAAAAATCTTTTTTTCAGGGGTGCCTGGGTGGCTCAGTGGGTTAAAGCCTCTGCCTTCAGCTCGGGTCATGATCCCAGGGTCCTGGAATCAAGCCCCACATCGGGCTCTCTACTCCGCAGGGATCCTGCTTCCTCCTCTCTCTGCCTGCCTCTCTGCCTACTTGTGATCTCTGTCTGTCAAATAATTAAATAAAAATCTTTAAAACAATCTTTTTTCAAAGACTTTATTTATTTGACAAAGAGAGAGAGAGAGATCACAAGTAGGCAGAGAGGCAAGCGGGGGCGGGGGAGTAGGCTCCCTGCTGAGCAGAGAGCCTGATGTGGGACTCAGTCACAGGACCCTGAGATCATGACCTGAGCCAAAGGCAGAGGCTTAACCCACTGAGCCCCCTAGGTGCCCCAAGAAAATCTTATTTATTTTTTAAATAAATAAAATAAAATATTGTTAAAATGTGATTATAATTTACCTCCATTGCATAATGAAATTTTGTGTGAAATATGTACAAAATGTGAAAAATTGAAATTAAGATCACTGATAATTCACATAACTCATAATATTTCAGAGTTCCTCTTAATTTAATTCTTTATCAAGGAAGTTTCTCATAATTATATAATAATCATATAAAACAATAAATAAGCATAATCTATGTTGATTTCTCAGGCAGAGTTGGGGAAGGAAAGATGGGGAATGCTCTCCAGCTGCTTGAGTTCCCTGGTGAGTGAACAAATTTGGTCCAATCAGGAGAAAGAAACTGAATGGTAAACTGAATAGGGAAAGCTTAATATAAAGAACTATTAACCATAAGAGAGTACTGGAGTAAGAAGGGAATGGCTAGTAGGAAGCAAAGAGACCTCTGTAGGCATAGCAGCTGTAAACATAGCAGCTACTCCCATGATTGGGATAGAACATGCAAGGAGGGGGCCCCCACTCCACTCCAGTCCTGAGACTCAGTACATGAAGAAGACATGCTTGTAGCTTCCTGGGATGGCAGAGAAGTCACTATGGTGCTGTAACAGTGGCAGTTGATAGAAATCCACCCTTTAGAACTTGCCAGGAAAATATCCTTTAGAATGCTGGGAAAAGATGTTCACAGGGAAGTCTCTCACTGGAAGTACTCTTCTATAAAGCCCCTGAAAATGGGGATGCTGGGGGAAGCTGCTGACCCCCAGGTGCTGCTGACCACTGCGCTGCACGAGCCCAGGGCAGATGCAGGTCATGAGCTCATCGCTGGAGCAACCTCCCATGCTGCAGTGTCCTGCCAACAGGGCACACAGAGACCAGGAAGGGAAACCCTTTCCCCCTGCACTCTCTCCTGAAAAGTTTAACGTGCCAACTGACAAAGAAACATATTGGAAAGGCCCAAAAGTATCTTCAAGAACAAACAAAAGATGAATTTGCAGGTGAGAGTCAATAAATTGATTCCTCCCTTTGACAACTCATCTTCTATATGTAACCTTCTAAGACACATATTTGAAACAAATAGAACAATAAAACAGCTCAATATTTCTACCTCCTTCAAGCTATAGTTATCCTTGTTAATGTGAAGAACTTCTCATCCTTTTTCCCCAGAATTAGGAGATGCCTAGTTGCAACTGTGCCATTAATATAAACCCTTCAAATTTAGAGTCCCTCTGAAAATTCTGTTACCTATATACAAAATTGTAAATTTATTTTCCAATAACTTGGATATAAAATGAAAAGTGAAGGAGAGAAGAAGGAAAGATTTAGCATATACAAATACACACATATACATAACAAGCAAATGGAAAATATGCAAAAGTACTACAATTTTGACTACACTTACCATAGGGAACTTTGAGTGACGTATGGAATTTGTTCAATCAATATGCTGTACGTGTGAAGCTAATATAACATAGGTTAAGTATATCTCATCTTTAAAAAGTACTACAATTTTGCTTCTGTAATTGGTCACAGGCTTTAATTGGTATCTGTGGCTTTCTTCAAACATCTCTATTCTCTATTTCCCTACCCTCAGCCAAAACCTTTGCTTAGTGAAGTGACCCAAAACTTTATTCCAGAAAGATCTGAGTTCTCAATTTTCTGTTTTGGCTTTTGTAATTAAGCTTTACCATTGGGCATAAAAGTACTAAGAGGCTCCACAGATAGTATGCCTTGCTTTCCTTGCTTCCCTTGTGTAGAAGCAACACAGTATCTTCTTGTCAGTCAGGATCTACCACTCCAGTCAATAGATACTTTCCTTCATGTTGGTTCAATGGCTGAAGAGCCCAAAATGTCCGGGAGTTACTCTCATCATCCATTGAGTAGAGCCAATTTTTTGTCCCCTGGCAGAAGAATTCTTCCTTGAAGACTAAGATCTCCAAGCCAACACAGCATAAAGTGGCCAAGATGGGGATATCAAAGTCTGTTAGTGGGTTATTAGGTGTAATAGAGAGGAGCCACCTTTTGATTCCAGGCTCCATGGATTCTGGCTCTGTGAAAGATATTAACAAATGATGGTCTCTGATTTGAAGCACATGTTTAATTCTATTAAACAAAGCCCCATCCAATCAGTGTGTCTCCCAACTGACATTGTAATTCAGTCTTCAGTATGATATTCCACCTTTCTATTGGGCTAGCTGTTTCTGAGTGGTAGATTTTGTGGTAAGACCAGTGAATTACACGTGAAAAGTCAGAATTATTTGTTTGATTGATAAAATAACCCAGGATTCCCACTTTCTTCTTAATATAATTCTTTATTGTGGAAAGTTCCTCATAAAAGTCATATATAATCATATAAACAAATAACAAACTATTAATAAAAGAAAGAAAGGGAGGGAGGGAGGGAGGAAGGCAAGATACTTTGACTTCTCAGGCAAAGTTAGGGTTAGGGAGGTACAGGTGTGATCTCCCAACTACTTGGGGTCCTTGGTGTAAAATTTATTTTTCTTCAAGCTCAGCTTGAGTTCAGAATCAAAAGAAATCGGTGGGCATAAATTGCCCACCACAGTCCCTTTGGGCAATGTAGCTGAGCTGAGCTGACTACCTGAAAATAGAGGTAGAAGAGATTATGGTCCAAAAATAAAAAGGTAAGGAGGGAGGGAGAAGGACATTAAATGAATACACATTTCTTATTCCAGATTTTATATCTGTTAACACCCCACATACTTTCCTTAAATGCTTCCAGGAATCACTCAAATACCTTTATTACATATAACCATATCACTGTGTCGTAAAAACTACTATTGTTTTCCTGATGTACCATTAGTGATGATGTACTTATTCTCTGTATACTTTGAGGGCTCCTGTGCACTTATCTTTCTATACATTATAGAGTAAGCCAAAAAGTAGCTAGAAAGCTCGCTCCTTCTCCTTCCCTTTTTCTGGAGTATTTGTTTTTCTCAAGACCTCAAGAACACAAGGACCATAAAAGTTTCTTACGCAGTTCTTTCCATCCTACACAAAACAGGTTTATACTGGGTTTTAAGTTTATACCGGGTTCAGTGACCCATAGTGTCCACCACAATTCTCTTCAGTTTTTCTAGCAGAGTTTGACATGGCTCAATTTACTACATAACTAATTGTAATAGTATTAACATGTAGGAATCAATCTCTAATATTCAGCAGGGAAATCAAACAAAAACAGGGTGAAAACAATGACAGAAAAAAAAATGTCCATAGCTGGAAGCAGCAAAAGAGATTATATCCATAAATATTTGGTGTAGATTTGTAGAATTTGAGCTCCTGAAAGAATAGGAGGCCACATTTACAGTTGAGACAAAGTCTTTGGACAAACAGTGGTGAATTCCAACTCTTCAATTTCCTGTACTATTTATAAATAGTTGCCAAAACTAACATGACCATGACAGTTTTCTGAGCCTTTCACGACTCTAATCAACCTCCAACTGCTGAACAATAATTTCTCAGAATCCTTCCTAAATAAAGTCCCTTGTTGAGTGCTCCGATGCTCTTGAGTGTTTTCTGACCTCTGAGTATCTCACTCGTCTCAACTTCAAAGAACTCAGCAAGCACGTTCCAGTCTCTTAGCAGCAGGGAGGAGGGGCTGAGGGGAAGGTGTTGAGCTGGCTCTAGCTGGTACAGCATCACCCTCTGGAGGCCAGACAGCGGACAGAGAGCCCATCCAGACTCCGCACCTGAAGCTCATCCGTGCTTTCCTTCTAGTTAGAGATACATCAAAAACCCACTGAACCGATTTTCTTTCTTTCGTAACATATCATATATCGCCTTCTGTAGTAAGTAATATTAATCCTTGCCTCTGTGAATAATAAAGCCTGTAAAGTAGAGGCATAATTTACTTTACAGAGAAACTGATAACACAGTGCGTCTATCAGAAATAGACGCGTCTATCTGAATAGAATAGAGCGTCTATCTGAATGGAATATTCAGAATCCGCGCGAACCTTCTTGTAAAAGCGTTGGGGCCATTCTTTAGGCAGGGATAATCAGATCAGCATCTCCAGACTGAGCTCTGGATGGCCTCGCTGGCAGTAAGCAGCAGCCTGGGAGGAGGACGTGGTAGGATGCTAAAATCAAGACACCAGCAGGACTGCTTCTTTCCTGAAGCCTCTTGGCCTAAAAATATTTTGTTTTGTTCTTTACTTTTCCTGGTGCTAGAGGCTGCCCATTTCCTTGTCTCATGGCCTCCTTCTTCATCTCCAAAGCCAGCACTGTTTCCTGTCTTTGACCATTCTTCCATAGTCCCATCTTCCTCTGACCACAACAGGGAAAGTCCCCCCAATTTTAACTGCTCATGTGATTAGACTGGGTCTTCCTGGATAATCCAGGGTGCTACTCCTACCTCAAAGTCCTTCACTTAATCTTATCTGCAAAGCAATATACTAAAAAAAAAAAACAGACCAACTTAAGCAATGGCACAAAAAATACCTAATACCTCAGAGTCCTTCATTCTTACAATAGAAGGGACAGCAGGAAGGATTAGCCATAAGTATAAAGCAAGCAGTTGTAAGGGCCAAGGGCAGGCTGCCCAAAATGTACTGTTTTGGTATATTGATTATTTTAAATAAAAATTACTTAAGAGACAGTTTGTGCAAGAAGGACACTCAGACATTCTCTGTTCCCCTGAGAGCAGGAAATAAACCACCATGTGAAAGGTGCCCTTCTATACCAGGAGCTAAAGAGAGACCCTCGGCACCACAGAAAGGAAGTGAGAGACAAGTATGCCCTAAAGCAACACGTGTTGCTTTTTACTAATCTTCTACCCAGCCCAAATTCCATTTAGAATTCCTTACCTATTGATGCTCCTAAAGGTTAAATCTTCGTGGTCAATTCCTCACAGATTTATTGTCTCTTTGTCTAAAAAGTATAAAAAACCTTGGACATTTCTTTCAGTCTCAATTTCATTATTGGGTCTCCATGTGCCTATTATAAAACTTTGGGTTTTTTCTCCTGCTGATCTGTCCCATGTAAATTTAGTTATTAGTCCAGCTGGAAGACTTTGAAGGATAAGGAATCTTTCCTTCCTTCCAGTACAAATGGCAAATATCAAAACAAAACAAAACGAAACAAAAGTCAGAAAACCTGACAGAAAAGGAAACAGAGAATTCCAAGAATGAAAGAGAATTTCAAAAATATCTTAATTAACATATATTGAAAAAAATTCAACAACAAAGATCCAACAATCAGGAAGAGCTCTTAGAAGCTAAAAATATTGTTACCAGCCCCTTTTAAAACTCAATAGATGGAGGACACCTGGGTGGCTCAGTCAGTTAAGTGTCTGCCTTTGGCTCAGGTCATGATCCCTGGGTCTTGGGATCAAGCTCCACATCCAGCTTCTTACTCAGTGGGGTGCCTGCTTCTCCCTCTGCCTGCCACTCCCCTGGCTTGTTCTCTCTTTCTCTCTCTCCCTGACAAATAAATAAATAAAATCTTTTTAAATAATCAGTAAATGGATTGAAAAACAAAAATAAGAAAATCTTTCAGGACACAGAAGAAAAAGACAAAGAATCAAAAATATGTGTATAATACTACACAGAAAAATCAATCTAGGTGATAAAATAAGCAAATAATATCTGTCCTACAGAACAAGAAAAGAGAGAAATTTATCAAGGAAATGGTAGAACAAAATTTCCCACAACTAAAGGACATCCTATACTTAGATTAAAATACCCCCAAAGTATAAATATTGCTGAATAAAAAAGACACTTAAACACATCCTTGCAAAACTTTTAAATGCCAAGAATTTTTAAAAATCCTAAAAGTACATAGAAAGAGGGACACCTGGGTGGCTCAGTAGGTAAAGCATCTGCCTTCACTCAGGTGGCAATCCTGGCCCATGTGACTGAGCTCCCTGCTCACTGCGGGGAGGGGAGGGTCCTGCTTCTCCCTCTCCCTCTGCCTTTCCTCCCGCTTGTGCTCTCTCTCTCTCTGACAAATAAATAAATAAATAAATATTTTTAAGCGTATGGAAAGTAAAGTCAAAAGGATTACCTATGGCAGGGGCAGGTGGGAGGGAACCAAGCACACTGACATCAGATTTTTTAGCATCAATAATATATCAACATATCAATATTGATATATATCAATAAATATTAAAAAAGAGAATGCTGATGAAAAATTATTTGAAAAACTAGAATTATAAACTCAGTAGAACATCGGGCCTGATAGATTTACCATTAGAAATACAGAACTGCACCTAATCCCCTGCCTTCTCTATGGCACCTCACTCCACCTTCAGATGTCTCTGGAATTCTCTAATCCAAAAGCTTTCTGATTCAAAACAACCAGAGATACTATCTTCAGTGGTTTTCTAGATTTGAGGGTAGCTTGTAGTCTAGTCTTTTCAATCCTTCTGTTTTTTTCCCTCCTCCCTCTACACTTGGTACCATTTTTCCAGAGTGTACTTGGTGCTTCCAATTCTTGAGCATTCCCAGAATGCTGCAGCGTGAACAGTAATGCGAGGCTTTCCACTGCAGCCACAGGTTTCCCCTCTGCTAAGCCAGTTACCTCTTCTCCACTTACTTTCCACCCTTTAAACAGCATCTTGATGTCTCCTGTGCTGTTGCCATCTTTCCCAGTCACTTTGTGCTTATGTGTTTATATATATTTTGAAATTCTTTATTAACATTTTAGTAGGCTTTCAGGAAGCTGCAGAGATCAACATAAATATTCAATCAACTCTGTTCAATCAAATATCTGGGACTTACTGATTTTTTTACTGTATATCTTCTCGCTGTCTTTCAAGGTTTTGTTTACCAGGTACCTATATTATTTTTCATTAAAAAGGAATTTTAAAATTTTAAACTGTGAAGGAAGAACTAATAATTTTAGAATTAAAATGAGAAAGAGGTTATCAGCTCATTCATAGCACTGACAGAGAGGGCCAGTGAGAAAAGGAAATATTAGAAAAGACTTCTGGAGGAGACCAGAGGAAAAGGAAACATCAAAAGGGTAGGACCCTTCCCTCTTAATTGTGTTTTCAGTATCTTTCCCAGTTGTCTTCCCCAGCAGGTCCTGAGATATGGAGACACACTGAAAATCTCTATTATTCCCTCTCCCTGAAAATCAAATTTCTTTTGATGGGCCCAAAAAATCAATATTCATTGAGTGACTATACTATATGAGGAAAGTAACCCCCATATTTGAGGAGACCCCAGAAAAATGCAATCCAGAGATTGTTCTTTCTTCTCCACCTTTTTTCTCTACCCACCTTGTCACTCTCCACTTCTCCACTAGTCTTCTTGAGGAGAAAAGGAGAAAAAACCTTGAAAAGAGTTGAGGAAGCTACATGATGGCCCCCCACCCCAACCACTGTCCCTGACCTGTGCTCTGATGAAGAATTTGAGTCTGAGTGTTCTCCTTCCTCAGACTGTATGGGCATGGCTCAGTTGGTTAAGTATCTGCCTTCGGCTCAGGTCTTGATCATAGGGTCTTGGGATTCAGTCACCTTGTCTGTCAGGCTCCCTGCTCTGGAAGAAGTCTGCATCTCCCTCTGCCCCTCCCCATGCTCCTGCACATGTGCACTTTCTCTCTCAAATAAATAAAATCTTAAAAAAAAGGTAAGTGATGACTCGCTAAATTCCACACCTGAAACTAATGCTACACTGAATGTTAACTAACTGGAATTTAAATAATAACTTGAAAAAAAAGATCAGTGATCTCTCCTCTTTCCAGACAAAGTGCAACTCCATGACTTTGGCCAAGGTCATCCAAAGAAATAGAGATATGTAGATTTTTTCTTTAGAGACACAGCATGACATAGTTGGTGTAGCATCTGCATAATGTCTGCCTGACAGAGAGAGGGTTATTTCCTACGGAACACAGGAAAGAACCAAAGCAACTATTCTTAGGGAAAGCATAAAAGGGAGGAGGGAGAAACAGAATTCCACATGTAGGCAAAGAATGGAAGGAAAATTATAGTTATCATAGCTTCTTTTCATGAAAATGAAATCGCAGTCATGGACCAGTGCTCTCAGAAGTGGACACAAGCACATAATTGAAGAGGCAGCTCATGTCCAAATCCTGCAGACACTCCTTCCTCTCTTTCCTCCCTTACCTACTTTATGTTGATTAGCCGACTTCTTTTTTTCTTTTTTAAAGATTTTATTTATTTATTTGAGAGTTTGAGAGAGGGGGGGAGAGAGAGAGAGAAAGAGAGAATGAATGAGCATGAGCTGGTAGGGAGGAGGAGAGAGGGAGAAGGAGGTGGAAAGAGAGAGAGACAAGCTGACTCCCTACTGAGCAGGGAACCAGATGCAGGGCTTGAGATTATGACCTGAGCCAGAGTCGGACCCTTAGCCAACTGAGCCACCCAGGTGCCCTGTGCTTCATCACTTAGTACAATACCAGATGCTCATCCCAAGTGCCCTTCTTAATCCCCATCAACCATTTAGCCCATCCCCTTGCCTGCCTTCCTTCCAGTAATCCTTAGTTTGTTCTCTATAGTTAAGAGTCTGTTTCGTGGGGCACTTGGGTGGCTCAGTGGGTTAAGCAACTGCCTTCTGCTCAGGTCATGATCCCGGAGTCCTGGGATCAAGTCCCACATCAGGCTCCCAGCTCCATGGGGCGTCTGCTTCTCCCTCTGACCTCCCCGCTCATGCTCTCTCTCTCTCTCTCTCTCTAATAAATAAATAAAATCTTTTTTTTTTTAAGTTCTGTTTCATGGTTTGTCTCTCTTTTTTATACCCCCATGATCATCTGTTTAGTTTCTTAAATTCCACATGAGTGAAATTATACGGTATTTGTCTTTCTCTGGCTGACTTATTTTGCTTAGCAGAATATTCTCTAGTTCTATCCACCAATGATCCTTGATTAAAGAAGCCAGACCCTATTTCTCATTTCTAAAATGGGGCATTAAATTCAGGGCGTTGTCACTTCCTATTCTTCCACTGTGTCCTTGGAGTTGATCTGGTTGATCTTTGCACCTGCAAGAGTACCTGAGGTCAAATCACAGTAGACTCTCCTGAAACCAATGAATCATGAGGAACAGTCCTCAGCAGATGGGTCCTGCCTGGCCCTCTGAGGGCCTGTGCCAGGCTCGTCTGCAGCTTCTCCCTGTGTCCTCACTCAGCATAGCTGCACACAGCCATGTCTGGCATAGGGACTGAAAGTTTCTTCCTTTGAAAGGTGGGGTTTTTTTCATTTGTGGATTCAAAGCCTTTGCTGCTTCCATCTCATTTTCTTTTGTGGTTCTCAAGACAGCTACAAAATTTCACCAAGATATCAAATACACTACAAGAGGGAGGAGCACTTTTGTGGGAGCATAGGAGTGGTTTACAGTAAGGAAAGCCCATTCTGAGAGGGTCGCTTGGCTTCCCATCTGGGTCACCAAGTCTCCTCTGCTTCCTCCAGGGGGATTAAAAAGCTGCGTATTTCCTTGGCCATAAACTAGACAAAGTTGTGCTAATCATTATACTGATACACAAGTTTAAAAGAATTCCAAAATTTTAATGTAATCTATGTATTAGATTGAGCCAAGTAAAATTGCCTCTATTAAACCACATTTGGTCTATAAAAATGACAATTTTGTACATTTATTGAGATATAACTGAAAGTAATAATATAACTGAAAGAATGACCTAATGATTCAATATTTATACACATTAGGAAGTGATCACCACAATAAGTGTAGGTACCATCTGCCACTTTACAAATTTAATACCATGTTACTGATGTATTTCCATGCTGCACATTATATCCCCAAGACTTGCTTATTTTATAACTGGAAGTTTGTATTTCTTGACCCTCATTGTCCATTCTGCTACCCCCAACCCTCCCGGCACCTACCAATCTGTTCTCTGTACCTACGAGCCTGGGTTTGGTTTTGTTGTAAAAGAATCCAAATTTTAAGGAGTATTTTATTTATCAAACTTTAAAACCTACCAAATATTAAAGATACCATAATCACTGGATCTGATGAAAATTTTACCTCATTTAACCTTAATGACTTCCTTAAAGGCAAATATAGTTTCATTAAGGATTAGAGTTTCAACATGTGGATCGAGAAGTAGGGGTTGTGGGGACACAGTTCAGTCCAACATCAAGTCTTTCAATCATTAGCTTAGCAAGTCTTTGAAATCATGTTAAAAGCCATGTGAAACCCTATAATTGATATCCACAGCATTGTAGGGAATGTTGCCTAGGTTTTCCCACCTCTCTCTATATAAATCATCACACCCAGCTGAAGTCATAAAGGTCACCTCTGCAGCTCCCACGGTCTTCTCTGAGTATCCTTAAGCCAATTAGGGTCTCAGTGCTGGAATCCAAAATGTGTGCCCAGTTTATGGTAAGGGACTTATTTCTCTGTTTCCTGGGCCTGAGAAACACAGAACTATTATGTTCGTTTGACTCGCCAACCACTAAGAAAGACAGTTCACCCTTGTCTATGTTTTTATACACATTGACACTGTAGGATCTTTCCTGGGAGGAGGACCTGGAGTTGAGATAGAACAGTACTCCAAAGAGATCGGGCTTCCTTACTGTATAATCAGACAGATAAAGAAAAATAATGTTTAACATCACCCATATATGACATTGAAAGAAGTGAAACTCATAGAAACAGAGTAGACTGGTGGTTATCAGGCACCAGGGTGGGGACTAGGGAGACTTGGCCATGGCTCCAAACCTCTAGTTTAAAAAATGGAGAGGTTCTGGGTATCTAATATATAACATTGTGGTTACAGTTAACAATAAAGTATCATATACTTGAAAATTGTTAAGAGAGTAGATCTTGAATGTTCTCACCACAAAAAAAAAAAATGATAATTATGTGACTGCAAGGAGATGTTAGCTAATCCTATAGAGGTAAGCATTTTGCAAGGTGTATGTGTATCAAATCAACACACTGTACACCTAGCACTTACTCAATGTTGTAAGACAATTATCCATAAAGTTGTACCTGGAGAAAAGAAACAAAATCAGTGGGACAAGATTCCTGCTATCTCACAGTCTATAAGCTATTTTCCCTAAAAACGATGAAATCCTTGAAGTGTTTCCAGTCTCAGGAAATCCACATGCTTACTAGGCAGCAGAGCCTCACAGAACTTCAGTAAATGGTTACTGTGGAATATTTTTTAATCTGGCATGAAAAAACAGCATCCTGACTGAAAACAGGAACTTTTCTGGAAATTATAAATCAAGTTTTCATTCCTAGCTCTTTCCATTCCTAGCTCAAAGAAATGCCAGAATTCCTGAGTGTGGAGGCATCCAAGAGGGAATTCGTTCCTTCCCCTCTAGCTGCGTCCAGCCCAGGACACTGACTCCAGAGAAATCATCATCCTGCCCTCCAGCCTGCCCTCATCCAGGCCCCTCCTGTGCCTCTGTGATTTGTCCTCAGCTTCCCCTGCTGCTGCTCTCGCTGTGCCTCCCAGCACGCAGTAGTACAGGGCTGAGTCTGACATTTGCACGGAGTGTTTCTCCAGGTGGGAGGGCTTATCACTCTTAAGATGGGCCTGAAAACTGTGATGCTCTACCCTCTGGTTTTCTGATGAGCTCTTCAGGAGGAGTTAGGCTCTTTGTTTTGGTACTGGACATAACAGAAAGCAAAAATGGAATAGATGCTCCAGTAGGTGAAGTTCAGAGTCAATGGTGTCCCCTCAGAGAGGGTAACAGAACCTTCTGTCTGGGTCACCGTGTCTCCACTGTTCCCTCCTAAAATAATGAAAACTTTGTTATTTAGGAATTTATGAATAAAAGGACAGTCCCCAGTTGATGAGGGAGCAGGAGGCTGGCTGAGGACAAAGCAAAAGCTGGCACCTTGCACTCCCTCTCCACCCACTCCCCTCGGTAATGGTAATATGTGTGACATTCTTCAGGCATCCCTGACTGCCCTAAAAGGAAAACAAATAGTTAACTTGCAGAGATCACAATCCTGCAAGGCAGGAGTCTCCCTTGGTTTACCAATGTCCTAGAGATTTATAACAAAGAAGCTATCTTAACAATAGCACAATTTCCAGAGGCAAATAACTCAGTTCCTCAAGCCCTAAATAAAGTTAAATTTCTTCTAAACCCAAATCTCACTAACAAGGACACTTGATAGGAGAAATCTCTAGATCTCCAAGATAGTGTTGAGAATCATTCCCAAGCATATGGCCCACTGATATACATCTAAAGGGCCTCACAAGAAGATTTTTACTACTAGTAATAAATAACCTTTCTCCCAACAATAGCTAGCCCCTCAAGGTCCTGAAGACCTTGCTTCCAAAATTCCTTAGAGACAAACATCACCCCCTTTGTTCTAAACTACCCAACTCCTGTGTATATAATCAGCCACTCCTCAGGATAGTGGGCAGCAGCTCTTCCTGCCCAAGGGTCCTGTCCTCATGCTTTAATAAACCATCATTTTGCACCAAAGATGTCTCAAGAATTCTTTTCTTGGTCATCAGCTCCGGACCTCACCCCACTGAACCTCACCTATGTTCTAGAATTTCATCACAATGAGGAAATTGAGCTAGATATCATCACCCAGACCTAAGAATAGAAAATCATTAAGAAAAAATAAATGAAACATTACTACAGTATGGAGAGTCCTCCAAAAATTAAAAATAGAATGAGCCTATGACCCAGTAATCACACTCCTGGGTATTTACTCAAAGAATATGAAACACTAAAAACACTAATTCAAAAGGATATATGTATATATCCATATATACATTATATGTAATATATATAATCCATATATATATATATATATATATATATATGACCCCCTGTTTATTGCAGCACTATCCACAATAGCCAAATTATAGAAGCAACCCAAGAAGATAAAGATGTGGTGTATACATACACAATGGAATGTTACTCAGCCATAAAGAAGAATGAAATCTTGTCATTTGCAACAACAGAGATGGATCTAAAGAGTATAATGCTTAATGAAATAAGCCAGTCAGAAAAAGACAAATACCATGTGATTTCACTCATTTCTAGAATTAAAATTGAAAATAAATGAACAAAGGGGAAAAAAAGGGAGACAGACCATAAAACAAACTCTTAACTATAAAGAACAAACAGAGGGTTACCAAAGGGGAGGTGGGGGGGGGCTGGGGATGAGACAAATAGGCGATGGGGATTAAGAGTAGCTTTATCATGATGAGCACTGACTAATGTACAAAATTATTGAATCGTGGGATGCCTGGGTGGTTCAATTGGTTGAGCATCTGCCTTTGGCTCCGGTCATGATCCCAGGGTCATGGGATCGAGTCCCACATTGGGCCGAGTCTGCTTCTCCCTCTCCCTCTGTGTGCGCTCTCTCTTTAGCTCTTACTCTCTCTCAAATAAAGAAAATCTTTAAAAAAACAATTGTTGAATCACTAGTTCTAGTGATGAGATAGTTGGAAGCTTCCTTGGAGGAATGTCACACTTGTCCCACCCAGGATTTGGGGAGTAGGGGAGGAGTTGCAGGGTGTCAGCTCCTGCTTTGTGCTCAGCTTGCCTTCTACTCTCTCATGAATGGGAGAGATCCAGGAAAGCTGGGTAACTTCCCAAAAGGGTCCAAGCCATCACCTTAAACACCTTCTTCTTCAGCTAAAGACAAAAGAAAGATGTTGGGGGGAGCAGGTGAGGGATAGGCTAGTTATGGGAGGTTTTCAGGCAAAGCACAGTAAACAAAGGTTATGCTCACTATGCAGATTTAAGTTGCTACCTTCTCTATTGATAAGATTTCCTAGAACTTTATTCTGCTCCTTTGTTTTGGAAAATCTGAAGCGCTGAGGAAACTCAAGTAGCACAAGGGAAAGCAGGGAAAACTTAGCTTTATTATTGCAGGCAGGACCAGAGGGATCATTTCCCAAAGGCTGAGCACCCAACAGGGCTAAGAGTGAGTTTTTATGGTTACGGGTGATGGGGTGATGGGGGATGTTAAGGATGTTTTCTGAGTCTCTCAAGGCCAAATGGCCCCTTCATGTGGAAATAAAATCTATGCGGAGGTGTCTCAGGAGAGTGCTAAATCACCCCAGGGGACTTCTTTTTATTTTCTTAATCAAACAAGACTGGCAACTGGTCTTTTTCTTCTGTCTCAGCAGGAGCAATGACTTGTTATCTTATCTTAACCAAATGGGATGGCTATTTGGTCTTTTCTTGGGCCTCACCAGGAGCAAAGGGGAGCCAGATGTGGAAAGGGACTGGAGCCAGGGAGTCTCTATCTGCCTCACCTTTTCCACAGGAATGTCAGTGCAAGGTTAAAAAAAAAAGTTAAAAAAAATAGAGAGGTCCTCAACTTGGAACCCATGCCAAGTGTGAGAAGGTGCAAGTTTCCTCTGATGAAGTTTAGAATATAAGTGAGGTTTGGTGGGGTGAGGTTGGGAGTGGATGACCATGAAAGAATTCCTGAAACATCTTTGGTGCAAAATTCTGGTTTTCTAAAGCTTGAGGACAGGATTCCTGGGCAGGAAGAGCTGCTGCCCTGGGGTTGTGAGGGTGTTGGGTCCATGGTCAAAGGAACAAGACTGATACAAAGTGAAAGTCAAGCAAAGCTTTATATTGTGCCAAGCATTGAGAATCAAAGCAACCATTCGGGGTCCCCTCTTACAGAGAGGGCAAACCCTCCCATCCTCACACATTAGCTTTTATAGAGCAAAGGCCATGTGGTTGAGCCTGGCCACACACAGGTAGCCAATGAGATTGCAACACACAGAGAAAGCTGCACAGTCATGCTAGGTCACACGCAGGTGGCCAATTGAATTACAATTCACCCATAGTAGCTATTTGAACTAGCCTATCACCTTGGTCAGAATTGGCCCCCAAAAGGCACCCCAAAGGTGGGGCCCACACTCCTTGGTAGCTAGGGAGACAGTATGCGCCCCCACTCATTGGATGCCTCCACCTGGTCTGATTCATCTCTGCATTTGGGCTCTGTTGCCTCCACCTGACCTGACCTGCCTTTGTATTTTGGCTCTGTTATCAGGGACTGTTCGACCATATTTTACTGGTTTCCTGGACTTGCTTTTAAGTAAGTTCCCCTGGCGGGGGTGGGGGGCAAGGTCAGTTTAAGTTTCACTGCATAAACAATAAAATCACTGTTTAACTGGATGAAATCGCTCTGGCTAAATAGGCTCTTACAAGGGCTGGCAGGTTTTATATGATGGGTTGGGGGAGGTTAGGGAAAAAGGATGTTTCAATAAATTTTCATATGCTAAGGAAGACTTACAGGATACTGGACACCAGAGGCCTTGCCAGTGTCAGGGTCATTTTTTCCCTTCTTAGTAAGGGGACTAACATTAATCTTAATTAACATTAAGATAGTTGAGAGATTCCCAAAGAATGTCACAAATGTCCCACCCAGGAGTGGGGGTGGGAGAAGGTTGCAGAGTGTCAGCTTTTGCTTTGTCCTCAGCCAGCCTCTGTTCCCTCATCACCTCTAAGTTATACTTAGACACACTCACTGACACCACATACATAGTAAACAAAGGTTCTAAATGATGTGGGAGACAAAGGTAAAAGAAAAAAAATTTTATTTCCTTACTGCCTACAGCCCATTGACAAGTCCTTGAAATAGGCAGAGTGCCATTCCTCCAGGAACTCAGCTGCCTCCATGTTAAAACTTTGCTGAGGACAAAGGCAATCTTAGCCCGAACCCCAGATCCTGTAAGTCATTTTAACATATAAAAATTCTTTTGAAAATTTCCTTTATCTCTACCCCCACCCCCAAGATGCATGCTGGCAATCACCTCCCAAGCATACAACCCCACTATACATCTGAAGGGTCTCAGGACCAAGGTTTGACCGGATAGTAAAACACGACCTTTTCCTAACAACAGCTAGTCCCCTCCTGGTCCTGGAAACCTTGCTTCCAAATTCCCTAGGGACTGACCCTATCCCTGACTCCCTCCCACCTTGAAAGTATATAATGGGCCACTCCTCAGGACCCCTGTGCAGCTCTTTCTGCCCATGGGCCCTATTCCTGTGCTTCGATAAAACCATCTTTTTTGTGCGTAAGACATCTCAAGAGCTCTTTCTTGGCTGTCGGCTTCGAACTCTAATGTCTTTCCTACAGCACTAAATCCATCTTTGTGGTGTTCATGACTTATGGCATGTTGCCCAGTATAGTCTGGCCCTTCCTTCACAAGATGAGTAATATCAAAGAATATAAGTGTTCAAAAGAAAAACCACATATCCATAATAGAGCCACTTAAGGCCCCAATCAGTAAACCAAAATTTAATAACTAACCTAACTACAGTTTCAACCCCCTCAGGAATGGACTTTTAACCGGCCAAGATGGAATTTTCCAGAGGCAGTCTCCTGAAAGGCCCCACCCCTCTTAGGAGGGCAACCTTGCCTAAACACTGGATTCCTTCCTAATAAATGCTTTTTTTTTTTATGCCTTCTCTCAGCCTTTAAAAAAAAAAACCTTTCCTTTCCTGCAGCTCTGCAGATCTTCCCTCTGCTTACTGGATAGAATGCTGTTCAGTGCAAGAATTATTTAACAAAGACAATTAGATCTTCAATTTTACTTGGTTGAATTTTTTTTTTTAAACACAGGTCAATTTTTTCTTTTTACCATCATCATTATTTGAGGTTCAGTTTAAAAGGGTCCCAGGAATGTTTAGACTGGTTTGTTTGCTGTTGTTGTTTATGTGGAGGAATATACAGTTAATGTTTAAAAGGAATGTGTTTAACCCTATATATGTCTCAGGCTGTTCTGGCCTAGTCATAAAAACTGGGCAGAATTAATTGTCCTTAAACACGCACACAGATACACATATACACAAACATGTGCATGCATGCACATAAATCCTCTTTTCTTGATCTCTGACATTCTTCAGGGCATATTTCTTTTTCCTAAAAAATTAGACTGTTTGGATTTCATTGCTGAGACAAACTTGAGAATCATGTGGTAAGCCCTTCATGATCCGATGAGGCAAATGAGACCAGCGATTCTCAGGAGCCGCTCATAGTCACACAGCGGTATCAGCAGGGAGAGACTCAGAGGCTGGAGGTAGATCCAGGGCTCTGGCTCACAGCCTTTAACCCTTTCAAGTGGCCCCCACTTGTTCGGCCTGGAGCTGGGGTCAGCCCTTGAGGTCAACACAGCCAGCAGCTCTGCTGACTGAGCCACTGGCAGAGTTTGGGTGCAGGAAGCAGGTGGCAGGGCCCTGCTGTGTGTCTGCAGCACAGAAGTAGGTGGCTGAGTCTGCAGGCTGGGACTTCATGATAAAAAAGGAACTCTGCTGGAGGGTCTTATCAAAGGTGGCCCTCAGTCTTCCTGTCTGTTTTTCACCCTCATTTTCACGTATTAGTAGCAAGAAGACAAGGTCTCTTCCCAGATCTTGTCGATACCACTGGAAGACCACTGGAGAATAATTCGTGTAGTTACAGGTCAGCACCGCCTTCTCACCTTCCTGGATGCTCAGGGACTGTGGATTCTGTTCCATCTTTTGGCTGCTTACCCCTAAGCAGAAACACAATACCAGAAACAAGAGGTTTAGTCACTACATTGACACTCATAAGAGTCTTTTGGGGGGGGGGGCAACTGGGTGGCTCAGTCGGTTGAACAGCCGACTCTTGATTTCAGCTGTGGTCATAATCTCAGGGTCCTGGGATCAGGCCCTGCACTCAGCTCAGTGCTCAGCAGGGAGTCTGCTTTAGGATTCTCTCTTCCTCTCCCTCGGCCCCACCTCTGGAACACTCACATGCTCTCTCTCTCTAAAATAAATAAATATTTTTTTCTTCTTAAAGGTTTTATGTATTTGTTTGACAGAGACATAGCAAGAGAGAGAACACAAGCAGGGGGAGTGGTAGAGGGAGAAGCAGGCTCCCGCCAAGCAGGGAGCCTGATGGGGTCTCTATCCCACGACTCTGGCATCATGACCTGAACAAAGGGAGATGCTAAATGACTGAGCCACCCAGGTACCCTTAAAATAAATAATTTTTTTTTAAAGTACCATATTTTCTTTTCACAACCCCAGATATAACCAAAGAAGAAGCAGAATGGATCTTGGCCCTTCCCATCTCCATCCTGCGGGCTGGGTGCCTGAATCTCTCTGCCCTCATCACCAGGAAGCCTCCAACTCACAGTCCACTGGAAACCACAAAATCACCAGAATAACTCCCAGGAACAGTTTCATTCTTCTCCCCAGCTGTGGCCTGGCATGTGGACTCACTCTCCTGAAACAAAAGCCAGCCATTCCCTTTAGTCTGGTGGGTGTCACTGGAGTTCATCTGTGGGAGGAAGTTTCTGCTTCCTACCCAATCAGTGACAAGCTTGTACAGCCCTCTACAGACACTCGCTGACCTCATCCAGCTTTAGAGTGAACACGGCTCAAAGCTGAGGGAGGAGCCAAATAGATAGGAAACAGCGCCATCTTGTGTTCAGAAGGTTTTTACAATAACAAAGTGTGTTGAAGACCAGTGCTTCTCACTGTGCATACAAATTACCTAGGGATTTTGCTAAAATACAGATTGTTTTTCATTATGTCAAAGATCAACACTGTCACTGTCCTGTTCCTTACAACATCCTTCTAGCCAGACTAAGAATCAAATCTTCATGAGACAGATTAATAAGAGAAAATTAAATCTGATGTGCTTACAGGGAATCCACGCAGACATGGAAATTTCAAAGACAAAATGAGGTTTCTACGTCATTCTGAACTAAGGAAAAGGGGTTAGGGGTCTGGGACTTCAAAGGGAAGGAAGTAATTCGCAAGAAGATGTAAAAGTAAATATCTGCTAAGCAAATGTTTGCTGGAGGACTCAGAGACAATGGGACATAGAGGACTTTGATCAGACAGACTTTGTTACGTTCCTCCCTATCATACTTAATTCACAGTATAATGTAGTTATTTACAGTGATAGCTGTCTTCCTGGAGCAGATACCCTATCTCAATTCTTTTTAGGCTGGGGGTGGGTGGCGTGTGGATAAGAGTTTTTCCTGAATCTGCTGGATTTTGATTGCCTTTTAACTGAAAATAACCTTCAAGCCAAAGTGGCCCATTTTGGGGCAGCCAGTCTGTGGCCCCCGCAGTTGGGTCTCCAGTGGGACTGGATAGTCTATATTTCTAACAAGATTCCTGGCAATGCCGATGCCTCTACTTGAAGTAGCAGGACTATATGAATGCTCATCTTGGTCCAGAAGAGGGAATTTGCAGTATTAAGATTTGATACAGGACAACACATTTCCAAAGGGTTCAGTTCCACCGCCCTCACTATTCTTTTTCTACAACAGCCAGAGGATGTCACCAGCTGTCGATAATGTAAAGCACAGGAGAGCACGTGCCTGAATTCTAGGAAAAGTGCTCAGATCCAGGGAGTGAACCTCCTCTCTTCACTCCTCCTGGCCTTCCCACAGGCAGGAAAATTATGGCTTTTGTAAGAGCCTATTCAGCCAGAGTGGCCCCACCTCAGTTGAACTGCCAATTTGTTATAAAACTTAAATTGACTCTGCTCCCCGCCCCAGGAGAACTTACTTAAAAACAAGTCCTGGAAACCAGTCCCATGTAACAAAGTCCAAATACAAGGGTGGGTCAGGCCAGGTGGAGGTATTCAATCAGTGGGGGATCATACTGTCTCCTCGCTACCAAGGAGTATGGGCCCCGCCCTTTGGGCACCTTTTGGGCGCCAATTCTAACCAAGGTGATAGGCTGGTTCAAATGTCTACTAGGGTAATTTGTAATTTAATTGGTCACCTAGCATAACTGTGCAGCTTTCTCTGTGTGTTACAATTTCATTGGCCACCTGTGTGTGGCCGGGCCCAACCATGTGGCCTTTGCTCTATAAAAGTTAGTCTGGGGCACCTGGGTGGCTCAGTGGGTTAAGCTGCTGCCTTCGGCTCAGGTCATGATCTCAGGGTCCTCGGATCGAGTCCCGCATCAGGCTCTCTGCTCAGCAGGGAGCCTGCTTCCCTCTCTCTCTCTGCCTGCCTCTCCATCTACTTGTGATTTCTCTCTGTCAAATAAATAAATAAAATCTTAAAAAAAAAAAAAAAAAAGCTAGTCTGTGAAACAAACAGGGGTTGCCCTCTCTTGTAAGAGGTGCGGCCCTGAACGTTCGGTTTGATTCTTTTTTTTTTTTTATAGATTTTATTTATTTATTTGACAGACAGAGATCACAAGTAGGCAGAGAAGCAGGCAGAGACAGAGAGAGAGAGAGAGAGAGAGAGAGAGGAGGAAGCAGGCTCCCTGCTGAGCAGAAAGTCCAATGCGGGGCTTGATTCTAGGACCCTGGGATCATGACCTGAGCTGAAGACAGAGGTTTTAACCCACTGAGCCACCCAGGCGCCCCTCGGTTTGATTCTTTTTTTTTTTTTTAATTTTTATAAAGATTTATTTTTAATTTATTTGAGAGAGAGTGAGAGAGAGCATGAGCGAGGAGAAGGTCAGAGGGAGAAGCAGACTCCCCATGGAGCTGGGAGCCCCGATGCGGGACTCGATCCCGGGACTCCGGGATCATGACCTGAGCTGAAGGCAGTCGTCCAACCAACTGAGCCACCCCGGCGTCCCCCTCAGTTTGATTCTTGATGCTTGGCACGAAATAAAGCTTTGCTTGACCTTTGCTTTGTATCGGTCTCGCTCCTTTAATCACGGACCCATTATTGGGGGACCCAACACTTTGACTTCAAGAGATCTTTCTTCTTGATCTTGTTGGGATAGCATAATAAATACTCACTTAAAATCCAGCAGAAACTCAAATCAGGGAAGTTTCCCAGTTCATGCAGAACCATACTCCCTGGAAGGTCAATTTATTTTTTTTTTAATACAACAGTCCTCATATTGCCTATATCAGAATTTCTTTCTTTCCTACTTTGTTAATGACATGGTGGGTGTATTGTTGTCACTTCCTCAAATACATTTAAGCCATTCTGTGGCTTTAACAATAGAGGGATGGATAGATGGACAGACAGACAGGCAAATGAGTGCATGGAAGGAAGAAAGAGGAGAATGGGCTAGCATATGCTGAGAAATAAAGCTGGAAGGAGAGTTTGGGTCTAGATAGCAAGAGATTTTGAATGCTTGAGTTTATAGCTTATCTATTAGCAAACAACAACAACAACAACAACAACAAAAACCCTACAGAGGCTTTTCAGCAAGTAAGTAATCTTATAAAAATCCTATACATTTAACCTGGACACTTGTCCACAGGAGGAATTTGGAGGCAGAGGTTGATCGGCATTGTGGACTGTGTTCTAGCCTCAAGCTGTCCAGGCTCTGAAACCCACTTTTGCATTTAATCTCTAGCTGAGCTTAGGCAAGCTACTTAATGTAATTGTGTATAAAACAGAAATATCATCAGAAGTTATGAGGAGACCTGGATGGACTAATGTACATAAAACTCTTTGTACATACATTGCACACAGTAAGAACGCAGTAAATGGGAACTATCTAAGTAAAGGGATGCAATGCAGGCTGCGGGCCAGCCCTCACACTGTGAACCATAGTCTGAACCACAGCTCACTGAGCTTCAGAGCTAGGAGGAATTTTAGAGAATTTGCAGATAAGGATTAGAGATTAAATCAACTAGGCTTATATTTTAGAAAATGGAAAAAAAGAGAATGAAAAGAGAAAAATCACTGCTTATTCTGCTAAGCAAGGATATACATTATCAATATCTTGTGAATTACTTTCCAAACTTTGTGCTGTTCATATTTTCCCTACGTAGCAATCACACGGGGCGCCTGGGTGGCTCAGTGGGTTAAGCCTCTGCCTTTGGCTTAGGTCCTGATCTCAGGGTCCTGGGATTGAGCCCCACATGAGGCTCTCTGCTCATCAGGGAGCCTGCTTCCCTCCCCCCACCCCCCCACCTGCCGCTCTGCCTACTTGTGATCTCTGCCTGGCAAATAAGCAAATAAATAGTCTTTTAAAAAAAAAAAACAGCAATCACACCAGCTCATATCTTGATAACCATTCTAGATTCTCTTTACAAATGCCATTTATTTGCTATATAATATTCCATTTGGACGACTAAGCCCTTCCCTTTTTTTTTTTTTTTACGGTTTATTTATTTATTTATTTGAGAGAGAAAGAGCGAGCAGGGGGAGGAACAGAGGGAGAGAAAGAGAGAATCCACAAGCAGACTCCTTGCTGAGCAGGAAGCCAAACATGGCCCTCGATTCCAGAACCCTGACATCACGACCTGAGCAG
The DNA here is from genome assembly GCF_020171115.1 of Neogale vison. NCBI lineage: Eukaryota > Metazoa > Chordata > Mammalia > Carnivora > Mustelidae > Neogale > Neogale vison. Next base: position 74,569,501 of record NC_058103.1, read on the forward strand.
AAATCAAGAGTCAGACGCTTAACTGACTGAGCCACCCAGGCACCCCAAGCCTTTCCCTTTAAGATTAGACATTTTCATTTTAAATTTGGGGTAATATAAATAACTTCCCAAATAACTTTGTAAATAATTATTTTCATATGCATGGAGGGTTTTCCTGAAGACAAGTTTTCCAGGGAAAAAATTACAAGGAAATTAATCTGGTTTTTACTAAGTCATGTTTTTTAATTACTTTCCAAAATAGCTTACAAAGTTATTCTCCCACTAGTGTATGTTTATTTCACAACATTTTGCTCAAATTCTCTGTTCTTTAATATTGTTATTAAATTATTCCTACAACTCCCTAATGTTTTTTTAAAGTTATTTCTATACATTTTTAAGAATACCAGTGGGTTTAAACATTTTCCATGTGTTTTGAACCATGTTATTTTTTTCCTGTGCAAGTGTCCTCATCACATCTTCTGTATATTTACCTATTTCGATATTAATGTTTTCCTTTTTAAGCATATAGATATTATGCAGAAGAATTATTAATCTTTTGTGAGATTAACAGCAAGTTAACAGTAAACTGGTTTGAATGTAATTTTGGTCATTTTTTTATATAATAAATTAGTTTTTAATATTTATGTAATTAATTATTCTATTTTCCCATGATTTCATTCACTGTTCTTAATTTTAGAAAATTCTTCTTCAGTTTGTTGACTAACACAATTTATATTTTTTACTAACAACTCTTGATTTAATTACTTTAATCTCTCTGGAATTTATTTCATCATGTGAGGTTCTTCATTTATTTGTCCAACCAATATTTATTGATTGCCTATTGATTTTCCAACACTTTCGTTTTCAAATAGTCAACTTTGTGCTTTTCAAATTAGAGTACTCTTGCCTCAAGATAAAACGTAATAAATATCATGCATCAGCTACGAGCACTTTTATTACTGAAAAATTGGAGAATAGGTAAATTATTTACAAGATTATGTCGCATTAAAATTAACATGGATATATAATGCAGTAAAATAAAGATGATAACTCAAAAATTTTAAAGTAAACATGAGATTGTTTGTACTTTCATCAGACTACTTTGGGCGACTCTGCCCACACATCCAGATTTCAAGAAGGAAAAGGTCATGTTTGGTGGCCCTCCCCTGTAGGGATGCTTCAGGAGAAAGTATGAGAACCTCTTATCTGAACAACTGATTCAACAGAATTTGAGGATAATCCTGTTCTTCCCCATAATTTAGAATTCCTGTTTTGTTTTATTCAAAGTCTTTCATATTCAAGTCCATTCCTTGTTTTTCCACTGTCTTTGTACTAGTTATTACTATCATTTATATTGGTATTATCATTTTTGGCTACCGCATATAACAAGCTATCTATTTAAAGGGTAACATTTGAATTAAGAAAAGTATTTAATCATTCCCACAAATATAAGGGAATGATTAAAGAAGAAATAAAATGGTGACATAAAATCACTCATAAAATCATTAAAAGTTCAATTTCTTAAGATTTGATAAGCGTGAATGCTCAGATTATGATATAATGTTAAGTGGAAGTAAGTTCAAATACCAGTCTGCGTGCTTCTAATTTTTTTTTAAAGATTTTATTTATTTATTTGACAGAGAGAGAGAGAGAGATCACAAGCAGGCAGAGAGGCAGGCAGAGAGAGGACGAAGCAGGCTCACCGCCGAGCAGAGAGCCCGATGCAGGGCTCAATCCCGGGACCCTGAGATCATGACCTGAGCTGAAGGCAGAGGCTTAACCCACTGAGCCACCCAGGCGCCCCATGTATGCTTCTCATCTTTAACAAGAGTTTAATAAAGAAGGTATACCAGATGTTAGCCATGATTTATCTGGATAATAGCGTTATGTTTGAACTTCCTATTATATATATATTTTTTGTTTTCCTCCTATAATGTGTAGTTAATATTTCTATAATCAGAAAAAGTTAATGAATGCTATTATTAAAAGGTGAAAAATCGGGGTGCCTGGGTGGCTCAGTGGGTTAAAGCCTCTGTCTTCAGCTCAGGTCATGAACCCAGGGTCCTGGGATGGAGCCCCGCATTGGTCTCCTGGGATTGAGCCCCGCATTGGTCTCTCTGCTTAGCAGGGAGCCTGCTTCCCCATCTCTCTCTGCCTGCCTCTCTGCCTACTTGTGATCTCTCTCTCTCTGTGTCAAATAGATAAATAAAATCTTTTTAAACAAATAAAAGGTAAAAAAATCTTTCCATCAAGAAGAGTACTCCCTGACATTGACACCAGGATGTCCTTTGTAAAGTGTAACTCTGAACAGTACCCAAAACATGAACCTTAAAGCCCAGATACTTAACTAAGGAATCACTAACTCCCGGGACCTGGGTGGTTCAGTTGGTTGGGCAGCTGCCTTCAGCTCGGGTCATGATCCCAGAGTCCTGGGATCTGGTCCCGCATCGGGCTCCTTGCTCAGCGGGGAGCCTGCTTCTCCCTCTGCCTCTGCCTGCCATTCTGTCTGCCTGTGCTCACTCTCTCTCTCTCTCTGACAAATAAATAAAATCTTAAAAAAAAAAAGAAATCACTAACTCCCTTAAGTGTTCATTCCAAATGTTCTTACACTTATTGGGTCATTCTGAAACTGACATTCTTTAAGATCATTTAGAATGTTTATATATATATATATTTTAAAGAATGTTTATTTAAGATGGAATATGGCAAAATCTCTGGCTTGAAGGCTGGTGACAAAGGGAAAAAGAGTGGGGCTTCCACCCCAGTCTTAGGTTTGGTGTCAGGCTGCAGGTGCCTGGGGACCACTGTGCTCTTGTTGCACAGAAGTAGGTGGCAGAGTCCCTAGGTTGGGTGGCTGTGTCTTGCAGGGAAAGATGCTTGTCCTTCTTATTAAATAGGACAGTGAGTCTTTGTTCTTGTTTCTTGACCACATTTGAAAGAGTATATATAAGCAACTGGAGGCCTTTTCCAGGTTCTTGCTTGTACCAAAAGAAGTAGTCGGAGGCACTGTCTGTGTAAGTGCAGTTGATAACAAAGCTGTCTCCCTCCCGGACAGTCAAGAAAGAAGGGTGCTGCTGTACCTCTTCTCCTCTACTCAACCCTGTGGGGGAAAACAACAAAAAAAAAAGTCAGACAAAATCATTAGGTCATCATTCTCCAGAGTTTTTGTTTCTTTTTTGCTGCAGCAGCTTCAGGAAGTCTGGAAAAAGCTAATCTCCTTTTCAGACTTCTAATACTAAGACACACTTTACCCAAAAGTTTTCCACTCACAGTCCAGCTGCAGCCACAAGAACAGGAATATTCCAATAAGTGTCTTCATTGTTCCTCCGGCTGGGATCTGCAATCTCCAGCCAGGAAAGTTACTTCTATTACTGGGTTATCTCTTTCCTTCCTCAAATGCACAGTGGTTTCTAAAACTGTCTACACAGGCATCTGCTTCTGTCTTTAACTTACTCTCACAGTCAATCAAAAGGACCCTTTCATATAATCTGCATCAGCAGAGATGCTTCGCCATCTTGTGGTCGGGTCCCCAACTGCAAAACCAGCTGGTCCAATCCTCTTTTCTCCTGTATCTACGGGAGAGGAACACACCATGAGAGACTATGGACTCTGAAAAACAGTCTGAGGGGTTTGAAGTGGCGGGGGGGGGGTGGGAGGTTGGGGGTACCAGGTGGTGGGTATTATAGAGGGCACGGATTGCATGGAGCACTGGGTGTGGTGAAAAAAATAATGAATACTGTTTTTCTGAAAATAAATAAATTGGGAGAAAAAAAAACAGCAATAGATTAAATAAATTAAGTTCTTGTCACCTTCGCAGTGGGGATCCTGGTGATCGGAGCTGAAGTGATGGGGGGGGCTACTAACTATGATCAGTAGACGTCTTTATTTCTTACAATCACTTCTTTTATAACTTCCACAAGATCCAATTACAAACAGGATATAGATTTATGTGCAAGATGTGGGCTACATGTGAGATGTGATTTGCGTGCAGGCAATCAAGTGAGACAAGTGAACAACCATTATCTTGTAGCTTTCAGTGATAATATCTCTTAGCTTTAAATGACAAGAGCAAGTTAAGGATTCTCCACACTTATCAGATCCATCTAAAGGAGGACAAGGGGACGCCTGGGTGGCTCAGTTGGTTAGGCGGCTGCCTTCGGCTCAGGTCATGATCCTGGCATCCTGGGATCGAGTCCCGCATCGGGCTCCTTGCTCGGCGGGGAGCCTGCTTCTCCCTCTGCCTCTGCCTGCCTCTCTGTCTGCCTGTGCTCGCTCTCTCTCCCTCTCTCTCTGACAAATAAATAAATAAAATCTTTAAAAAAAAAAAAATAAAGGAGGACAAGAAAACACTCCAGGGATCCTCCCATGTTTAATCTGGCCTTGACCCAGGAAGACTCTTGCCCTCCATCACATGGAGTTTTCTCACAGGATTCGACATGACCCCAGTCACATTGGTGAGGATCTGGGTTGTGTTACAACAGTTCTGAGTGTGTCTCCAATCAGAAGTTATGTGGATTAGCAGAAAGCAAGCATAGTGAGAAGGTAGGGTTCAGAACTCCATTACTTCTTCTCAACACAGTATTGAGTCATTTTAAATAAATTTGAAGAAGTTACATGTTTCCCACATTTTTTCAACAGGCTTAGTCTACTTGAAATCAGGAAAATGTCAATGGATAAATGCATAAAGAAGATGTAGTATATAGGGGCACCTGGGTGGCTCAGTCAGTTAATCATCTAACTCTTGATTTTGGCTCAGGTCATGATGTCAGATCTGTGGGTTCAAGCCCCGACTAGAGCTCTGTGCTCACCATGGAGTCTGCTTGCCCCTTTCCCTCTGGTCCTCCCCCCCAACTCTCTCTCTTAAACTTACACAGTGTTATATGTCAATTATATCAATTTTTTAAAAACCTGATGAAAAATAAATACATAATTTTTATTAATTTTTTTAGTGTAGTTGACACACAATGTTAAAATTAGTTTCTGGTGTACATCATAGTGATTTGACTAGTTTAAACATTATGCTCTGCTCCCCACAAGTGTAGCTCCCATCTGGCACCATACAGTGCTACTACAGTACCATTGTCTATATTCCCTATTCTGTGCCTTTTATTCCCATGACTTATTCATTCCATAACTGGAAGCCTGTATCTCCTGCTCCCCTTCCCCCATGTTGCCCCTCCTCCACCCTCTCCCCTCAGGCAACCACTAGTAAATACATCTTGAACGCAGTCACAAATTTCAATATTCACCACCATAACCTTAATCCAGGCTATTATTTACCCTCACCTGAACTGTTGCAATAGTCTTCTAACTGGTCTCCTTCCTAGTTCTGCCCTCTATAACCCACTCACTACATAGCAGCAAGACGTTACTAGAACATAAACTAGATCATGTCAATGTGGAGCTCTTATTTAGTCAATGACTCTGATACTATATTTAGAATAAAATCTATACTCCTTTCAAAGATCCGCAAGATCTGGCCCCAGACTACTTCTCCTACCTTATACTTCTGATACTATCTTATACTTCTGATTCTCACTCCCCTGAATTTGCTGGCTTTGCCTAATTGTTTTTTATTCTTCAAGTCTCAGATTCAAAACCATATTTTTACAAAAACCTGTACATGAATGTTCATAACAGCATTATTCATCATAGCCAAATGGTGAAAATAACCCAAATGTCCATCAAAGCACAAATGGATAAACACAATGTCATATATTTCTATAACAGAACATCATTCTGTCTTAAAAAGGAATGATATACTGAGACATGCTACAACATGGATGAATCTGGAAAATAGGCTACAGCGAAGTAAGCCAGACACTAAAGGACAAATATTATGATTCGTTCCACTGATAGAAGGTACCTAGAACAGGTTAGTTACTTAATTATATGACACAACTCTGAATATCTCAAACCTTGATTCTCTTCTTCTACCCACATCCTTAAGGACTGAGGGCCATAGGACATATCCAAGCTAGTTTTGTGCAGTTTCACATCCTAATACTGGGTGAGTGGACAATAGTAGGCAGAAGGAACAGTCCAGGAAGCAATTCCACACTAGGAATGGTTAGCAGAAACTTAACTATATATAGAAATCACTATAAATCATGTTAAATATATCTCACTTAAAGTAAACTAAATGTGTCCTCAACTCAATCTCACCTCTGCCAGATTCCCAAAAATGTTTGGAGCCACTCCAACACCACCTAAACAAGGGCAAGCCCGGCAGAGGTGTAGTTAGCATGGGAAAAGACTGGTTTTGTCCAATTGCTCTTAAAATAGCTTACTTCCAAAATTTTCAGGTACAGAAAATGTGACTGTATTATAGGACTCCTCCCAGAACTTGGCCTCCATCAAGTTTTATTGGGTCTTGGAAGCTCTTCCTGTCTTTGTGCCATCGTCTTGGCCCCCATGTCCCCCTATGAGCTGTTCCCCCAAACATGGACTATGACCCTTCTGAAACATAAATCAGATTAGAGCACCTATTTAAAACCCCTCAAACGCTTCCCATTTCATACAGAATAATATATGAATGTAAACATAATGGTATAAGGCCACATACGATAGGGCCCTTAACTATCTCTTTGACATATCACTACCACTCCCCCTTCACTACCTTCTAGGAACATGAGCCTTCTGTCACAAATATACCAAATTTGCTTCTGCCTCATGGCCATTGTTGCATTTGAAAACTTCCTTCTCCTAGGTTTCATCATCTTGCTTTTTTGTCATTTTTGTCATTGAAGACAGTTCAAATGTCATCATTCCAGAGAGCTCAGATGTCATCGCTGTGATTGTCTTTCATATTACTTTATTTTCTTAAAGTCACTTAAATCTTGAAGTAATTTATGCAATTGTTTCCTTGTCCTATCTCCCCACGGTAGAATAAAAATTCCACACATACAGGAAACTTATCTGTACTGTGGAATTAGATATCTTCAGCCAGATACTGGTGCCTATCATATCACACTACAGAATAAATATTTGTTGAGTGAATGCACATCTGGATGATCTCCAAATGAAATAATTTTAACTACCTCTCTTAGAAGAAAGCAGATCCCCAGTAGGGCCTGGTAGGCCCAGGGTTGAATCCTGGGATGACCCTGGTCTCGTTTGTCTTCTGGCCTCTGCTACTTGGGTCACTGAGACCTTCTGGGGGAGGCAATGGGTGCTTCTGTAGAACTGAGGATAATAGGTGAGTCCTCACTTCATAAGGGACCTCGAACCAGCTTTTCCTTAGATGTCACTAGTGGAAAATTATCAAAATATGTTTCTTTATTCCTTGACTTTTATGAAAACATTCTGCGTATTTATCACTGTGAATAATGTGATTTGTAAGTTTCTGAGAAGGTGTCATAGTGTAGGGATTGAGAACATGGGATCTGAAGTCAGATTGCTTCTCTTCCAAGAGTGGGCCTGTGGATTAGGAACTTGGCTTTTTTTTTTTTTTTTAAAGATTTTATTTATTTATTTGACAGAGAGAGAGATCACAAGCAGGTGGAGAGTCAGGCAGAGAGAGAGAGAGAGAGAGAGAGAGAGAAGCAGGCTCCCGCCAAGCAAAGAGCCCGATGCGGGGCTCGATCCCAGGACACTGAGATCATGACCTGAGCCGAAGGCAGCGGCTTAATCCACTGAGCCACCCAGGCGCCCCAGGAACTTGGCTTTTTAAAGTCAGTTACCTTTTTATTTCTTAAGCTTCTAACCCTTGTTGTAAAAAATGGGGGTGGGGACAATACAACACCTGCACTATAAGGTGTCAAGGAGATGACATGATACTAAAGATGTTTGTACAATGCTCACCACACATGCTGTTATCCAAACGGTAGCTACTTTGCTATTATATTTGTTATTCAGAACCTCCAGGAACTAAAAGTCACAGACATAAGCAGGGCCAAATAAAACCAGGCTCTTTTTCACCCTTCTCCGAAGCTGAGCTATGTGTTCATACTAACAGGTCTGTTGTACCTGCCGCACACAACATGGGTGGGGTTCACACCATAAGAACTTATTTAGTGTCTGCTCATTGAAGCTCTAGCTTTTGACCCTGAGTTGGATGTTTCCACTGTTTCCTTAAACATGGATTTGAATCTTGCCATTGTTTTTAGAATCTCTAAGGGCTCCATGTTAGCAGTATAGATTTATAATTATAGAGAGAAGGAAAAGACTGACCAAACCAATAAGGAAACTCAAGGGTACACATGGCTGCTGTACAAGGCCTCCTGGGGGAAGGGCGGGGGCTGCAGGCCCAGCTGCAGTTTGGGTGCAGGCTGCAGATCACCTGGGAGCACTGTGCCTCCACCGCACACAGGTAGGTGGCTGAGTCTTCCAACCATCGGGGTTGAGAGGCCCCGATGTAGAGGGTGCTGGACCATTCCTTAGTATTCACTGAGCAGTTTAACCTCCCACTGCGCTGCATCCCTGAAGCTACGAAAAACATCCAGGTGAGGCCGCCGCCCCTGGGGTGCTGTTGGAACCACTACACACTATATGGACTGCTAGAAAAATTGCACTTCAGAGTAGAGCTGGCTCCCTCCTGGAGGCTCAGGGCTGAAGGGCTCTGCTCCACATTCATCCCTCTCACCACTGCGTGAAAAGAGAAAAACAATGATATCACTGGGGAGTCACTGATGTAGTTTTTAAACCTGTGAAGTATCCCAAGAAACACCCCTGAGGATGTAGGACTCTAGGAGCTCAGTGTCAGCTCCCCCCACCCCTTCCAGCTATGGACCCCTCCCCAGCCCCAGCCCCATCTGGAACATCCCTACTCACAGCAAATCTGGAACCACAGGAGCCCCAGCAGTGCTCCCCAGTGTCTTCTCATGATTCCTTGTCTAGTTGCTTAGTTACCAACACCCCTTCCGTGCAGAGTATAGAGTCTTGGGTCTAGATAAGTTGTGTTCTTACAGTCAGTCCATTCCACCACAATCACAAAACACCAATCACGCTCACATTTGAGCTTTGTCATTTTTCTTCTTAAGAGGAAACTCTACCCATGATGGCCCAGCCCTGGCTGAGTGTGTTGGAGGTGGAGGATTCAGGCTGGAGGGGAGAGAGGAAGGACTAAAGGAAGATATCCAACTTTCCCAGTCTTTCTGTTTTGTTTTCAGAACTGTTTTAGGTATGGAAAGTCTGAACAGAGGGTAAGGAAAGTGAGATTTCAACTCAGACAGAAATAGGGACCCTGTTGGGTCAATACATCCTGGGAGATAACTGCAGGGAGGCTGCTTTCTAAACAGAGATCAACACATGTACTTTAACAGAGAATGGAGAATTTATTTATATGGAATATATAACAAAGGAAAACTGTTTCAGAGTGCATATCTTTTTGGTAATCTCCTTTGTTAAGTAAGTAAATTCAAATGAAAGGAATTAAAATCATTTTGTAAATGTAGAAAATATAGATTTGTTTTATAACCCAATGTAGTATATGTCTTACAATAAGACTTCAATTGGTAGTAAAAGAAAGAGGACACATACAGGATGGCCACCTTGCTCTCATTCCCAGCCCCTCTCTTCCCACCCAATCCTTTCCTTTCAGAGCCTGAGACCTCCATGGCTGATTCCACTCTGAACATGTGATGAGGACATTTTGGAGTTCAGACAAAGTGTTTCTCCTTTTCCTCCCCATCTTTCCTTACACATCTCCTTTTTCTCCTCTCTCTACTTTCATTCCTCAGTTCCTTCATTTTATCTGTGACAGGAATAATTTCTAAGTCATTGGAGTAGAAGTTCATTTTAAGAATTTTTAGTTATAAAAATTAGGAGAAAAGGAAAATATAAGTGGTTTCTACTGGAGCCTCCAGCCCACTTGGATTTAACAGATTCCTATTCTCAACTGCACTCCAGTAATCATCTCTGTCTTATTAGCACAGTCCTGGTCCCCCTCAACCTGATCCATTAAGGCACTTATGGAGATCAGAGCTCCACCTCTTTTAGATTATATTAAAATGGAAGAGCTGAGTAAATGACAGAAACTTTCGGTAAATATTCTCCCTGTATGCTTAGTGATCTTATTTTCTCACATTTTCCTCAGTCCCTTCCTCTACTGTTAACCTTCATTTTCCATTTTCAAATATTGACACACACAGATGGAATTATCTAGTATCTTAAGAAAAGTTGCTCAGTCAGGGGGAAGCCTAGAGTCCCCCCTAATGGATTAAAACTATCAACATAGACTGTCATGGTACTCTCCTGCCTGGTCACTGGTCAGAAGGGCAATTCCCACACAAAACCACTGTCCCATGGGAAGTGATCGTCTGAACAAGTTCCAGTCTCCAGTCTGTTGGAGCCATGTTTTTCTCATGAATTGTCTTTCCTCACAAATCCTGATTCTTTGAAGAGTACCACCATGTCTGCACAAGTGCTAAAGCAGTTTAGTCCCCTCTGCCCTCTTGTCTTAATAGAACATGAGATCTTATTGAAAATGCCCCAGGTTGGTCCCTTTGAGTCACTTGAAGTCTCACATTCTCCAGAAGTTTGTGTTCATCTCTCCCTGCAGTCCCAGACTCTGTGTCATTCACAGCACAGAAGTACTTGGCCGTGTTGCTCCCATGGGCTGAGGGTTTCCTCAGGTGGAAGGAGGTTTTAGTCTTCCGAAATTCAGCCTCAAAACCTATGATGCCTTTAACCAGAGTGTCCCCTGATATGTACAGAAGGAGAAGCTGGAGGCCTTGGTTGGGGTTCTGCACATACCAGTAGAGATAGGGCTGGAGAGAAGATGAGTGGCTGCACCTCAGCTCCAGAGGGGATTCTTCAGAGACAGTGATGTGCGCATCCGGCTGGGTCACTGACTGGGCTCCGGTTCCTCCTGAAACATCAATGCTGAGTCAGTGAGTCCAGAATCTTGCACATTCCAGAATAAGCACAATAAGCACATTCCAGAGAGTTTGGAAGAGTCCTTTCCCTGACAAATTCGACTTCTATATTCTTCATATGCCACTGTCTGCAAAGAGCTGGCTCCATCTGGGCTCCTCAAGTCAACTCTGGGAAGGAGGAGCTAAAGGAACTAAGCGGAGCTTCAACTTTGTTTCTCGTTTGTACAACATCGCCCTCTGGAGGCCAAACAGAAGTAGTTCTTCTAGTAAGCCTTGTCCTGTCCATTGTTACTTCAGGCCTCATTGGAAAGGGATTCAGAAAAGAACAGGCAGAATCCCTAATCAAAACTCCCACAACTGGGATTTTTAAGCCAAAAAATGTTTAAAAAGTTAAAAAAAAAAAGAAGGTAGGTTCTTCTTAGTAGATAAGTAATTAAAAGAATATTAAAAAATGAGAAAATGAAATTATGTTGTTCTTTTCTACAAAAGTAAAAATAAAGGTAATTAGAAACTGCAGAGGGAAAAATGTACAAGAAAGAGGTGATAAAAATGTGAAATTATTTTAAAGAAGGTAGGGAATTTAGAAAAAGAAAACCTGGGGTGCCTGGGTGGTTCAGTGGGTTAGAGCCTCTGCCTGCGGCTCAGGTCATGATCTCAGGGTCCTGGGATGGAGCCCCACATCGGGCTCTCTGCTCAGCGGGGAGCCTGCTTCCCCCTCTCTCTGTTTCTGCCTCTCTGCCGACTTGTGATCTCTGTCTGTCAAATAAATAAATAAAATCTTTAAAAAAAAAAAGAAAGAAAAAGAAAACCCAATTAATGATGCTAGGAATTTTCGAGGGGGGGGCGGTGGCTATGGCACTGGTTTGTTTTGGTTTTGGTTTTGGTTTTGGTTTTGGTTTTTTTTTTTTAAGTAATCTCTACACCCAACATGGACCTCAAACTTACAACCCAGAGATCAAGAGTCGCATATTCTACCAACTGAGGCAGCCAGGCTCCTTGACATTGACTGTCTAGAGTAGGAAATATTCTCTCTACATTGCCTTACATTGAGAGGAATGAACACACTGACTAACATGATGGACCAGTAGGTAGAGGCTACGGATCTTATTTAAAAGACAGAAGTAAAAAGTAATATAACTATCAAACATAATATAAATGAGCTTTCATTGTGGGAAACAAATGGTTAGTAACAACTTAATTAAGCAGTGAGTATTCCTGTTTTTCATAACTTCATCTAAGACTGAGGTCAATATGGAAAATTTTCTATAAAATTTCTATAAAATCTAAGTTAAGAAGTTAGGCATATCTAACAAGTCTTGGTAAGAGTGATAAATTTCTCCTGAAACCCTAAGCCCTTCACCTGCCTCCAGCCTATAAGAGAAGTTGAGATATATAGAAAGGAAGAAAGAATTCTTTGAAAAGTATTCATAGACAGGGCCCTGGGGCATTTCCTCTGTCTTCTTCCTAAGAAAAGAAATATTGTCCTCCAAGCTAAGTGGCGTAGCATGAGAACCCCTGAGAAGGCTGGGGAGAAATTGTGTGTGTGCATATGTGAGTCTGGAAACGCATCTGAGTAACACAGGGTACGTGCCTGTAATGTGCTTAGTGCAGTGATGAGACTTAAGCCAGAGCCCTGCTCTCATGAGTACTTAATGAATACTTCTGCTCTGCTCGCTATGATGGAAGCCATAATGCTAAATCAGAACAGTACTTAATGAATACTTCTGCTCTGCTCGCTATGATGGAAGCCATAATGCTAAATGCTAAATTTGATAAACTACTGACTCTCAGAAACCCAGACAAAAAGTCATCCTGGTCTTTGCAATACAAAGGTCTGAACATAATCATTTATTTACACACACTATCTTCAGCCGGGAGGCAGAGAGTCACCCATCCATCCTGGGAGTTCAGTCACCAATCATTCCATGAACCATCATTTATCCACTTGAACTTTTTTGAAAGCCATGCCTTGGGGATCATTTCGCAAAAAAGTCATGTGATCTTTCTACAGAAAAACAGCTATTTGATTTATTGATTTTTTTTTTTAAGTCAAAGATAACAAGACCTAGAATTTTATCTCCCTGCCCCAATTTCTTATATTTCTTTAGGTCTTCTCCAATTTATAAAGAGTCTGAACCCACAAGATTTTATGTCATCCTCCAGTTTTATAGGGTTGGCAGATCAGGTTTCATAACCTCACTAGACAGAAATGATAATATGGGATATTCATAGCATTTGTCTGGCAGGTATTGATTAAGTGCAGGACATTTAATGTGATACTATTTTAAATTTATTTTTATTATTTTATTTTATTTTAAAGATTTTATTTATTTACTTCCTTATTATTTGAAAGAGTAAGAGAAAGAGAGAAAGAGCGTGCACATGAGGGTGGGAAGGGCAGAGGGACGAGGAAGAGGGAGAACCTCAAGCAGACTCCATGCTGAGCTTGGAGCCTGACACAGCTCTCTATCTCACAACGTTGAGATCATGACCTGAGTCAAAATCAAGAATTGGACACTTAGCTGACTGAGCTACCCAGACACCCCTAGTGTGTTATTATTTTAACTTCATAATAACCCTGGAAGATAGCATTATGACCTCCATTTTATAGAGGAGGGATTGAAGTTCAGATACCATTAAGTATTTGACCAAAGAATAACATCTGAGATTCAAATCCAGAAATGCTTGCCTCTACAGCTTATTCGTTATCACTCTGTTTTGTTACCTGAGGGCAAGTTGCAAAGATGAAATACAACTAGGATTTGAATTCACTGCTTCTAATCCTGCTGTTTTTTCTACCACCCCTCAGTGGCTATTATTTCAAACTGTTCAACATGCAGATTCCCACTTATAAAACTAGAACTTAAACTTCAAACCTAATTGTGTTGATTGCTTATAGTCAGTGACTCCTTGAAAGAACACAAACCATACTCCTAGTTCCTCTATCTCCAAGACAGGATTCTTTTCCTCCTAACTACAACCAAGGCATCACCTAGCTGCATGAACAAGAGTGAGACTTCAATGCGGATAGAATTTTTTGAAGATTTTTCTGGGCCAGCAGTCCACCTATAATTTCCTTTCATGGATCAGTAATCCACAGAATAGTCTAATGTCTTCCCTAGATAATCACACATGACCTCTCAGCTATGATATGGGTATCTACTTTCATAGGAACTTCATAAAGATTCCCATCTACCCAACCCTCTCAAGTCTCAAGTCAAGAGTGTGGCTCGACTCTCTGCTGCTAGTTTGGGCAGAAGCTCTGGGGACTTAGAAGTCACTCTGAATTTGCTACACAGACATAGGTGTCTGAGTCTCCAGGCTTCAAATCTGTGATGTGCAGGGAGCTGTGTTACTTGTCTTTGTTCAAATGTTGTGAATCTCCTTTCCTCCTTTTGTCCATTCAAGATTATGGAAACCAGAAACTCTGGGCTTTTCCCCAGATATTATCTGTAATACATGTTGTACAGGGAAATCAGTCTTCTTAAGTGCACCTGAGAGAAGGGCTGGCTATATCCTGAGCATTCAGTGACCCAGGATACTGCTTCACCTTCAGCAGGCTCCTCGCCCCTGTTTAGAAAGATGTCAGCCAACAAACATGAGTTTATAGGCTCTAAAGCTCTGTAACTTTTGTTTTCCCATAATACCACTTCTCCACCAAACCCCAAGATGAGCTAGACGGAAATACTCTTCCATTCTACGGTCTATCAGTCTCAATAGAAAATGCCATCAAATATTGCATTCCTCATTGTCAAAATCAGAGATAATAATAATACCCTTACAGTCCTGATGAAGCCACAGGAGCACTAGCAAGAATCCTGGGAACTTTGTCATTATTCCTGTATCCCTATGGACCCCAAAGGACCCAACTCTGGAAAGTGATCATAACTCACAATCTCTGTTTCTGTCTCATATTGTAAAAATAGTCCATCATATCAGTCAGAATTTTAAAACTCTCCCCATTCCCTCCTCTCTCATCATCTCCATTTTCCTTGCCATGCAACCCACATCGGGGAGTGAGATGAAGGAAGAGAGACAGGGGCCACAAAGAGAGGGAGAGATCTAAACACACAGGAGACTCAGAAACCTCCTCACAGATGCTTCAAAATGGCCAAGGAAGTGTTCACAATTTGTGTGACTATATATAATCATTTGACAGAGGCTAAATTTTTCAAAAGCCAAGAAACACATCATCCATGCTGTGCAGTGTTCATATAAGGGTATGTAGTGGTGTGTGCATAGTGCATTTGTGCATGTGAGAGAGAGAGAGTGTGTGTGTGTGTGTATGCGTGTGTGTGTTTAAGAACAGAAGCACACCAGTAAGCTAAGCAACAGTAGTATAAATACCATAGACAGCCTCATTCTGTATGGTTGAGCAGCCCAGGGACAATGGCGGGATAAAGACACTGCAACCTATTCCCTTTTATACTTTTTGAATTTTTTACCATGTAAATGGAATACCTATTTAAAAATAAGGAAGTCTAAATGTTTTAAAATAATAAAATGATATGTGGATTTGCTAATGCCTTCTGAAAATAGTAAAATAAAATAAACTTTTTTTCAAAAATTTTATTTATTTGACAGAGTGAAAGAGGGAGAGAAAGAGAGAGCACAAACAGGGGGAGCAACAAAGGGAGAGGGAGAAGCAGGTTCTCCACTGAGCAGGGAGCCGGATGAGGGGCTCGAACCCAGGACCCTGAGATCATGACCTGAGCTGAAGGCAGATGCTTAACTGACTGAGCCATCCAGATACCCCAGTAAAATAAACATTGTAGAAGGCACTACTTTTGGGTTTCTCCCAGGGCTGTGCCTCCCACCCCACAGGGGGATACAGCACAGGTGCAGCCCCATCTGTCCCACTGTGTATCACTCATGGAGCAGGAATACACACCAGTGTCTCTGAGGGCAGCCCAGGGCAGGCTCAGGGTGCTGGACTTCCTGTCCCCAAGGATAAACAGAGATGCCACTTCATTTGCCACATTTGTCTTAAATCCTTGAATAGTAAATTGTGTTTACTGGTTGGGAAACTGTTGGTACCAGCAGATATACTTATTTGTAGTGATTTATTATGCTTATTTATAGTGATTTATAGTTGATGTGGTTAAAGGCATGTTTGCTTCTTGCCCTTAATATGAGTCAATGAATATGGGCTGGGTAATATTAACAAGGCTCAAAGTACCAGTAAAAGGAATAAAAACAGAACAATAGCTCCTATCCTGAAACTGAAGTGAATTGAAGGTTCTACTTGGCACCCTCCAGTTTCTCTGTCATAGTCAAATCCAACCCCCACAGCCACCATATATAGGCACATACCATTTATTTCTCATTTGTGTTTTCGGACAATTCTTTAAATATTTTGAGAAACTCTCCAACATGTGTACAAAAGTAATGTCTCTTCCCTGGAGAGACCCAGGGCTTAGTAACACAGAACATCTTTATTGTCCTTTATTGCCCTCGAATAAATGGTAATGTTCTCCGTAGAGAAATACAGGACCCCAGAGCCAGCCCTCGACATGTTGAGTAAAGAGCAATGCTGGCAGGAAAGATTCCTGATCCCAGTCCAGGCCGCATCCCAGTTCCTTGTAATCCCAAAACAACTCACCCAAAATCAGGAGCACAGCCACTTTTGTCACTTGCTCATATTCTAGGTTTAAACAAGGACCCAGGGTTCAGGCTCTGTTGTGGAGTCTGAACCTGGACTGGGATACAAACTGGGAAAGAGGCACAGCAGAAAGAGCCAGAGCCCTCACTGTCAGCTGTCACCAGGAACCGTCCCCAGCAGCAAACCAAGAGCAGGGACAGCACCTTCTCAGAATGAGCCTCCCCTTAAGGTTCAACTGAGCACTCAGGAAGAATGAAAGGTAAAAGTTTGCAGGGGCATCTGGGCAGCTCAGGTGGTTAAGCATCTGCCTTTGGCTCAGGTCCTGAACTCAGGGTCCTGGGATCTAGCCCCGTGTTGGGCTCCCAGCTTCTCCTTCTCCCTTAGCAACCACCCCCCCCCACTCCGCCCTCTGGCTCATTCTCTCTCTCTCTCTCTCGCAAATAAATTTTAAAAATCTTAAAAAAGAAAAAAAAGTAAAAGCTTCCAGCACAACAGCATAGCAACTTGGATTTCTTTTTAGATCTTTGCTAAGGTATAACTCCTTATAGATTTGGTCCAAATGAAGCAAGTACATCAGAGTGTAGATTCTGTGGGCTCCTTATTCCCCATCACTTTTCCGCAGTCTCAGAAGGTAGTCAGACTCATATTTATAGAGCTGAGATTAACACCCCTGACCTGGTACTATATGCCTGAAAATCCTTACCACTGGTCTTATGCAGCCAAATGAGCAGAGAACACTAATCTTATTCCATAAAAGAGCACATGAGCTCATCTGAACTAGACTTTTCATCTCCTGACACTCTAGGATCCTTTAATATTTAAGTCCACACCTAACATCTGCTTCTCAGTCTTCATTTAACAAATGTGAAACAGGGGACCAGCTCCCTCACTAGTCCCTCCTGACCAGTGAGAGTAGGACATTTGAGGCAGAATCATCCAACTAACCAGGGAGGAATGAAGTGAGAAAGATACACAAGTTCAGAGTCAGACAGACCTAAATCCAAATCCTAGCTCTGCCACCTTTTAACCTTGGACAACTCACTCCTCTGATTTCTTCATCTCCATCCTTCTCATCTGAATCACATGCAAAGTACCATGTCCCGTAGAAAGTAATTGTGCAAGATTATATAAATGATTTTTTTAAATGCCATTCACTCTTCCATCAAGACATATGCAATGTAAATTCAATAATAATAACACACATACAGACACAAAACAACAAAAACATCATTTAGGAAAAGAGACAAATCCAAAAGACACAATGTTAATTGTATCAGCCAATTGCCATAACCAAAACATGTTAGATACTCACATAAATGTGTTGTGAGTACTTTGCTCTTATAATATGGGAATGGACTATCACTAGAAAATATTTGGGAGCTGCCTCTTTTAGGTCTAGAATTGACCAATGTATTCTGAGTGAACAATTTTTCCATTTCCCCAAGTAAAAGATCAGTGAGTGCTAATGATTTCTAGTAACATTTTGACAGAGTAGATACCACAAGTTATGGAATAAATAACCAGCTTGGTGCAGCTACCCTGGAAAACAGTACAAAGTTTCCTCAAAAAGTTGAAAATAGAACTGCCCTATGACTCAGCAATTGCACTACTGAGTATTTACCCCAAAGATGCAAAGGTAGCGATCCAAAGGGGCAACTGCACCCAAAGTCTATAGCAGCGATGTCCACAATAACCAAACTATGGAAAGAGCCCAGATGTTCACTGACAGAAGAATGGATAAAGTAGATGTGAGGGGGCATCTTGGTGGTTCAGTTGGTTAAGCGTCTGCCTTCGGTTCAGGTCATGACCCCAGGGTCCTGGGATGGAGCCCCACTTCAGGCTCCCTGCTTGGTGAGGAATCTACTTCTCCCTCTCTCTCTGCTCCCTACCCCCATGCTTTCTCTCTCACTTGTGCTCTCTCTCAAATATCTAAGTAAAAATTTAAAAAAAATATGTGGTATATATATACAGTGAAATATTACCCAGCCATCAAAAAAATGAAATCTTGCCATTTGCTAGGATGTAAATGGAACTAAAGGGTAGAGAATCACAGGAAAATTGAGGATTGCTGGAGGGGAGAGTGAATGGGGGATGGGGTAACTGAGTGATAGACATTAAGAAGGCACATGATGTTATGAGCACTGAGTGTTATATAAGACTGATGAATCACTGTCCTCTACCTCTGAAACCGATAATACATTATATGTTAATTAATTTAATTTTAATTGTAAAAATAAGTAAAAACAAATAGTAAAAAATAAATAAATAACCAGCTTGCCCTCAGTAGCAAGTAGAGGAGAAAGGAAATATTTATGAGGGAGCTAAAGATGTTAGAACACTTTGATAGAAATAAAGCATAAAAGGTTACTAGTTTAGAGGTGACTAATTACAACAGTGACCCCATGTGGTAATTATACTTGGACAGAAGAAATGTTTCCCAAAAGTGAATAGGTCTCAGACCCTGCAACTTATGGAACATTATACTTCTTCGTTAAATACAGTAGCAGGCAGTTTGGCTTAGTTTATTTTATGCAGTGGAAAAAACCCCGAATGAGGAGTTAGACAAACTGGACTGTAAGCAATCCTCTGAATTTGCTAGTCGCACATCATGTTTTGTGCAAAACATTTATTCTTTTCATCTCTCTGAGAGAGATTACAAAGATCAATTAAATGAGCATATGAAGGTTCTTTCTAAACCACAGATGCAGATTATGTTTACCATAGGAGATCACAAGACCAAAATGATATCACTGTTCAGGTCAGCAAATGTATCTTGATATTTCTATGTTGCTACCTGTTATCTCACTTGGGAGGGCATTACTGGGTATCAAGCAATTAGAGGAAGAAACACTAGAAGTTTTCACATGTATCAATCTTTGGAATGAAAGTAATCATTAATAGCTGTGGTGTTATGGGTTGAATTGTGTCCCTCCCCACCCCCTCAAAAAGATATGTTGGAGTCCTGATCCTTAGCACCTCAGAATGTGACCTTTTTAGAGACAGGTCAAGAGAAGTAATTAAGTTTTTTGTTTTTTTTTTTTTTTTAGGATTTTATTTTTAAGTAATCTCTACACCCAACATAAGGCTCAAACTTACAACCCCCAAAAAAAAAAAAAAAAAACTTACAACCCCAAGATCAAGAGTTGAATGCTGATCCAACCAGGTTCACCCAGAAAGAATCAATTTAAATGAGGTATTTGTGTGGACTATAATACAGTATGACTGGTATCCTTATAAAAACAGAAAATTTGGACACAAAAACAGACACGAATAAAAAGAAAACAATGGGGGCACCTGGGTGGCTCAGTCATTAAGTGTCTGCCTTTGGCTCTGGTCATGATTCCAGGGTCCTGGGATCCAGCCTGGCATCAGGCTCCCTACTCAGTGGGAAGCCTGCTTCTCCCTCTCCTACTCCTTCAACTTGTGTTCCCTCTCTCACTATCTCTCTCTCTCTCTGTCAAATAAATCAATAAACTCTTTAAAAAAAAAAAAAGAAAGAAAGAAAACAATGTAAAGAGGTAGGGAGAGGATGGCTGCCTACCAGCCAAGGTGAGGAGTCTGGAACATATCCCTCCTTATAGCTCTCAGGAGGAACCATCCTTGACAACACCTTGGCCTTGGACTTAAAGCCTCCAGAGCTATGAGATAATATCTCTCTGTTGTTCAAGCCCCACAGTTTGTAGTACTCTGTTATGGCAGCCCTAGCAAACTATTACATGGTGCCAATACTTATGTTTGATATTATGTATTTACTCCTTTGGGAAACATTTTTGGTTTTCAAAAGATCTAAGTAAACAGGAGTGTATCACATACATTAATGTTGTTTGTTATATATATTATAATAGAAATTAAAACCATTGTTAAAGCAAATTTTAGAAAGCTCCTGAGGTTTAGAAAACTTTGTCCCATAGGAAGAGAGACCAACCAGAGGAATATTTAAAAAATTTTTAAAGTGAGTTTTTTTGGTTATTAAAATAATGAATTCTAAATATACAATTTGGAGACTATGGAAAAGTATAAAAAATAACAACCATGTATAATGCCATGTCCCAGAAACATCGCTGATAATATTTGTGTATACTTCTTTTCAGTCTTTATGCATAAATATATTTTTTAAAGATTTTATTTATTTATTTGAGAGAGAGAGAGCACAAGCAGGGGTAGTGGCAGGCAGAGGGAGAGGGAAAGAGAGAATCTTAAGCAGACTCCGACTGCCACCCAGGGGGAAACCATGCCATTTGGAGCTAAGCAGAATGATGAGAGCGGGAGAAAACTGCATGCCTCCTGATGCCACACCCAACATCGATGGCCCAGCTGGGCACCCAGAGTCTGAGGCGACGCCTGACCCTTGCCCTCAACTCTGTCCCCCAGGGACTCCGCCTTAGCGTAGGCACAGTGGGCTTGCCATCCCATTGGGACCCAACTGTAAACCTAGGTTGGGTTTTCAGGCTTTCCTCCCCAGAGGCCTGACCCCAAGCCTTCCAGATTGGGGACACCTGACTTTAAATGCAGGACTCCACCTGCCACCCAGGAGGAAACCATGCCATCTGGAGCTGCGCAGAACCCTCAGAGCAAGAGAAAGCTGCATGTCCCTCTGAGGGCACCCCAAGGTTTGAAGGCCCCATGGGCCACAAACCCAGAAGCTGACAGGATGCTTATCTCCCTCTCAACTAAGCCCCCTGGGGTGCCCATCTCAATGCCAGCAGAATGGCTCTGCCATACTCCTAGGCCTTAACCCTAACCCTAGGTTGGGTGTTTAGGCTTCTATCCCCAGAAGCCTGACCCCAAGCCCTCCAGATTGGGGACCACTGAGGATCAATGTAGGATTTTGCCTGCCACCTAAGAAGAAACTTTGCCCTTCAGAGTTGAGCAAAACCGTCAGAGTGAGAGAAACCAGCATGAACCTCTGTGGCCACCCCTGGAATAGATGGCCCTTTTCAGTAGAAACCCAGAGTTTGAAGCACCTCCTGACCCTCGCCTTCAACTCAGCTCCCCGGGGAACATGCCTCAGCACAGGCAGATCCAGCCTACCCTGCCCCTAGGCCCTTACCCTAACCCCAGCTTGGGATTTCAGACTTCTGTCCCCAGAGGCCTGGGAACAAAGCCATACAGATTGAGGACCCCTAAGCCACAGGGCAGGACTCCACCAGTGACCCAGGAGGAAACCGTTCCATTTGGAGCTAAGCAGAAAGCTCAGAGCAGGAGAATCCTGCATGCCCCCTAAGGCCACCTCCCACCTACAGCTTACCCGTGGCCACAAACCTGGATTCTAATGGGATGCCTGACACATGCTCTCAAACAAGCTCCCTGGGGCGCCAGTCTCAGCATCAACAAAATGTGCCTGCAATGCCCTTAAACCCTAACCCTCACCCTAGCTTGGTTTTCAGGCTTCTGTCCCCAGGGTCCTGGCTCCCAAGCCCTCCAGATTGGGGACCCCTGAACTCCGCCTGCCATCCAAGAGCAAACCGTGTCATTTAGAGCTGCACAGGACCCTCAGAGCAAGAGAAACCTTCATGATCCTCTGAGGGCACCCCAAGCTTCTAAGGCTCCCCGGGACACAAACCCAGAGCCTGACGTGTCACCTAACCCATGACCTCAGCTAAGCCCACGGGGCGCCCATCTCAGTGTCTGCGGAATGGGCCTGCCATGCTCCTAGGCCCTAAACCTAACCCTAGGTTGGGTTTTCAGGCTTTTGTCCCCAGAGGCCTAGCTCCCAAGCCCTCTAGGTCAGGGACCCCAGAGCCACACCCCAAACTCCACCTGCCACCCATCAGGAAACCATGCCATTTGGAGCTCATCAGAACCCTCGGCACATGAGAAACCTGCCTACCCCTCTGAGGACATCCCCATCTTTTGTGTCCCCCCTGTACATAAACCTGTAGCCTGATGTGCATCCTGACCCCTGCCCTCAGCTCAGCCATCCATGGATGACATGTGCTGGCAGATGGGACCCCATGCCACAAGGCCCTAGCCATAATGCTAGGTTGGGTTTTCATGCTTCCATTCCCAGAGGAATGGAACAAATATTATGAAATATCTATGCTACCCAGAAAAATCCACAGATTCAATGCATTCTCTATTAAAATACCATCCATATTTTTCACAGAACTGGAATAAATAATCCCCAAACTTGTATGGAAGCAGAAAAGACCCCAAATAGCCAAAGGGATATTGAAAAAGAAAACCAAACTGGTGACAACCCAGTTGCAGACTTGAAGCTCTATTACAAAGTTGTATACAAAACTGTATGGTCCTGGCACAAAAAAACAGACACACAGATCAATGGAACAGAATACAAAAGCCAGAAATGGACCCTCAACTCTAGGGTCAAGTTATCTTCCTCAAAGCAGGAAAGAAATCCAATGGGGGAAAAAGTCTCTCAACAAATGGTGCTAGGAACATGGGAAAGCCACATGCAGAAGAACAAAACTTCTCTACTGAGTATTTCCTTGGAGACACAAAAACACACTCCAAATGAGAGATGAACTCCCATGTTCACAGCAGCATTATTCACAATAACCAGACATGGAAACATTGACCTTGGGAGCCCTATGCTAAGTAACTCAGACACAGAAAGACAAACACCAGAGGTTCTCATGGACATTCCACATGGAAAAAAAAAATACTGAAGGCATAGATAATGAGAACAGATGAGTAGTTGCCAGATTCGGGGATGGTGAGGGGGAACTGGTCAAAAGTGGCACGTTTGAGTGATAAAATCCACAAGTCATGGAATGTTCTGTGGCATGGAAACAAAAGCTAACCATGCAGGATAGGGTACAGGCTCCCCCATTACTTGAAAGTACAGTGTTCCTAGGAAAACATTCACAGCAGAAATGGTGGGAAAAAAAAAAGGAATGACCATTCATTTCTACAGAAAAAATGAGTGAGCATGCTCAGACACCAAAAGTTCCTTCTCTTTGGCTCTTCTTAGGCCACAGGACACAACATCCTAATGGATACCCAAAATAAATGGAGATAAAGCACAGTAAATGCTCACAGATACAATTCAAAGCACTGGTGGCTGGATGTGGAGAGCAGTGCCCAGGGAGGAGCTGACTGGGGTGCATGCCGCCTCTGTGGTGGTTGCCCACAAAGAAGATGCTGAATGTGATGTCCACTCTTTGACTTTTTTCGTAAGAGGGAAATCCTCTTCAGATTTCTCCCTGCTAATGGATCTTCATAATAACATAGATCTTTCCAAAAATCCAAGTGTCTTACCATGAGCCTTGAGAAAAGTGAGGAAGACTTGTACTTGAAAGTTGCTGAGGGGGTAGAAGTTCAGAGATCTCCCAGACACAAACATTAGCAGGTCACCTGTGAAAGGCATCTTCCTCAGCAGATGGAACACGGACTACCTACTACCCCCAGAAACCTCCACCTTCACCTTGCTTGGGACAATCAACAAGATCTCAGAGTTACCTCACTTCCTCCTTTCACCTATTCCCCAAATCAAACTATTTGGGAAGCCTTGAGAGCTCTATCTTCAATAGGTACCCAGAATATCACTAACCCCTCCTTCCAAAGCCAACTGACTGGTCCACACTGGAGCCCATCTCTTGCCTGTGTTCGTGGAAAAGCTTCGTCATTGACCTCCCTTGCCCATCCTCAACCCTATCTCATCTGTTCTCAACACTATTTCCAGGATGGCCCAGTGAAACAGGATCCCATGGAGCATGACCCTGCACCCTACTGTCACCTCCCTGAGGTCATGTCTTAAGCTGTCTGCTGAGGCCACAGGGCCTTCTTGCAGCTCCTGGACATATCTAGTATGCTCCTGCCCCAGGACCTTTGCATATGCTTTCCCTGCCTTTTAGAAGGCTCTTGATGTGATATCACTCACCTTCATTTGAACTTGACTCCAGCATCACCTTCCTAGTGAAGACCCACCTGGCCCCTTGGTGAATAGCAAGTACCACCACCACCTCCCCTTCAGCACCCCAGCCCTGTCTCCTGCTTTCTATTTCCAGAGCAGTTATCACAGTTACCAGGACATGTTGGCAAAGATGAAACAGTGCTCTGCTCGGATGATTCCACCAGGGCTCCCTCCAATTTCCTAGTCCAGAGACCTGGGGGGAAAAGGTGACCAGAGCTCTTGCAGTCAGGATGCCCAGGACAATGGGTCCTCCTATGGCACCCTGAGGACCATCAGGAAAATGAGCCATAAGAGGAATCCACTTGCACATGAAACCTGAAACCGGTTCTATTCCAGGTGAGCAAACACACGTCCCCCCCTTGCCGGATGTGCTCATCTGAGGAAGCTGAGCAGAGAAGAAAGACAGGGTCCAAATCTCCCTCTGGCCAAGATGCTTGGAAACAGACATCTCTCCTCCCTGCACCAGCCATAAGGCATCCTCCTATGCTGGGGAAGAATGGTGCACCTGTCCCTCTTCCCTGGGACGTCATCACAAACCGGGCTTTGCTGCACACTTCTCAGGAAAGAACCTGCAGCAGCAGCAGCAGCAGCAGGTGGCCCAGGATCAGTCTCAGTCTCACATGTCAGGCCCCACGTGAAACCAGAGCTTCAAGGAGACTGGTGTGTCATGTGGCCTTGTAACCTAATGGCAGGAGCTGAGATTTCAGTTCCAAATGGACACTGACCTCTTCCACAAAGCACAGGAAAGTGGAGGATTTCTCAGGGGTGTGGCTCTGGAAGAAGTGCTTCTGCTGGCAGAATTCACAGGCACCAGGCAGAGGACACCTGTGGTGCCTCGTCCGAGGAAGCAAGGGGCACACTGGGCAAGAATCCACAATGCCATCTGTGGACTGCTTCCCACCAAGAGTCCTGCTGAGATGAAGCCTGGGGAACCCAACAGGAAACAAGTTTCCTTTCACATCAGCAGGAGGGCTGGCTGGGGAGCAGAGTCCTGTCCCTGAAGCAAGCTGGCCTGTGCACAAGAGTGAAGGCCCACTGCCATGGCCTCACAGTCTCCCACCATCAAGCTGCCCTTCAAAAGGCAGGAACGGGTCTGTTTAGGCAGATCAGCTGAGCGACTGTGTGTGCGGGAAACTCAGACCGCATGTTCCCTGAACACCAAGGCTTCCAAGTCCAAGCTTCAAACCCTCACTCACGGGGCACGGAGCATCATGTCAGCATGAACACTACTCTTTCAAATCTCTTGTCTCCCATTCCTTCAACTCAGAAACCAAGCTCCAGTCACCACTCTATTTTCCCTTCAGAGAAGTAAGGAAAAGGATAGAGTAAAACAGTGCATGTGCACAGCACACTTCTATCCAAATAGAATTCCGTGTTCTTTCTCATACAGGCAGCCCGACGTCACCCATACTAATGAGAGGCACCACAAGTTCAGTCCTCATATATATAGTTGACCTTGTGTTTTTCCTTTTGGCATTTAGATCTCGAGCCAATGTGTTGAATGGTTTCTTAAAATAACAAGAATAATAATGATATGGTCATGTAAAGGTCTACATCTCTGTAACCAGACAACATGGCTCTGGTTCGGATAAGGATGAAGACACAACCTCTTACCAGGAAGCGAAGCCCATATCCTCAGGGATACTGACACGTGTCACGGGTGAGGAGTTCCTTTGCTCCGTGGAGTTGTCCGAGTGCAAAGGATGCAGGCACCCTCCAGGGCTCATTCTGTTTTCTTCATCCATTCCCCAGTTCAAATCACAAGGGACTTGCTGGCTCAGGCTTCAGGGCCCATGATGGGTCACCAAGTAAGCAGCCACCCCTCACTCCCAGGGAAGGGTAGCTGTTCTCTGGGAGCACAAGGAGCCACTCCATGAGCTACTCAACAACCTACCCTCCTTCTCCATGTGTCCTCACAAACACAACCTACCCTCCTCCTCCATGTGTCCGCCCTGTTAGAGCCCCATGCCTATGCTTTACTTTAAAAAATATTTTCTAATATTGGAATGTGGTTCACGGAAGAGAAAAACAGGAACCCCCACAAAGAATTATTTTAATATTTCAGAATATTTTTCCCCATTGTTTAATTAAAACAGGAAATAAAAATGCACAGATAGCCCCTGCCACTAGCAGGTACGACTCACTACGGTGACTTAGAGGAGAGCAGGAAATTCAAGAGGAAGATATTCTGATGACCTGTCATTTCATCATCTAGGTTCTGAAATGCCACATACACTCAAAGAAAGAAGCCCAAACCAACATCTTGGCCTGGCAACATACAGAAGTCTGAATTGGAGGAGCAGGGACAGACGAAGAGCTCATGTGTTTTGGCTGAGGGCGGTGGTACAGAAGAAGGGGCTCTGCCAGCTCTCCACCCGGGTCTCACCTGTCCTTAGCCTGCTCACAGCCTTGACCTGGTCACAACTGTCACATGGGAGACCTAGTGCCACCCCTGGAGCCAGCCCTGCCCACACTCTCCTGCAGAATGCACTCCACTCTCCTCTGGGACCTCTGTCAGCTCTCCCCAGACCTGGAACTCCCCTGTCTGCTGCAAAGATCCAGGATTCCCCTCTCTTGTCAAAATGACACTGGCCCAGGGCTTTCCTGAATGTGTCGTATTCCTCTCAACTCACTATCCTACCTGGGCAAACTGTAAGTAGCGCATCAATGGGACATGAACATGCTCTGAGATCTGAGTCTTTCATTGTAGACTTCTGAGGACCCTTGTGCAATAAAATACCATAGCCTATGATAGGGTGATAATACTATTATTTACAGAATAATACAGCCCAAATCACCTCATTTTTAGTTGCTCTTCATTAGCCTGAAAGTTTCTGTGTAAAAATTTCATGAGGAGAAATTGCTGGAAGGTAGTATCTATGGAAAGGCTCTGTGGGATAACCTAACTCACCCAGCATCAGGCAAGCAGCTCCAGAATTCACCCCAGGGTTCCTGAAGTCCACCAAGCCCCTTGAGGCCACCAGTGTGCCTCTATTCGCTAAGACTCTCCTTCTGACTCCACCACCAAAGAAAGTACGGCATGTCAAAATATCTGGATGATACACTTAGTCAAACTAGAAAGTCAAGCTTTACTTTTAAATGGTAAAAGCCTACTTTGAATAATTTTGATTCTTCTCTGTACCTTAACTATAACTCTTTAGATGAAAATACTAATTAGGGACGCCTGGGTGGCGCAGTTGGTTGGACGACTGCCTTCGGCTCAGGGCGTGATCCTGGAGTCCCGGGATCGAGTCCCACATCAGGCTCCCAGCTCCATGGGGAGTCTGCTTCGCTCTCTGACCTTCTCCTCGCTCATGCTCTCTCTCACTGTCTCTCTCAAATAAATAAATAAAATCTTTAAAAAAAAAAAAAAAAAAAAAGAAAATACTAATTAGTTATGAAACATCACCTTTGACAAATGACAAGACATCATCCATGTCTCTATCTGGCCGCAAAAAGCCACCTAACTCTTGATGTTTGCTATTCGACCATACTCCAGGCCCAAGTGAATAAACGCTGTTAGATGAAGGATCCAATTATATGTTAAAACCACACAAAGAGTAAATATCATCTTCCTTCTCTAAGACAAGTGATTTCTTAGGAAACAGATGTGCAGATTATATTTTGTAACCAGTAAGTGAACAGAAAAAAAAAAAAATGGTTTCCCTGCGATGTTCTACCTGCAGGGAAACTAAGTAATTCTTGCGCCAAATCCAGAATGCTGACAGCTACTTAAGTTTTACTCCGTGGCTCAACTAGAGAAAAGAGAAAAGCCCAAGATGTTTTGGCTTAAAAAGAAGTCTTACCTCCAGTCCTGAAACGTTAGTAACATTGGGCCCAATTACCTGCTGCTTTCTCGGAACACTGACATCCTGTGACAAGCTGTATGACTGACTCAGACGCTGTTGTTCAAAACGCTGGGTCTTGTGGAGCCAGATCAGAGAAGTGTTGTCAGGTGGGGATAAGAAGGGACCTCTGACCTAAGGCCAGCACATCTTCTGTTCCTGGGAGAATGGAAAACACATAATTTTTTCTTTTTCTTCTTTCTTTCTTTTTGGAAACACATACTTGTTTCTTTCTTTCTTTCTTTTTCTTTTTCTTTTTTTAGAGATTTTATTTATTTGACAGAGAGAGATCACAAGTAGGCAGAGAGGAAGGCGGGGGGGTGGCGAGGGGGGAAGCAGGCTCCCTGCTGAGCAGAGAGCCAGATGTGGGGCTCAATCCCAGGACCCTGGGATCATGACCTGAGCCAAAAGCAGAGGCTTTAACCCACTGAGCCACCCAGGCGCCCCACACATACTTGTTTCTTAAATAGTAATTATCAACATTTGAAAGTACACCATTGTCTTTGTCTTTTTTTGAAAAGTTAATTTATCCTTCCAAATGAGCACCTCAACTCAATTGTTCCCCATGCAACTTGAGTGGGGTCTGCTTTCCTCCAGCTTCCAGGCCCCCACCTGGAGGACACTCATGCAGGATACTGATACTCCCCTACCACCATCCCCTGGGACATGGGCACAATGCTAAAACTGGGGGATAGCTCTGGGGCTGTTACCACCACACCTATGCCTGGGACGGGGGCAGGAACCTGGAGAACCCTGTACACAACCCTGACAGTCCATTACCACAAACCCCAGGAACAGGGTGCAAAATGCTGAAGCTGGGGAACTGTTTTGGGGCTTGTTAGCACCACACTTGTGGGGGATGGGGAACAGGGGACACCCTACTGAACTCAGGGTGCTGCTCAAGGTCCATTACCTGCACTGTGCCAGGGGACGGGAGGCACCCCACTGAAGTTGGGGACCATGAACTGTCTTTACACGCACTCTTCCTGGGGAACACGGGAAACCCTGAAATGTCCGCAACCCATCCCATAAAAGCTTGGGTGAGTAGGTGCCCTGGAGTTCAAGGATCTGGGGGAGAGGGACAGTTGGTGGACACTGGGCAAAAGAGACTTTCAAGGGAAAAAGAAAACCCATCTGAGTCCCCACAATGAACTCGCTTCATGCGCCCTTCCTGTACCCCAGGATCCCCCACGCCAGCACACAGCCTGCACTCACCAAGCCAGGACCCCTGCCCAGGATCTTACCCACTGCTGCTTTACCTACCCCACCTCTGCATCCTAAGGCAGCTCTGTGTCCGCCCATAGAGGACATAGCTCCTCCCCCACGTGCTGACTGGTCGCAGAGGGTTGTGCCCTGAGCCCATTGAATGCCGCGCCTGCCTGTGCTGGGCGACCCGCCTTAACACCCGCACCTCCCCACTTTTGCACACACTCCTGGAAGCAGCACCTCCTCGCTGGAACACCTAGCTCCTTGGGGCAGCCATAGGCCTGTCGTGGGCAAGACCCCCCCTCCCTGCCTCAGAACCCTGCCCCTGCCCTTCCTGCACCAACCCTGCCTGCGAAATTGTTCCTGGCTCCTGGCAAGGCCAGCTGCTCTCAGACCTTCCCAGGCTTGGGCTTTAGGAAATCTAATGGTTGGGGCGCCTGTGTGGCTTAGTTTTTGTGTCTGCCTTCAGCTCTGGTCACGATCACAGGGTACTGGGCTCCAGCCCTGCATCTGACTTCCTGCTCCGTTTTAAGCCTGCTTCACCTCTCCCACTCCCCCCTGCTTGTGTTCCCTCTCTCTAACAAATAATAAATAAAATCCAAAAAAAAAAAAAAAAAGGAAATGCAATGGTTTCCCACATTTCCAAGGCAATTTTAAGACCCAAAGTAATGCTCTATATGGGAGGAGCTTCACCTTCTGGTCTTACTCAGGGAGTGGATAGTGCTTCTCATACCTTTGGAGCATCCTTCTAGGATGAGCCCTTTTGTGCTGGAATGTATATACATATGCTTGGTTCTGCAGGGAAGCTCCAGGATGCACTAGAACAACTACCCTTCCGTGCTATTGGAGTTGTGAACCAGGAACATTGATTTTTCACTTAAAATGAAAACATATTGCTATTGTTGACACATAAAGGAGTAAACCCTTTTGAACATTTTAGAGAGAAAAGAAGAGAGTTTTATTCAAACCTAAGTCAAGACAGCTGCCTGAGAGACACAATCTTCACAAGGAAGGGAATGCTCTGTGGGAGGAATATTTGGGGCAGGTTTCTGTATTCTGTCTGTTCTGTTTTACATACAGAGTTACACATCATCGTGAGGAAGAACATTCCAGAAAGTTACAGACTTTTGCTTATGTTTTCAATATGTGCAAGTCGGTATGACTTTAATGGGAGCAGGAGAGGTCATTTTGTTTTTCTTATCTTTATGTTTGCAATGGCATTTTTTGGTTATCTTTTTCTTCTTGGAGGAGAACTACAACATGTGCTTGGGGCAGAAATAGGGCCCATTCTCTGAGGTTTTACCCTGTCATTTTGAGCTTGGTTAAATGTTAAAGGATAGCTTCCCTGGGATCCCAGGATCTGGGCCCATGGATGGTAAAAGACAAAAGTTTCCATTATTATTCTAATTACTACTAAAGAGAGGAACTTGAGACAAAAGCACCTGTAACAATCCTACTGAGAAATCAAAATGATGTCTACAGAAGTTTACCTGTTCCATGGTCAGCACAGGTAACAGAGATGTTCCCAGAAGATGGTCTCCTCCCTTTCTCCTGCCCAAATCTCTGAAGCACACAGATAATTTAAAGTAAGGATTTTAGAACTTTCTGACATCTTAGAGATGTCTGGCACCATTCCCTTGGACTACAGAATAAAACAGAGTAGCTCATTGTCACAACACTAATTTAAACATGAAGTTCCCCAATAGCTTGGATACACTGTCTTAGTTCTTTCCCTGCAGATTTTGACTAATGTAAGTCACAGTCATACCATATAAACACTTCGATGGCTGGGAAGAAAGTGACTGTGGGTAAGGGAATAGTTAAGTAATGCTTATAAGCATTTTCTCACTTTGTAGAAGAAGCTGAGCTGAGTGTTTTTAAAAATACTATTTCAGACCTATCTTAGGGCACACTCTGAACATACCAGAACTTGAGTCAAGTTTAAAAAGATAGTTCCTACTCAGAGGTTCCTCCACTCTTAATGATCATGATCAGCAGAGGTAAAAGGGCCAGCTAAATTCATTCCAGTTGACCACACAAGAAAATCCTGAGACTTGAGATGTTTCCAGATCAAGAAGACCAGAGATAAGAGGGAAATAGTACCATGTATGTAATAACAAGGAATTTGGAATCAGTTTGGGGATCCCACTTAGGTTTCTGACACTCAAATCCTCTGTGACTTGAGTCACCGCTGAGGTCCTGATTAACCACCCAGAAAATGTGACTAATAATAGATACATCATAGTTTGGAAGTTTAAGAGGGAGAATTCCACTAAGAGCCAGTGTGATGGCTCTCAAGAACAAGTGTTCAGGAAGCCATGATTACTATTGGGGTCTATTTCTTTTCCAGAAGAAAGAATGCATGTTGAATCCATAGTTCTTTCTTTCTTTTTTTTTTTTCTTGAATCCATATTTCTAAGAGCTGACTCAAGATGTTTTTCAAACCTTAAGGAAGGTCAAGAACATGTTATTGTGTCATATTTCACTCAGGAAACATGCTGTTGGATTGGTGAGGACAATATAATAGCACCGTCATCACTAAGAGTGTGGACTTTCCCATTTCCATACAGCCATGTTGTCCCCCTTAGTTCAGGGCCACCAGAAAGGGCAGCTTGGGAAGGGCCACCATCATCACTAGGAGTGGGAAGCTTCCCATTTCCATATGGCCATGTTGTTCCTCTTAGCTCAGGGCTACCAAAAGGGGAAGCTGTTGGTGGACCACAGGCCCAGGCTGGGTCAGGCAGAACTCTGACTTAAGGCTCAACTCCTGTCTAGCTAATTATACTGCTCATTCCCAGATAGAGTGCCATTGTCTACAAGCTCTGATGTAGGAAATTTTGAGAATTTCACTTGTGAGTCCCTCTCTGACCCTTAGTGACATTTAATTTTTAAACATTGAGAGACTTCCTGGTTTTCTTTTCATTATGACTATAGCTCAATTCTCCTGTGGGCTGAGAATATAATCTAGTTAATTTCAGGCTTTAAAATATGTAGACTTGTTTCATGGCCCAACATTTCTTCTACTTGGGTAGATATTTACTTGGGTAAATATCTAGGACCACTTGAAAATAATGTATTCTGTACTTAATGTGTAATGTTCCATATATGTCAGTTAGGTCAAATTTGTTACCAGTGTTTCATCTGCTTTTTCTATCAGATATTGAGAAACGTATATTAAAATCTTCAAACATGCTACTCGAGTCAACATTGCATTGGAGAATCTACAAATCTTATAAGACAAGAGAAACAAAAAGAATAAGAATTAAGGGGTTAATTGTGACTATTCATAGATAATATGAGGTTGTACACAGAAAATATAAAATAGTCTATAAGTACACTATTAGAATTAAAAGTGGGAAGCCCACAAATCTTAGAACCAAGAAATCAATTCAGAAAGCAGCCTGGGGGAAAATATTTTTATAAATGGAGGGAGGAACATCAGAATAATGTCAGACCTGTTCACAGAGACCTGGCAAGCCAGAAAGGGCTGGCAAGACATATTCAGGATACTAAATTAGAAGAACATCTAGCCAAGGATACCTTATCCAGAAAGACTGTCATTAAAGAAGAAATGATACCTATACTTCAGAAGCTGTTTCAAAAAATAGAAACAGGGGTGCCTAGGTGGTTCAGTGGGTTAAAGCCTCTGCCTTCAGCTTGGGTCATGATCCCAGGGTCCTGGGATCGTGCCCCACATTGGGCTCCCTGCTCAGTGGGGACCCTGCTTCCTCCTCTCTCTCTGCCTGCTTCTCTGCCTACTTGTGACCTCTGCCTATCAAATAAATAAATTAAAAAAAAAAACCCACAGAAGTAAAACTTCCAAACTTGTCCTATGAGGCCAGCATTACCTTGATCCCACAACTAGGCAAGAACCCCATCAAAAAGAAGAACTACAGACCAGTTCCCTGATGAATATGAATGCCAAAATATTCAACAAGATTCTAGCCGACAGGATCCAACAGTACATTAAAAGGATTATCCATCATGACCAGCTGGAATTTATTCCTGGGATACCAGTGTGGTTCAACATTTGCAAATCAATCAACATAATAGAGCACATTAATAAAAGAAAAGACAAGAGCCATAGGATCTTCTCAATTAATGCAGAAAAAACATTTGACAAAATACAGCACCCTTTTCTGATTAAAACTCTTTGGAGTGTAGGGATAGAGGGGGCATTCCTCAGCTTCATAAAAACCATCTATAAAAAGCCACAGCGAATACCATTCTCAATGGGGAAAAGCTGAGGGCTTTTTCTTTAAGATCAGGAACACAACAAGGATGCCCACTCTCACCACTATTGTTCAACATAGTACCAGAAGTCCTAGCCTCAGCAATCAGACTACAACATAAATAAATAAATAAATAAATAAATAAATAAATAAGAAACATTCAAATTGGCAAAGAAGTCAAACTATCTCTTCATGATATTTTATGTGGAAAACCCCAAAGACTCCACTCCCAAATTACTAAACTCATACAGCAATTTGGTCATGTGGCAGAATACAAAATCAATGCACAGAAATCTGTTGCTTTTCTATACACTAACAATGTAACTATGGAAAGAGAAATTAGGGAATCAATTCCATTTACAATAGCACCAAAAACTGTAAGATACCTTGGAATAAACCTAATGAAGGAGGCAAAGGATCTATACTCTAGAAACTACAGAACACATATGAAGGAAATGGAGGAAGATGCAAAAAGATGGAAAACATTCAATGCTTATGGATCAGAAGAATAAACATGGCTAAAATGTCTATGCTGCCCAGAGAAATTTACACTTTCAACACCATCCCTATTAAAATACCATTGGCATTTTTCATAGAACTGGAACAAACAATCCTAAAACCTGTATGGAACCACTCACAGCCAGGGAAATGTTGAAAAAGAAAACCAAAGCTGGGGACATCACAATGACTGACTTCAAGCTATATTCCAAAGCTGTGACAGCATGGTATTCATACAAAAACAGACACATAGATCAATAGAACAGAATAGAGACCCCAGAAACTGATCCTCAACTCTATGGTCAACTCATCTTTGACAAAGCAGGAATAAATATCCGATGGAAAAAAGACAGTCTTTCCAATTAATGGTGCTGGGAAAATTGGACAGCCACATGCAAAAGATTGAAACTCAAACATTCTCTTACATCACACACAAAGATAAACTCAAAATGGATGGAAGACCTCAATGTGAGACAGGAATCCATCAAAATCCTGCAGGAGAACATAGGCAGTCACCTTTTCAACATCAGCCACAGAAACTTCTTTGTAGACACATCACCAAAGGCAAGGGAAACAAAAGCTAAAATGAACTATTGGGACTTTGTCAAGATAAAATGCTTCTGTACACCAAAGGTAACAGTCAACAAAACAAAGAGGCAACCCATAAAATGGGAGATATTTGGAAATGACATGTAATATAAACCCACAAAATGGGAGATATTTGGAAATGACATGTAATATAAACATGTATCCAAGATCTATAAAGAACTTCTCAAACTCAAGAACCAAAAAAGAAATAACCCACTCAAGAAATGGGAAGAAGACATGAACAGACATTTCTCAAATGACATACAAATGGCTAACAGACACATGGCAACATGTTCCACATTACTTGCCACCAGGGAAATACAAATACGAATCAAAACCACAAGAAGATACCACCTTACACCAGTTAGAATGGCCAAAATGAACAAGTCAGGAAATGACAGATGTTGGCAAGGATGAGGAGAAAGGGGAACCCTCCTACACTATTGGTGGGAAAGCAAGCTGCCACAGCCACTCTGGAAAACAGCATGGAGGTTCCTCAAGATGTTAAAAATAGAACTACCCTACCACCCAGAAATTTCACTACTGGATATTTACCCCAAAGATACAGACATGGTGAAAAGAAGGGGCAACTGCACCCCAATGTTCACAGCAGAAATGTCCACAATAGCCAAACTGCAGGAAGAGCTGAGATGACCTTCAACTCATGAATGGATAAAGAAGATGTGGTTCATATATACAATGGAATGAATATTCCTCAGCTATGAGAAAGGATGAATACCTAACATTTGCATCGACATGGATGGAATGGGAGGAAGTTATGCTGAATGAAATAAGTCAGGCATAGAAGGACAATTACCATATGGTTTCAGTCATATGTGGAATGTAAGGAATAGTGTGGAAGACCATAAGGGAAGGGAGGGAAAAATGAATGGGAAGAAATCTGAGAGGGAGACAAACCATGAGAGACTCTGGACTCTGGGAACCAAACTGAGGATTACAGAAGGGAGGGGTGGTTGGGGTAACAGCATGATGGTTGTGATGAGCCCTTGTTGTTCCATGCAATTTATGAATTGTTGAACACTATATCAAAAAATAATGTACTATATGTTGGCTAACTGAACATAATAAAATAAAGAAAGAAAGAAATATGCTTTCTATATGTAAAACAGAAAATGGGAACAGAATTTCAGATTTCAGATGAAATATTCTCAAGATATGTTTCACAGCACTGTAAATATGCTTAACACTACTGGACTTTATACTGAAAATGTTTAAAATGGGAAAATCAATGTTAGGATTTTTTACAATTTTTTAAAAGTACATTCTGTATGATTCCATTTTTATAAAGATTTTATTAATTTATTTGAGAGAGAGAGAGAGCATGGCACAAGAGTCGTGGGAGAGGCAGGAGGTGGAAGAGAGAATCATGAGCCCACACAGCACTGAACACAGACCCTATGTGGGGCTCAATTCCACACCATAGAGATCACATCCTGAGCCAAAATCAACAGTCAGTGGCTTAACCAACGGAGCCACCATCCATCTCCTTGGGCATTGGTATTGGTGCATTCCCTGCGCTCTCTACCCCTGCTGTGCTGAACACTCCTAAAAATACATCTATGAAAAATCATGCCAGAGTTTCCAGGGGTGAGCCTGAGTACGAGCACTGCTAGGTGATGGGTGCACCTGTGGCCTGGGATGGGTGCTGCTCATTGTTTTCTCAGATAGGGGTGCCTATCACCCTTCTCTCCAGGGGACTCCCATGTTCTCAGGCACGTGAGGCCACCCAGCCCAGGGAGTCACCTTTTCTAGCAGAGGACAAATGGGACTTCTTTCTCTGGCCAGGACTCTGAACCTTGATCCTGGGAAAGGAGAGCTCTCCTGGGACTCCTGGCCCAGCCAGGCAGCTGTGGCCACTGTACATGCGACAGAGCCAGAGTGGCTGGGTCTTGTAAGGAATGAGTGCCTTAAACCAGCCTTGTGTAAGGCATGTGGGAGCAGCAGCCCCTGCTTCTTGGGGAGCAGTGATGTGTGCACAAGGAGGGAGGTTGGGGTGGAGCCCTCTAAGCCACATCACAGACTCTCCCTTGGTACTGAAACCAGCAGGAAGGAAGTTCTGAGGATAGGAGGATTCCCATCCAGGGAAAGGGGGTCTGCCAACAACACCCTCACACTCAGACATCCTGGTGGTGGGCCCCTCCTCCCCCGCCTCCTTCCCACACCTCTGACTCCAGCCAGGGATGCAGCCAGGGACAGGCTGGACCTCTGTCCCAGGGTCCTACCAGGAACACTAGGAAGGAGGAGGAGAGGAGAAAGGGAATGGAGTGGACTGCTCTTCTCTCTGCCCTGAGTCGGCCTCCACTGCTGCCTCCAGGTCCTCTGGCCCAGCCCTGCACGTAGCTAGACCCTGGGAGGCAGTCTGCATTCCTGGCCAGCTGGGGGGGGGGCGGTATTCAGTGACCTTTGTGTCCCCAGATGTCCAACCCACCTGGCTTTGCACCCTGAGGCTTGCTGCCGAGGATGAGCATGGTTCTGGGGCTAAGCGGACTTTGGGGTCACAGAACCCTTGGCAGTGTTGAGAAAACACGGGGGACCGGTAAGGTGTGGAGCCATGGGTGTCATGCACGTCCACCACAGGACTGGGTCATGGTACAGGTGCTGTGTGCAGGTCCCCTGTGCACACCGGGTCCTCTCAGGAGGGAGGTCTGTGTGCCTGATGCACCTGTCCCTCACCTACCCCTGGAGGAGTGACCAAGTTCAAACATTTCTGTGTCCAACCCTCAGGGACAGTTGGGAACCTAGGTTCAAGAGAGGCAGGGACTCACCCAGGACAAATAAGGGGTACAGAGTCCAAGAAGCTGGGCTGCTCTCCATTCCCAGCCCCAACCCTCCCAAGACGTTCGCTTGGGGGTGAGAGCCCCTCAGATCCTCGGGATAACTACCCACCCTGTCCCATGTGGGCACATGACCTTGGGCATCCCCAGGCAAGTAGAGGCATGTGCATCTGCACACACACACACACACACACACACACACACACACACACCACTATGACTGCCCAGCTCAGGGTCAGAAGGGGCGGACACCCTGGGAGTGAAGTGGGTGACAAGGGGGAAAGAAGAAAGAGGGGGAGACAGCTGGGCCACAGGGCAGGGGCATCAGGACCCTGGCAAGAACCCAGATCCATAACACGGGAAGGGGATGCAGGC
Source organism: Neogale vison (assembly GCF_020171115.1). Classification (NCBI taxonomy): domain Eukaryota; kingdom Metazoa; phylum Chordata; class Mammalia; order Carnivora; family Mustelidae; genus Neogale; species Neogale vison. Next base: position 74,607,314 of record NC_058103.1, read on the forward strand.
CAGGCTGATGGTCACGGGGTCCCAAAGGGCCCTGGGGGGTTGCCAGGGCACTGGGAGAGGACAAGGGCTGGGGTTTGGTGTCCACCACCATCCTGGGCTACTGGAAGTAGGAAGAGATACTCCCCAAGTCCAGATGAGCACAAAAGGCCTCAGCTTACTCTTCTGTCAATTGGGCCGTAGAGATGGGGTATCCCTAGGGTCCCACAGGCTTGTAGAAATGTCTGTTGGCCTTGGATCTTCATCCCTGACCCACTGTGCTCCCAGTCTTGGGAAAATGCTTTGTACTCCCTCGAGGTCCTTCTGAGCAGAGGATAGCCTGGGGATTTGGGGGGGCTGCGGACCTTGGTTTTCAGAATGTGGCAGAGCACTGGACCACTGGCCTGGGGACTAAGGCCAGGTCCCTCCTTGTTGCAGCCTCAGGGTCCCCATTTGAAAGAGGTTCCAGAGTCAGTGCTCTGGTCAGGGTGAGGAGGCCTTAGAAAGGAACCAAGCACCAGGACAAGAGAGGAAAATGGGGAGAAGGTAGGTTTCTGAGGTTTCTCACATCACCCCCAGAGCTCCCAGGTCCTGCTCCTGGGGGACACACAGAGAAGACAGAGACAGAGAATGAACACAATAGAGGGAACCAGGAGAAGTCACGGACTTTCTTCAATCAGGTTGGAAACAACATCCCATCATTTTGCTCCATTCTATTTCTTAGAGCGCAGCCACACAGGCCATCCACCTTGGAGGGGAGAGAATTCCACAGAGATATGTGACCAGGATTCAGGAATGCCAGGAACCACTGTGGGGACTGCCCAGCACATGGGTGCAGACGAGGCCCTGAGACTGAGCCTAAACCAATGGGAGCCCCTCGAAGTCTGTGTTGTGAGAGGACAAGGTCAGAATCAGTTCACTGAAACCTTCCCATGGGGGTTGGGAAGGCAGGAGGAGGGTGGCTTTGCCTGGATCCCAGAGCAGACCCAGACCCCTCTGAGCTGTGTTCTGTGCCCCACCTAGCCCCCAACTCATCCTTGCATTGCCACATGCATGTCCCAGCCTCCTGTGATAGCAGGAATGTATGTAGAGCTCCTACTCTTGATGGCATCCCTAGAAGTAGAAGCCAGAAGACCCCACTGTGCAGATGGGGACCCTGGGGAGGCCCCAAGAGCAGGAGCCTGGTCTGAGCCCAGCTCTGTGTCCTCACAGCAGGGACACTGTCTGCACCCAGGCCTCACGGGGCCTGTGGGTAGGCTGTGTGGGTGTCACTGTAGGGACAGGGCATCGGGTAGAGCGTGAGCATTGAGAAGCTGGGAAGGGAGGCCCTCAAGGGCTCTGGTGTGTGGAGAAAGTTGGGACTTCCCTGACAACAGAGCCCAAAAGAATTTGAAACTCAGGTAACCAGGCACTCATATTCCAGAGACAGCCCCCTACCCAGCTCATTTTGTTGGAGATCCTTGAAAGAAGAACATGCTTGTGTGTTGCATCCCAAAGTCTGGAGGCTGCAGGCTGAGGAAAGCACACCCTGCAAACACTTTACCTCACTGGGGATGTCATATCGGAACTGTCCGACATCTCTGGTTATTTGGCTGGAAGTACAGAAAGGTGACACCATGAGGCCCAGAGCCAGCCCCCAGCCCCATATGCTCTGATCCAGTCTGGGCAGCCCCAGGTCCCCTCCCCATGTATGTATGTGCGTGTGCGTGTGCGTGTGTGTGTGTTTGTAAAGAAGGCTCATGAGGGGTGTGCCCACCCCATTCAAGAGCAGGTTGACGAGGGGTCAGATGCCTGGTGGGCAGGTCATGTTTACACCCCAGGTCAAGGCTGGCTGGGTAGGACAGGGTGTGGGGGGCTGTGAGCTTCTCCCCAGGGGTTATTTTATCCTGTGTCCTGCAGGTATGGGTCCCTGTCCCAAATGTGGGGCTGCTGATCTGGAGCAGCAGGGGGACTAGGCAGGAGGACAGTGAGGATGGACAGGCAGGGCTGTGATGCTCTGTGATGCATCTGGGCTTGCCACTGGTCCCTGTCTTTGCAGAACACCAGGGAGAATGAAACAGGGAGGAGGCTGGCGGACACCTGCTCTATCTCCTGACACAGGGAGTGACTGTAGGGGGCTCTCCAGGAGCAGGGACTGGGGACTGCCTGGGCCAGGCCCCCGACACCGCCCAGGCCACTGTCCCTGCTGGTACCACACTGGACTGTGGTTCAGGACCCGGAGCCCATGGAGCCTGAGCCCGAGGGTGAGAAGACCGGGGCTGAATGTTTGTGGGTGTCTGGGGATGGGTCGGTGCTAGGCCCCATAGGCAGGAGAACCCAGAGGCTGGTGTGGGGCCAGGAGCAAGGACTGGGCTCAGAGCGCCCAGCGGGTTGGTGAGATGTTCTGGTGAGGGTTCCTTCCTGGCTGTAGCTTCTCTGGGAGGCTCTGGGCTAAGCACTATCTCTGCAAAGATACAAAAACATGTTCTTCATTCCAGGATCTCCAATGAGGTGAGCTGGGCAGGGGGCTGTCTTTGGAATGTGGGGGCCTGGATACCTGGGTCTAGCTCTAAAGAGCCAGAGCTGGCCCCAAATTCATCCACAGTTCCAGAGGGGGGAATGGTGCCTGGGGAGACTTCAGCAGGAGACCAGGAGCCAGCAAGTGAGCCATCAGCCCACACAGAGTCTGATGCTGTCCCGGAAGAGCTGGCGCCTATTCTTTCCCCAGCCCCTGCTCCTGCTATAGTTCCTGCTCCTGTCCCTGTCCCTGCCCCAGCCCCTGCTCCTTTTCCTGCTACTGTCCCTGCCAGAGCCACTCCCCCTTCCCCTGCCCCAGCCTGTGCTCCTGCTCTTGCATCTGCCCATGCTCCTGCCCCGCCCCTATCTCAACCCCTGCCCCTGCTCCTGCTCCTGCAGGGCTCTCAGAGCCACATCCAGAGCCTGCAGCCCTGATCCTCATACAATTATCCCTTGTTCCAGCCCCCGATCCTGATGACCTGCAAGAATGTTTCATCCCTTACCTGTATATTCTTTCTCTTTGGTACATATTAACTGTTACTTCATCTTTCCATGGTCTGCATACTGTTTATTAATTTGCTTTAAATAAAATGGCTTGTTTTCACTTGAACACATCACAAGCGTTAAGTACATTCCCAACTCTGTGCCACCATACCACAGAACATCGCTGCAGGATACCTCCTTCCCCAAAGGAGACCCTGAACCCAAAGCCCTCCCTGCCCATTTCTCCTCCAGCCCGGCCTCTCACAACCCCTAAGCTGCTTTCTCTCTCTATTGCTTTACCTGTTCTGGATGTTTCTGTATGTGGAATCACACAATATGTGCCTTTGTGTCTGCACACCTATTTTCAAAAGGGACTCTTTTTTTTTTTTTCCTGTGTTTATGTGACATAGAATTTCCCTTATTCAATATTGAAACCCCCGATAGATTACAGATGATATCTAATCATAGAGACCCCTTTAGGAATTATGGCCACAATGTCAGAGTCAAGACCCCTGTTCCTGCTGGGACAACACAGCCTGACCCCAGACAGGACACAGCTGGTTCCTCCTGTGGCCCACACAGAAACCAGGGAAATGCAGAAAGCTGGAAGACACACCACAGAGGGCAAACACATTGCTCACAACCCAAGGCCAGAGAAACCCAAGAGAAAACTTTCACCTGACTCCGCTCCAAACCAGGCTCCAAGTCACGGGGTTCCACAGAGACAGAGACCAAAATGCATGCAAGTTCAGAGGGGAGGATAGGCATGTGGGGAGTATGTGTCAGAGATGCCGGAGCTCCTGGGGAAGGGTTCTGGCAAAGGAAACCCTAGGAAGGCAGCGCTGGTCACCCTCAGAGCGGCAGCCCTGGGGAGAATGTGAAGAACCAAAGGTCCAATGCAGGTCCCCTGGAGAGAAGGGTGATGGGCACCCCTGTCTGGGAGAACAGTGAGCAGCACCCATCCCAGGCTGCAGGTGCACCCATCACCTAGCAGTGCTCGGCATCAGACTCAGCCCCAGAAAGTCTGGCGTGATTTTTCACAGATGGATCATCAAGTGTTCAGTACAGCAGTGGTGGAGAGAGCAGGGAATGGAACAACGCTAATGCTCAAGGAGATGGATGGGATCCACGGTCCCAGCCCTCATGATACAATGTCCTGTAGCTATTGTCCCAGGGTCATCCGGGCACAGGATCTGGGAAGCCCCTCCTGCCACCCTGCTCCTGGGAAATTTCAGAATTGTTTGGAGAGGTAGAGAGGATCCAGGGTGACAGCAGGACCAAGGAGAAGGAAGGTCAGCGCTGGGAGGACAGATGGATGTGCCCTGAGCCACCATCCAGGGCCCAGGCTGTGACGTCCTCTGACCTCACCCCAAATAATGGCTCCTGATACATGGACCAGACTTCTCTTTCACTCCCTCCTTCTCTACCTCATTTATTTACTGTCTCATTCATTACTCCCTCTCTCCTTCCCCTCCACCCCTCCCTTCCCTTGCCCACTCCATCACACTCTCTGCCTCCCTCCTTCCCCTCACTCTCTCCCTTTCATCCTCCCTCCCTCCTCCTCTCTTCATCTTATCCACCCTCTCTCCCTCCATCCCATCCTCCTGTCTTCCCTCCCATCCCCGTCCCTCACTCTCATCCTCACTCCTACCCTGCTATCCTCCTTCTTGCCCTTCCCTTTCTCGCTCACTCCCTCCCTGCCTCCCCCTTATGCTCCCTCCCCTCCCTCCCTCCCTCTTGTCCTCCTTCATTCATCAGAAGATCTGGGGTATCTGCTTTGTACTGAGCACTGGGGCTTCATCAGTGAGCACTCCCCCAACCATGTGGTCATGTCCACTGTGGGAGGTGAAGGGGGCAATCTTCAGGGCTAGCAGTGCTGATGAGCACCAGGAACCTGCTCCTTAAAACAGAGACCAGTGGCACAAAGAAAAGAATGGAGAAACCCATGCTTAGCACTTCCTCTAGAAAAATCTAGTCCTAGAAAGTGATGAAAAATAAATATACCCTAGACTTCATACAGTGTGAGTGCTAATGGCCTATACACCCTGATTCCTAGAAGCAACAAAGAGTAAAAATCATCCAGTGTCGACTGGGGGTTTGTGACAACTTTTCTGACCAAATGACAATGTTTCAGCTAACATCTACAGGGCCTCCCAGTTTTCCCAAGGGTCTCTATGATCCTCTGACTCTTCCATCGACCTCCTTGCAAAGCTCTGTCCTGTCATCTTCCTTGTCTCTGACTTTTCTGCGACCCTTCTGTGGTCTCCCCTCCCCCTACCAGGGCCACTTTCACCAGGATTCCACATCCCCTTGGCTGGGTGCCCACATCCCACACTGGGCTCCATGAGCCCTATGTTTTGTGCAAGGCCTGGGTGCTCCCAGGTGTTCCCATGTCATGGGCATGGAAGTTCGAGTCCAGAAGGTCCAGACAGCCTGCACCCAGTCCCAGCATGTAGAACCTGAGCCAAGAGTGGTCCCTGAGTGGAGGAGGAGTTGGGCCCAGGGAGCCTGAGGGAGGATGTGGCACAGTGAGGCCCCAGGAGGGGAGTGAGCACCAAGGGGGCCTGGCGCTCAGACCTGCCGGGAGACCACGTCCCATCTGCACTGGATCTGTCCCCAGGGCAGAGGTCATCGGGGTATCCACCCTCCCAGGCTGCAGGTTGGCAGTGACTGGCAGGGGAGGGGCACGGCTGGTGCAGAAGAGAGCCCTTAGGTAGAGAGGAGGGGGCAGGCGCTCCCCCAGCAGCAAGTGCACGGAGGTGGACTGAGGGGTCATCAGTGGACAGCAGTGTCTGCAGTTGGGGTCTCCACAGAGGCCCTGTCCTGATGCTCAGCACAAATTTGTCTGGATGGCCTGTGTCCTCAAACACGAAGTCTGGCCCAGGACCTCCCTCCAAGCTCCTATTCCCAATCCTTTGCACTCACCTCAAGAGCAAGGAATGGCCAATAGTTTTAGGTGGTGTTGCGCACACAGAGACACGTGATTTTCTGGCCCATGCTGTAACACTGCTGGCATTTTAAAGATCTCAAGGCTTTGATTCAAAAATGGTAGGATGCCAGGGACCCCAGACAGCTTTCTGGAAACCTGCCTCTGTGTCTTTCAGCCCTCCCATCCCACCAGCTTCGCTCAGAACCCTTTCAGATCACAGACCCACAGTCTTGTCCTCCGACAGCCCAGACGATGTGCCTTCAAAAGCAGTCCAGGTGGGGCAGCAGGACACACTGCAGATTCCAGTAAATCTCCCTCCCAGAAAATGAGGGTACTGCTGGACAAGCTGTCTGAAAACAGCCAGATCAGGGTTCCAGGAAGACACCAGAGGCACAGAAGTAACTGAGGAGCATCTGAAGGTCAGGTAGGGACATTGGGAATCTCCAGTGGTTTTGCCTATGGGCAGCTTCCATCCCCCTAAATCCTCAGTGTGATGGTTCCACTGGGGGATAGGGTAGGGACCATGCCTGGAGGACACATGGCTCCACTGTCAGAGGTCACCAACTTGATCTGTACACTGGTGGAGAAACCAGACCACATCCCAAAGAATTTCTGGAAACAGTAGCCATCTCAGTGGCAGTCAGCCTGGGAGGTCAACCTTCCTGCTGCCTGAGATGGGATCGAGCCACAGACCAGCACACTAGCCAAAATGAAAGAAGTAGAACCAGTTCTTCATTTCAATACTTTCTGAGTTACTGGTTTGATCCTATGGTTAGTATAATTTGCAAGGCCCTGAAAATGTTCTCCTCGTGTTCTCTGCTGGAAAGGTTCTTGAAAAATCTCTGGTTTATAGGTAAAATCGGCCGGAATTGACCTTGGTTGGCACAGCCATGTTGGGAAAGGCATAACGTTTCCCTCAAATACTAAAAATAGAACTCCTGGGGCGCCTGGGTGGCTCAGTGGATTAAGACCTCTGTCTTCGGCTTGGGTCGTGATCCCAGGGTCCTGGGATCAAGCCCCGCATCGGGCTTTCTGCTCAGGGGCGAGCCTGCTTTCTCCTCTCTCTGCCTGCCTCTCTGCCTACTTGTGATCTCCGCCTGTCAAATAAATAAATAAAATATTTTAAAAAAATTAAAAAATTAAAAAAAATAAAAATAGAACTCCTTTATGATTCCACTAATGGGTAGATATTTGCAGGAAATGAAGTCCGCTTTTCGAAGTAAGATCTGCACACTCTGACCCAATCTCCCCGAGGAGGGGGCAGCCACCCTTAGCAACAGGGCACCCATGTGGGAAGTTATAGGCAACCCTCCCCTGGAAGCACAGCAGCGCATTCAATGTCCTAGATACTAAGAGGAGATGGAGTATAGCACCGGGCCAGTGAGGGTCAGGACACATTACCCCAAATATGGCACCTTGGCAAATATAGAATCTGAAAGAATTTTCCATAGAGCAGAAACAGGAAGTACCCTCTGATCCCCAGCCATCAGCCTTTCTTCTCTGAAGCAGGTCAGAATACTCCCATGTGGCACTTTCTCTCCCCAGACCACAGGGAGGACAAGCTTATCATCAGAGTCAAGGAATTTAGGACCCCAAAGGCTATAGGAACAAACCTGGTTAAACTAAAATTTATCTTCTTAGTTACTTTTTTACCATTTACCAGCCCTAGCTCAAACCCCTGTGTCTCTCAATTCTTCACACATTTATTGCTTCTTTGCCTAAAATGTAGAATTGTCTGCTCCAATTGCCTCTGCTGGTCTCCATGTTCTTGTGAGGCTCCCAGCAAAAAAAATCAATACACTTTGTCAGCTTTTCTTCTGTTCATCAGTCTTTGTCAATTTCCAGACCAGCCAGGGACCCTAAGACGAGTTTAAGAAAACTTTCCTCTCTCAAAGCCTTGGGTGGAGGTGGGAGATGGGGAGGGGTTGTGGTGGTGGTGGCTGGTGGAGTCAGGAAAATCCATGCCCCCTTCCTGACCTTGGTTAAAACTGTCCATAACCACAGGGTTGTGCAGGGCTGGGGAAGCCAGGGCGAGGCAGGTGGAACATGTAGGAAGCTACCTGAACCCCCAGCCGGGGGACTTGGCCCCACTGACAAATCAAGGGTGTGAAGATGAGTATTATAATGGAAGCACCCTGAATATCAGAACTTCCCCAGCCCAGGCTTCATTATTGCTGCTCTTTGTGGTTCCTACTGTTGGCTTAGTGACTTTTCTGAACTAAATTTGTCAAGTCTGTGTTCTTTGCTATGTGTGGCCACTGAATCCCTTACTGTTAACTTAGCGGTCAGCCAATGGCTGGGCAGAGAGGTCACCCATGTTTCTGAGCTATGGCTACAGATTGGAGGGCCCCACAACCTTATGTTCAGGTTTGAATAATCTGCTCGAGTGGCTCATGGAACTCAGAGAACACGTTACTTCCTAGATGACCAGTTCATTAAAAGTACAGAACTCAGGACCAGGCAGCTGGAAGCGATGAGCAGGGTAAGGTGTGTAGCAGAGGCTCGGAGCTCCCCTGCTCTCGGAGTGAAAGACGACTTTATCCACCTCCACTCTGACCTTCATCTGTACTTCCTAACTGATGATGTCCCTCCTTCAGGCTCATCTGGTAACTCAAGTCAAAGATCCAGCAGGCACCAAAACGACCCCTCAAGCAATAACCACTGCCTGACACCAGCAAGACCCCGCGTGATGGACCCCAAGACAATGATTGACTGGAACTTTACTGACCCCCTGCACCTGCCCACCGACCTTTGTCCTAGATTTTCCTCGTATAAAAACCCAGGAATGTTTTCAACACCTTGAAGCCATGCCAGTCCTCAGTCTTCTAGTGTCAGCTGCTCTGAATTACATTCCTTTCCTGTGTCACCACCACTTATCTCTCTGTTTTTGGATCAGGGACACTGTGATTAGTGTAATGTAGCAAGTCAAATACCAGTTCTTCCCCTCCCCAGGGTTCACTGCTGCTGCTCCTCTCACTGAAGTTCTTCTGTTGGCTTAGTAACATTTCTAAACTGATTTTGTCAAATTTGTATCCCTTGTCATGGAGGCCACAGAAGTGTCTGGTCTGTGAATGCAGTAGTCAACTGTAGACTGGGTGAGATTTCCTTAGACATCTGGAAACTGCCTTCCTTCTGAAAACAAAAACAAAAACAACATAACAAAACAAAACAAAAAAAAACCTTCCAGTCTTCGCAGATGTGGAGGAGGGCTCTGGGTGTGTGTATGTTGGGATACACCTTCAGCACGAGCCAGGCCTCTTAGCACTCTGCCTTAGCCTTCACTTCCTACTTGCCAAGTCTGACAATCACCACAGGGCAGAGCTTAGGGCCTTCTCAGGTCAGCCCTGGGCAGGCACCCAGCCCACACATGCAGTGTCCCAGGGGCTTGGGAATAGGTCAGAGCTTCCAGGCCCTTCTTCCCTAAAGCTCCACATCACTTGGCCTTTCTTCCAGTGATTCTTCTTGGTTTCTATTTGCCCCAACTCTTATCCATTGCCCTAGGCAGCAGAGACTCACATATGCCTTTAAATGGTTTGGACATCAACTGTCCTCCAGTAGCCACCTCACTACTGGGAAAGTTGTTGGAAAGCAACAAGTCACAGAGGAATCCAAGGGTCTGGACTTGGTGTTTCCCTCTCCTGAGATGGAGACATCTGTGAAAGGAGCAGGTGGTCAGCTTGGTGGGGGGTTGCAGGCACCTGATGTGGACAGGACAGATGGGGTAGTGAGGTTAAGACCTCACCTGGCATCTGGACTGAACTGGTCTTCAAAGCTGCAGATTGGTTGGGACGATCTTCAGGCTGAGAAACAAAATGAGGGGAGCAGAGGAGATTGAGGAGGCTCATAACAGATATATAAAAAATTGCTCAACATCCCTCGACATGAGGAAAATACAAATCAAAACTATAATGAGATACCACCTTACACCAGTTAGAATGACTAAAATTAACAAGACAGGAAACAACAAGTGTTGGCGAGGTTGTGGAGAAAAGGGAACATTTTCACACTGTTGGTGGGAATGCAAGCTGGTGCAGTCACTCTGGAAAACAGTATGGAGGTTCCTCAAGAAGTTGAAAGTAGAGCTACCCTATGACCCAGTAACTGAACTCCTGAGTATTTATCCTAATGATACAGATGTAGTGAAAAGAAGGGCCGCCTGCACCCCAATATTCATAGCAGCAATGTCCACAATAGCCAAATTGTGCAAAGAGCCTAGATGTCCTTCAACACATGAATGGATGAAGAAGATGTGGTCCGTTTATACAAGGGAATATTTCTCAGCCATCAGAAAGGATGAATACCCACCATTTGCATCTACATGGGTGGAACTGGAGGGGATTATGCTGAGTGAAATAAGTCAAGCAGAGAAAGACAATAATCATATGGTTTCACTCATACATCAAACATAAGGAATAAGCAGAGGACCACAGGGGAAGGGAGGGAAAACTGAACAGGAAGAAATCAAAGAGGGAGACAAACCATGAGGAACTCTGGACTCTGGGAACCAAACTGAGGGTTACAGAAGGAAGGGAGTGGGGAGATGGGGTAGCCGGGTGACGGGTATTAAGGAGGGCACATATTGTGATGAGCACTGGGTGTTACAGGCAACTAATGCATCAGTGAACACTACATTAAAATCTACTGAGGTACTATATGTTGGTTAATAAATATAAATTTTAAAAATTAAATTAAATTATATTAGGGGTGCCTGGGTGGCTCTAAATTAATTAAATTAGGGGTATCTTGGTGGCTCAGTGGGTTGCCATGGCAGTGGCAAGGTGCAGGGACTGGAAGGGAAGACCCGACCAGAGGTCATCTGGCTCTACTACCATTGCAGGACCACTCCCAGCCCTACCAGAAGATGTCTGTCTAGAACCAGGAAGAAAACCTTTTCCCTTGATTGTTCTTTTTAAAGATGGTTGCTCAGCATTGACACAGAAAAACATCTGACATAAAACTGGAGCCTTCACAGCTGCAAATGACCCAGAAGTTATCAAAATATAGTGACCACAAAGACAGGACCTTGTGTCCCCAGATAGGCCTCCTGTGTGCGGGTGCAGCTGAGGGCCCTGGACATGCTTGTGTCAGCAGGGCTGGGCTCCACGGTCTCCCTCAAGGGGACAGAAGTAGGAACCTGCTCTGAAAGCTCTGCTCAGGACACCACGCCCTGATGGAGACAAGGACAGCCCCTCATGAGTCCCAGATGTCCTGGTGATTCTTGGGCATTGCCTGAATCTCAGCTTCTTCATGAAGGGTGGGGGAGGGCAGCCCAACCACCATGGGTCCCACAGGTCCTCCAGGGGATAACTCAGCAGCCACGGGCCCCACAGGTCCTGGATTTCCTGGTGATTCTTGGGCACAGCATGAAACTCAGATTATTCATGAAAGGTGGGGAGGGCAGCCCAGCTGCTGCGGGTCCCACAGGTCCTCCAAGGATAGCACCTTGGTGGGCTTGTGGTCCAGCAGGTACCTGTTCAAGTGGCTCTCGTCATGCCACCCAACCTCAATCCCATTGGCCGTGTCGACCCCCATCACCTGGTGACAGGCCAAGGTCAGTGAACCTCCACCACCAATGCCCAAAAAAGGCCCCCATGTAGTAAACATTGCCCTGGTCTCTGGGGATGTGGGCCTGGGGCTGTGGCTGGCACTGGTAGCTGAAGTGTTCATGGGATACATGGTAGAATCTGGGGTGCAGCATGCCAAAGGAGGGGACAGGATATCCACGCCCACATGGTCACAGAACTTCATGTCTACATCCACACACACCAGGTCATCCACCTCACAGAGGAAGTGCTGCTCACAGCACCTGACCATGTGCTTCATGGACACATTCTGCCAGTGCGGGGTGCCAGGGACCTTGAGGACCATCACCTCCAGCCCTCCCAGGGGGGCACACAGGTCCAGCAGCCTGCTGGTCGGTGAGGACCTAGTAGGTGACCCTGTGTGCCAGCACGATGGGCTTCTTCTCTGTCCTCTGCAGGTATAGCTCCAGGAAGACCATCTATCCACAAAGAGAGAGACAAGGCAGGAGGAGGGTCACTGTCAGAGGCTGGCAGCAGAACCCCAGAGCTGGCCATGGGTGTGTGCATCTTCTTCAAGGGGGCAGGCCCTGGGCTGCTTTAAGCAACAGCCTCTCTTCCAGCCTGGCCTGAGCAAGTCTGCTTGTGGGGCTTCCCTACCTTCTCCTCCCAGAGATGGGGGCCATCAGCACCCTATAATATAAAGGAGAGCCTGGGGCTTCAAAGGAGGAAAACCAGCCCCACAGTCATGATGTTGGAGCCACGAACACTCCCCTTGTGCTGAGCTCCCAGGCAAACCCTGGGGATACAGTGGGAGAGGTAAGGCTGGAGAGGACAGGCAGCTGGGGAGAGATCAAAGAGAGGCTCAAGGTTCTGTTCAGGAAAGATCACTCTGCTGGTTACCCGGGAAGAATGGGTTCTGTACAGCAGAGGACAGGGAGACCCTAACCCTAAGCCCTAACCCTAACCGCACCCTAACCCTATTCAAACATCATGCTCAATTTTGAGGACTGACAGCTCTACTCTGAAATCACAAACAAGTCCATCATTCTGGCTTTCTCTCCTTGCTCAGTATTGTACTGAAAGTTCTACCCAGAACAATAAGGCAAGAAATAAGAAATGCACATGCGAAAGGAAACAGAACTAGGTCTATTCAGAAACCAGAGATGGCATCATCTCATATAGAAAGCTTCCTAAAGAATCAACAAAAAATGATCACAGCCAGTTTCCTAATTCCACATAGTTACAGGACAAAATATCAATACACAACAATCTCTCTTATTTGCATAAACTAGCAATAGATCATGCAAAAAGGAATTTAAGAAAATAATTCCATTTGAAGGAAAATCAACATTGACAAAATACTTCGGAATAGAAGTAATCAAGGTGTACGTCTTGTACACCAAAAATAACAAAACATTGCTAAAAGAAAGTAAGGGAAACATAAATAAATCTGAAGACACCCCATGGTGATGAAAAGTACATACTATTGGTAAAGATGGCAACAGTACCCAAAGCAATGTGGAAGTTCAACATGCTCCCAAGAAATTTCACAAAGGCCTTTGGGAAGAAATGCACAAGCTAATTCTAACAGTCATATGGAATTTTAAGGAACCACAAGATAGCCACAACCATCTTGAAAAAGAAAATCAAAGGTGAAAGGTCATACTTCCAAAGTTCAAGTCTTAATACAAAGCAACAGTAAATAAAACATTGTGATACTGTCATAAAGGTATGCATACAACCTGAAACAAATGATATATTATATGTCAATTAATTAAATTTAAATTTACAAAAAAAATTTAAATAAAAATTTTTTTTTAAAGTATGCATACAGATCAGTGGGATTTAACTGAGAGTGCAGAAATAAACCACTTCATCTATGGTCCACTGAGTTTTGACAAGAGTGGAAAACATTACCCTGGGGTAACAGAATGGTCTTTTCAACAAAGGGTGCTAGGCAATCAGCTATCCATGTACAAAGGTATGGAACTGGACCCTTACTTCACACCACATATAAACATTAACTCAAAATAAGTTAAAGGCTTCAATGTAAGAGATAAAATTATAAACTCTAGAAGAAACAAATGAGGATAAATATTCATAACCTTGGAAGTAGCAATGCTTTTATCTGAGACCAAAACACAAGAAGGGAAAGAAAAAAATAGATACAAGAATATCCTCAAAATTAAAAATCTGTCCTGGGCACCTGGGTGACTCAGTTGGTTAGCCATCTGACTCTTAATTTTGGCTCAGATCATGATCTCAGGGTCATGAGATTTAACCCCACGTCAGGCTCCACACTGTGTGTGGGGCCTGCTTAAGATTCTCTTAACTTCTCCCTCTGCCCCTGTCCACTTGCATACTCTCTCTCTGACTCTTATCTCACTCTGATGACTTTTCCCGCTTTCATCTCTGACCCAAGGACAGGGAACAAAGGCAACACAGATCTACACTTCGAAATGTCAACAGAAATCTGCAAACCCAAGTTCTCACAGGAGCTAAAGGTTCACGACCAGGGGGACAGAAAGGGGAGGCTGACAGCAAGGAACCAAGGGAACACGTCATGTGCATGTGAGCAGGTCCACTTCTCTACCTGTTGGAAGTGAGCCAAGCCTGACAGGAGGGAGTCCCACCTGCACCTGATCTGTCTGTTTGCTGCCCTTGAGCAGAGCAGAGGATGGGCTGAGCTGAGTGCACTGTCGGGGAGAGATGGCCAGCTGGCCACAGATGCTACCTGCCGAGTACCTATAGGACAAGCTCCTGGTCCTCAGCTAAGATGAAACAATCATTATGTGTAGTGACCTATTTCCAGGGGCAGGTCATGTCCTCAGTGCCTTGGTGACTATATCTTCTCCCACTGTATTTTTAAAAAAACCCTTAGGCAGGTAAGATTGACATACAAAAAGCTGTTCCTAGTTAATGGGTGTAACTTGACCTTGACCCTAACTCTACTATCTAGTTAGGATGTACTTGATTTAGCATATTGCTTTTTAGGGGCTAAGGACCAACCTTCTGTCTTATTCTCCCTTGAATCTGATAAATCCATCCTATTCGGCCACATGATATCTGGCGAGTGGTGACACAGGGGCAACAGGGAGTCAACAGTGCCTCCAAACCCCACTGCAAAGCCCATTCTTTCTTCATCCTGTCAAACCTTGTTCATTCAATGTTTACAGGTCATTGTATAGACGATGAAAAGTGTGACTTTGCTGAATTTTATAAAAGCCATACTAATTCTTTCAACCTGTTAAGAATAGAAGATGTTTTCTAAAATCTCAGACTTGGAGAGCACATGAAGACCCAGGGACCTGGGAAAGGGCTATTATGGAATCTATTCAGGTCTACTTAGGAAAGAATGATGGCTTCTATTCCACTTCTTTTTAGCAAGAATTTGTGTCAACTAACAGCACTGAATCCACACAAAATAGTGCAGCTCAGAGGAAAACAAAAGGAGAATCAAGAAACAGAGAAAGAGCCACATGCAGGAAGGCTCTGCTCAGGCCAATTTACATTTCTGTAGATCCTCTAAGGCTTGAATGCCCCCAGTGCCCCTGGGGGGGGGTCCTGTGTCAGGCAGAATGCCACCCTGATGCTGCACTATTGTAACCTGTGACAAGCCTCCTGGTCCCTTCCTCCAGGAGACACCCCCTACGCCCTGAGGACTCCAGCCAGCTTCTCGGAACTCCCATTCCCCTTTCTGACCCCATCGTTCACTTTTCCCATCACCACCATTGTGTAGAGTACATTGAACTACACACTATTCTGCCACTGAAATGTTTTTTGTCATGTTTGCTGTTTCCCCTGCATCATCTACCCTAGTGTAGAACCACAAGTTGCATTGCATGACTTAACTGTGGACTCCAAGTGCCCTCACAGTGTCATGGGGCTAGTGTCCTGGGCAAGGTCCTCACTAAGCCGGCTCAGCGCTTGCAGTGAAGGCCTGACCCAGGCACTATTAATTGTGTACAAGGAAGACAGCACAGCCAAAACCTTGGTTTGGGTTCAGAATTGCTCCTGGTCCCTCAGCCACATCAGATGGTCTGGGGGCACACCCTGAAGACACTTCCTAGTCCAGTGTTGCCCTGGGGAATCTCCAAGAAACAGCCTTTAGGTCCAATGGGGGGAACTGCATAGGAGTGGGGACGATGGGAGTCAGAACTCCTGAGATAGAATCCATCTTGGAGACTGCCCAGAACTTCCTAGGAGTTTATTCCATAATCTTGAAGGAATCAATTCATCTAGAAACATTTCCTCCTTTTAGAAAGCATGAGCCTCAAGCTCCAAGGAAGTGACTCTCCTAGGTCATGTTGACAAACAGCGAAAGAGCCAGACTGAGATGGGAGATGGCCTCCAGCATGATTCCCCAGAGTGGCTTTAGCTAGAGCTGCAACCACCCATTGATCTTTCCTGGACTCCCAGACTCTTATGGGACTCTTCATGGGGGCATATTCTGGGAACAAAGGTCATGTCAGTGCCACAGAAACCTCTAACACTGGTCACAGTGAGACTCTGGGATGTCAATGGAGTCCCAAGCCATAGGCCATCACAGAGTTTGTCTGCAAAGATATGGTTGGTGGGAAACCCACATGCTGACAGAGGGTAGAGGAAGATGGAAAAATCCTGGGAAAGATGGGGGTGGACAAGTCACATCTGGCCCCAGATGACACAGTGGTGTCCAGCAGGGCAAGCCCCCCAAATTCCCCACAATGTTGTCACAGAGTTCACCCCTAAGGTTTGAAGCTGAGCTTCATGGATGGGTTATGAGGGCTCTGGCTAGCTCAGGGAAGCATAACACAAGATAAAATAAAGCCATAGCCTTGACAGATGAATGTTCATGGAACAAGAGCTTTCTCCAAATATATTCTGAAATGGTAAAACAAACAAACAAACAAACAAAAAACCCTCACTGATAAAACATGGATTTTTTTTTTATTAAAAAGAAAGCCATACTTATTCAATTAGTAAATATATATGGAGTATCTACTTAGTGCAAATGTATAGCTTTAGTCCCACCTAAGAGTTTGCAAAGAGCATGGGATATAATCAATGGATCAACAATAGGAAGGAATGCAGGTTAAGAGCTCAGAGAGCCATTCTATTCAGAGAGGCCCATTAAGGAAGCCCACTGAAAAGATGCTTTTAGCCAAAACCAGAAAAAACAGGGAGAAGAGTCACAGAGAAACTTGATTTTTTATTATTTTGACAATAAAACATAAATGTCAGCAAATATTGTCTTAAGTGTTGCCTTGGAACATTTGGTTCTTCTCTGTAACTATTTGGGTTACATGCTAACCTTTAATCACTATAAAATACTCTAATAAAATGTCTTATTTAAGCATGGGCATATTGTATTGAAAGGCAAATAAATTAAACCTAGCAAACCCCTAAACCCTAACCCTAACCCCTGACCTTTACCTGTGACCCTAAACCCTGACCCTAAACATGACCCCAACACTGACCCTAGGTTGAGCTGGGAGGGGTCTATCCCCAGAGACCTGGCACCAATGCCCCAGGGACTGGGGATACCTGAGAAATTCCAGACGACTCCACCTGCCACCCAGAAGGAAACCATGGCCTTCAGAACTCCAGAAATGATTCAGAGATGATTCAGAGAAGGAGAAATCTGCATGCCCACCTGATGCCACCCCCACATTCAGTGGCCCACTGGACACAAACCTCGGGCCTGACACTCATCCTGACTGACACCCTCAACTCACCCTCTGTGAGTCTTGCTACAAAGCTGGCTGGTTGAACCTCCCATGATCCTAGGCTCCACTCCCAACCTTAGGTTGGCTTTTTAAAACCAGAGGACTGGCTCCAAGTCCCCAGGGAATGGGGATACCTCTGCAAAGCAGAGGGCTATCCCTCAACAAAGTCAGAAATCATGCCTTTTGGAACTCCAGAAAGGATTTGGAGCAGGAGAAAGCTGAATGACATCTTGAACCAATTCTTGCTTATTTATAGTTTCATACCATACTGAATACGAAGCCTGAGCCTGATACTCTCCTTAACTCTAGCCCTCAATTCAGATGTCTCTGAAGGGCTCCACACCTAAGCAGATCACACCTTCTTCCATGCTCCTGGGACTACCCTAATCCTAGCTTAAGACATAGGTGAAAACATGAACACACCTTTCTACCAAAAGGGCATACAAGAGACCAAGAAACATACGACAAAGTGCTCCACATCAAGAACCATCAGGGAAATACAAATCAAAACCACAATGAGATATGACCTTACAACAGTTGGCATGGCTAAAATTATCAAGGCAGGGAACAACAAGTGTTGGCGAGGATGTGGTGAAAGGGGAACACTCTTACACTGCTGGTGGGAATGCAAGCTCGTACAGCCAATCTGCCAAATGTTACTGAGTTTCGTCAAGAACTTAAAAATAGAGCTGCACTATGACCCAGCAATTGCAGTACTAGGTATATACCCCAAAGATACAGATTGGGTGAAAAATAGTGGCACCTTCCCCCCAACATTCATTGCATTATCCACTCCAGCCAAAATATGGAAAGAGCCCAGATGTCCACAGACATATGAATAGACAAAGAAGATGTGGTTCATATCTACAATGGAGTATTATTCAGCCATCAGAGAGGATGAAGACTTACCATCACATCCACCTGGATGGAACTGGAGGGTATTATGTTGAGCAAAATAGGTCTATTAGAGAAAGACAATCAGCACATGGGTTCACTCATATGTGAAATAGGAGAAAAAACCACAGAGGATCAGAGAGTAAGGGAGGGAAAACTGAATGGGAAGTCATCAAAGAGGGAGAAAAACCACAAGAGACTCTTCATTACAGAAACAAACTGAGGGTTGCTGGAGGGGAGTTAGATGGGGGATGGGGTAACTGGGTGGTGAGCATTAAGGAGGGCATGTGATGCAATAAGCACTAGTTGTTATATGCACTGGATCTATTATTGAACATTACATCTGAAACTAGTGATGTACTATAGGTTGGCTCATTGAATTTAAGTTGAACAAAAAGAACTCAAGCAAACACTCCTAAAAATTTGTATGGAACCACCAAAGATGCTGAACAGCCAACACAATGTTGAGAAGAAAAACAAAGCTGGAGGAGTCATGATTCCAGATTTCAAGTTATACTACAAAGCTGTAGTCATCCTAACAGTATGGCACTGGCACAAAAATACACACAGAAACCTAGGGAAAAGGATAGAAACTCAGATTAAATCTGCAATTATGTGGCCAATTAACCTTCCACAAAGCAGGCAAGAATATCGAAAAGGAAAAGGAAAGTCTCTATTACAAATGGTGTTGGGAAAACTAGACAGCTACACATAGAAGAATGAAATTACTCTGCTTCCTTACACCATACAAATAAACTCAAAATAGTTTCAAGACCTCAGTGGAAGATCTGAAACCATAAAAATCCTACAAGAGGGCACAGACAGTATCCAGACATGGACCAAAGCAACATTTTTCTAGATTGTCTCATGAGGCAAAGGAAATAAAAGCAAAAATAAGCTACTGGGACTACATCAAAATAAAAAGTTTCTGCATAGCAAAAGAACTAGGAAGAAGTAATAATAATAAGACAACCTACTAAAATGGAGAAGATATTTGCAAATATCCTATGCAGTAAAGGGATAGTGTCCAAAATATATAGAATGGATACAACTCAACACCCAAAAACCAAATAATCCAGTTAAAAATTAGTTCGAAGACATGAACAGATATTTCTCCAAAGAAGAAATACAGATGGCCAATGGTCCCATGAAAAGATGTTCACCATCACCCAACCTCAGGAAAATGCAATTCAAAAGTATAATGAGATATTACCACATACTGTTAGAATGGCTCCCATCAACAGCACGGATGTGGAAGACGGGGACCCTTGTGCACTGTTGGTGGAAAAGCAAGCTGCTGCAGGCACTCTGACAACAGTATGGAGGGTCCTCCAGACATTATAAATAGAGCCACCCTAGGATCCAGCAACCACACTACTGGGTATTTACTCAAAGCATATGAAAACAATAACTCAGAAGGATACATGCGCCCCTATGTTTCTTTCTCTTTTTTTTATTTAAAGATTTTTAAAAATTTATTTATTTGACAGAGATCACAAATAGGCAGAGAGGCAGGCAGAGAGAGATGGGGAAGCAGGCTCCCTGACGAGCTGAGAGCCTGATGTGGGGCTCGATCCCAGGACCCTGGGATCATGACCTGAGCTGAAGGCAGAGGCTTTAACCCATTGAGCCACCCAAGCACCCCACCCCTATGTTTCTTACGGCAGTATTTACAAGATCATAATATGGAAGCAACCCAAGTGTCCATTGATAAAGTGATAAATGAGATGACAGATGTGTACACACACACACACGCACACACACACGCACACACACACACACAGTTGAATATTACTCAGCCATAAAAAGAATGAAATCTTGCCATTTGCAAGATCTAGATGAGGATTATCCTCAGTGAAATCAGTCAGAGAAAGACAATGCCATATGATGTCACTCTTGTGTAGAATGAAGAAACAGGCTATGTATAAATAAAGGAGAAAAAAGAGACAAACCAAAATACAGATTCCTAAGTAGAGAACAAATTGATGATTACCAAAGGTAAGGCGAATGGAAGCATGAGTGAAATAGATGAAGGGGACTAAGAGTACACTTTTTTTTTTTTTTTGGAAGATTTTATTTATTTGACAGATAGAGATCTCAAGTAGGCAGAGAGGCAGGCAGAGAGAGAGAGAGGAGGAAGCAGGCTCCCTGCCAAGCAGAGAGCCTGATGCGGGGCTTGATCCCAGGACCCTGGGATCATTATCTGAGCTGAAGGCAGAGGCTTTAACCCTCTGAGCCATCCAGGTGCCCCAAGAGTACACTTTTCTTGACGAGCAGTGAGTAATACATAGAATTACTGACTCACACTATTGTACACCTGAAACTAATATAACACTGTATGTTAACTTGACTGGAATTAAACTATAAAAAAGATTTTTCTTTCAGTCAACTATTTGGAAAAGCTTTGGCACACAATGTTCATATGCCCTACTTGGGAGTGTTTCCTTGACAATAATTATTCACTCCATGCCGGGAATTCAAATTTCGCTGATTTCTTATATTTCACCTGTTAATCCTAGCCCAGAGGAGCCATGGTCCCTTTTCATCCAGGATCAGCACCTATGCATTCAAGGGAGTGTAAGTAGAGAAAGATGCCATGTCATAATCCAGAAAGCTATTACTGTTCTGTTACTGTTTCTTTTTTAGTATGAGATGGTCTCAGAGTGTGGGACAGCTTTCAGAGCCGGTTTGTTCTCTATCCTGGATCACTAATTCAGTGGACATTACTTGGATCCATTTGGCTACTAGATTTCCTGTGGACAAGCTTGTTTCCAAGCAACATCCATGGAAGACACAAAGGTGAGTGGGCTCAGTGTGGGATAGGAACAGGGCCAAGTACAGACAAGGTACAATCCCTCCCCTGATCCAGGAACTGGCATGGGTGCGGGTATGAGAGAAGCAATGGGAAGCCACTAAGCTCACCAGCTGAATGCTGGAGGCACAGGTCAAGGGATCTTATGATGCGGGGCATGAGGGCTGCTCTGAGCTACCTCTGGGGGGCAGGGGAAAGGAATGAGAAAGAGAAACTGCCTGCAGCTGGCTCATGCCACCTGCCCACTACCCCTGACACACATCAGTCTACACTGCTGACACAGCCTGGGGTCAGGATGGGCTGGCTCAGGTCCCTCAGTACTCAGTGGGGCAGCTGGCTCTAGGGCTCAGGGACATGCAGAGGTCGGTGGCATGGAAGGCTGACCCTCCGAGGTCATCCCCTCTTTGAGCAGACAGCCCTGCAGGACTGCTGAAAACCCACTGGGAGGATCAAAAGACATGCCATGGATGAACTAAGGCATGGAGAAACAGAAAACATATTGGCTTTTAAGGTCAGAGGTGTCACCTGATGAAGTACGACAGCTTCCCTGAGGAGGACTGAGGGGAGGGCAGGCCAGGCTGAAAAGGAAGATATGGCTCTCCTGATTGGGGACCTGCAGCCTCCTTCCAGGGCAGGGCATCATCCTCATCTCACAGGGGATCCAAGGAAGTGCTGACACTGACAGAGCTGCCTCTTGAGAAGGCTACCCTGGCATCGGGTTGCACAAGGCAGAGGATGAGGGCCAGATGGAGGGAGGGCAATACCCTGGGAAACCATGGGCCAAGAGCAGAGGCTCATGACCACGAAGATGATGAAAAATAGGAAGCAGTAGCATGGGAGCCCCTGGCATGAAACTGCCATAGGCACAGTGCCCATAGCTACAGTGACTGGGTGCCTTCTGTGTCAGGTACAGTTCCCTTCAGTGGACTCCAGACTAGTCCCAACCACATCCCTAGGAAGTGTGCATCACCACTGCCCTCCTCTCCCAATGCTTCTGCTAAGAATCACAGTCACCAGATCCTGATCAGTTTTTGTGGAAACCAAGCACTGGCTCCCACCACACACGTCCCTCTGGTGGTAGTCTAGTGTGACCCTCATGCCTGGCCAGAGACTGTGGTCTACCTGTCTCCACACAACTCAACAAATAGGAGGATGTCCCTGAATTCCACAAGTTCTGATGAGACAGATCCACAGGCCCCACTACCCCACCCACTACCAACATGCAGTGGGTCACTCAGGACCTCGGCTATTGTCATGAAACTCACCATGACCCATTTCTGTCACTTCCAACAGAAAGTCGGGTTCTGATCCCCCAATTTACCATACATCTTGGTTGCTGACTTGGGGCCATGCCATGAACCCACATGGCACCTTTTTAGAGAAGGACACCTTGCACCTCCTGGAAAACGTTTCTAAGGAAGTACAAGTCCATCAGGGCTACAGTGTGAAGAGTGGTACACAGCTGGCAAGGTAGGAATCAGTAATTCTAACATGGGTTGACCACCATCTCCCCAGTCTCACGAAACCTTCCTCTGTTCCCATGGAAGTCATCGCCTGCCCTCAGAAAATACCTCAGGAAACTAACCTTTAAACTGAATGTTCCTTTCATGCTCTGGTTCAAATCTTGTCCAACCACCATAGTATGAAATTAGGACTCAGTCTCAAAAAAAAAATGGGACAGTCACATATATGTGGAAATTCAGCATCATGCTAGTAAACAACCAAGTCAAATAAGAAACCAAAAGAAAATTTAAAAGTACCTTGAGACAAATGAAAAAGAGAACCTATGAAAAGTTACAGGATGCAGTCACAGTAGCTTTAAGGAGGAAGTTCATAGAAATTCAGATCCTCATCAATTCATCTGAAAGCTCTCCAATAACCAACGTAATATAAATGGGAAAGAAATGGAAAACAAAACAAAACAAACAAGCAAAGCCCGAAATCAGTAGGTAGAAGAAAACAAAAAGTAAAGTGGAAATAAATCCAATGGAGACTAAAAAGACAGAAGATCAATGAAAATATGAACTGCCATTTTTTGAAAGATAAACCACACTGACAAACTTTTAGCTACACTCACCAAGAAAGAGTGCTCAGATACAATCTGGAAAGAAGGACAATTGATTCCTGTCTCACATCAAAATCCTAGAGGAGAACACAGACAACCAACTCTTCAACCTTGGGCACTGCAACTTCTTGCAAGACATGTCTTTAAGGGCCAGGGAAACAAAAGAAAAACTGAACTATTGGGACGTCAACAAGATAAAAAGCTTCTGCACAGCAAAATAAATCATTAACAAAACTAAAGGGCAACCTACAGAATAGGAGAAGATATTTGCAAACGGCATGACAGATAAAGGTCTGGAATCCAAGATCTACAAAGAACTGCTGAAACTCAACACCCAAGAAACAAAGAAACCACTAAGAAATGGGCAGAAGACAGGAAGAGACACTTCTCCAAAGAAGACACACAGATGGACAACAGACCATGAAAAAATGCTCCACCTCACTTGTCATCAGGGAATTCAAAACCACAATGAGATACCACCTTCCAGCAGTTAGGATGGCTAAAATTAACAGGACAGGAAACAACAACTGTTGTTACAGATATAAAGAAAAGGGAACCCTCTTACATTGTTGGTGGGAATGTCAGTTGGTGCAGTCACTCTGGAAAACACCATGGAGGTTCCTCAAAAAGTTAAAAATAGAGCTGCCCTATGACCCAGCAATTGCACTCCAAAGATACAGATGCAATGAAAAGAAGAGCACATGCTCCCCAATGTTCATAGCAGCAATGTCCACAAGAGCAAAACTGTGGAAGGAGCTGAGATGTCCTTCAACAGGGAAATGGATAAAAAAGATATGATACATAAATACCATAGCATTTTGCTCAGCCATCAGAAGGGACAAATGCCCATCTCATTTGCATCAACATGGATGGAACTGGAGGGCGTTATGCTAAGCGAAACCCATCAAGCAGAGAACAATAATCATATGGTATCACTCATATGTGGAACACAAGGAATAGTGTGGAGGACTACAGGGGAAGGGAGGGAAAACTGAATGGGAAGAAATCAGAGACAGAGACAAACCATGAGTGACTCTTAATCATAGGAAATAAACTGGAGGAGAGGTATAGTGGGGCAGGGTAGTTGGGTAATGGGTATTAAGGAGGGGACATGTGGTGATGACCCCTAGGTGTTATGTGCAACTAATGAATCATTGACCATCACATCAAAAACTATACCTTGGCTAACTGAATTTAAATTAAAAAATGTGAAAAACTTTAAAAAAAGAAAGAAACATGAGCTATTACAAGGAATATCACAAAAATACAAAGGATCATTAGAGAGTACTATGAGCAAGTAGAGGCCAGCATCTTGGACAACCTAGAAGAAATAGATTAAGTTCCTAACAACAACATAGAATGAAGAATGATGGGAAAAAATCTGAACAGACTGATCACTAGTGAAAAGATTGGTTCGATAGTCAAATTCTCCCAGGAAACAAATGCCCAAGACCAGACAGTTGCACTAAGGAGCTATAACCAGATGATAGAAGAATTAATACCAACCCTTCCCAAATTGTTTTTAAAAAAGAAGAGAAGGGCATACATCCAAACTCATTTCATGAAGGAAGCATTACCTTGATACCAAAACAAGACAAGGATGCTACAAAGAAAAGGAAAGGCCAATATCCCTCATGAACAGAGATGCAAAAATCCTCAACCAATTATTGGCAACATCAATTCAACAATCCATCTGGAGAATCACACAACATGATCCAGTGGGATTTATTCCAGGGATGCAAGGATGATTCCACATCTACACATTCAGCAATAGCACACACCACATTAACAAAATAAAAGATTCTAGGATTGTTACAACAGATGCAGAAAGAACACTTGACAAGATTTGATACGAATTTATGATAAACACTCTAAACTATATGGGTACTGAGGGACTATACCTCAACCAAAGAAAGGCTCTATATGAAAAGCCCACAGCTGATGTTATACCTGAGGGTGAAATGCAGAAAACTTTCCCACTACCAGCAAGAACAAGATAAAGATGTGCACTCTTACCACTTTCATTCATCATCGTATTGAAAGCCCTTGCCAAAGCATTTAGACAAAAAAACAAAACAAGATATGAAATTTAAATAGGAAAAGAAAATGGTCACTATTTGTAGATGACATGATACTTGATGTAGAAATCCCTAAGGAGTCCACAAAAGAAAAATAATTTCTTGTTAACAAATAAACAAATTTGAATGAATTAGAATAAACAAATTCAGTAAAGCTGCAGGATACAAAGTCAATATACAGAGGCATGTTGCATTTCTTTTTTTTAAAGAATGTATTTATTGACACAGAGAGAGACAAAGAGAGAGCATAAGGAGGGAGAGCAGCAGAGACTCAGGGAAAAGCAGACTCCCTGCTGAGCAGTGAGCCCAATGCCAGACTCATTCCCAGAACCCCAGGATCATGACCTGAACTGAAGGCAGATGCTTAACTGACTGAGCCACCCAAGTGCCCCAACTTGTATTTCTATATGTTGATGACCAACTTTCACACAGAGAAATTAATAAAGCAATGCCACTGACAATTGCATCAAGCAAAAACAAACAAACAAAAATTCTAGGAATAAAAGTAACCAAGAATGAGATAGATCTGTTACACTGAACACAAGGTGGAAAAGGAAAGAAAAATATGTGCATGTTTGTGGGTAAAATGTATGGGCCAAAGATTTGGAAGATGACACAAATAAATGGAAGCATACGCCATGCTCATTATCTGGAAGAGTTAATAAGGTTAATATGTCCACCACACCCAAAGCAATCTATAGATGGGATGTAATCCCTATCTGAATTCCAATGGCATTATTCCAAGAAATAAAGGAAAGTCCTAAAACTCATATGGAATCACAAAGACACCAAACACCCAAAGCCATCTGGAGAAAGAAGAGAGAGTCCAATATGAGAGAGAAGTAGGAGACCTTCACTTCATTTGATGAGGCCAGCATTACCTTGATCCCAAAACCAGACAAGACCTCACCCAAAAGGAGAATTACGATCACTATCCCTGATGAATATGGATGCAAAAATTCTCACCAACATACTAGTCAATAAGATCCAACAGCCCATTAAAAGGATGATTCACCATGACCAAATCAAATTTATGTCTGGGCTGCAAGGGTGGTTCAACAACTGCAAATCAATCCATGGAGTCCACTACCATAACAGAAGAAAGAACAAGAACCACAGGATCCTCTCAATAGATGCAGAAAAAGCATTTGACAAATTACCACATCTCTTATTGATCAAAACTCTTCACCATGGAGGGAAAGAGGGTACCCCCACATCATAAAGGCCATCTATGGGAAAGCCACAGAGAATATCATTCCCAATGGGGGAAAACTGAGAGCTTTACCCTTAGGTCAGGAACATGATGGGGGATGCCCATTCTCATCATTATTGTTCAACATAGTACTAGAATCCCTAGCCTCCGCCATAGGACAACAAAAAGAAATAAAAGGCATCCGAATTGGCAAAGAAATAAAACTCTCACCCTGTGCAAAGAATGGGATACTTTCTGTGGAAAACCCAAAAGTCTCCAACCCCAAATTAATAGAACTCATCCAGGAATTCTGTAAAGTGGCAAGATACAAAATCAGTACACAGAAATCACTTGCATTTGTCTACAGCAACAATGCAGCAGAAGAAAGAGAAATTAAGGAATTCATCCCATGTATACTTGCACCCCAAACCATAAGATACTTAGAATCCATCTAACCAAAGAGGCAAAGGATCTGTAATCAGAAAAATATACCATATATACCATGGTATGTTTATATATACCATGAAAGAAATGGAGGAAGACACAAAGAAATGGAAAATAGTTCCATGCTCATGGATTGGAAGACCAAATACTGGGAAAATGTCTATGCTACCCAGAACAATTCACAGATTCAATGCATTCCCTATTAAAATACCATCCACATTTTTCACAGAACTGGAATAAATAATCCCCAAACCTGTATGGAAGCAGAAAAGACCCCAAATAGCCAAAGAGATGTTGAAAAAGAAAACCAAAGCTGGTCACAACCCAATTGCAGACTTCAAGTTCTATTACAAATTTGTAATATCAAGACAGTATCGTCCTGGCACAAAAAACAGACACACAGATCAATGGAACAGAATACAAAAACCAGAGATGGACCCTCAACTCTAGGGTCAAGTAATCTTCCTTAAAGCAGGAAAGAAATCCAATGGGGGGAAAAAGTCTCTCAACAAATGGTGCTGGGAACATGGGAAAGTCACATGCAGAAGAATACAACTGGACCATTTCCTTATACCATACACAAAAAATAGACTCCAAATGAATGAAAGACTTCAATGGGAGACAGGAATTCATCCAAATCCTTGAGGAGAACAGAGGCAGCAACCTCTTTGACCTTAGCCATAGGAACTTCTTCCTAGACATGTCTCCAAAGGCAAGGGAAACAAAACAAAAAATAAACTCTTGGGTTTTCATCAAGATAGAAAGCTTTTGCACAGCAAAGGAAAAGTCAACAAATCCAAAAGACAAAGAACAGAATGAGATATTTTCAAATGACATATCAGATAAAGGGTTCATATCCAAAATCCAGAAAGAATTTACCAAACTCAACAGCCACAGAACAAATAACCCAATCAAGATATGGATATGATAGACCAAAGACATGAACAGACATTTCTTCAAAGAAGACATCCAAATGGCCAACAGACACTTTAAAAAGGGCTCAATATCCCTCGACATTAGGGAAGTACAAATCAAATCCATAATGAGACACAACCTTACACCAGTGATAATGGCTAAAATGAACAAGTCAGGAAATGACAGGTGTCGGCGAGGATGTGGAGAAAGGGGAATCCTTTTATACTGTTGGTGGGAATGCAAGCTGGTGAAGCCACCCTGGGAAATAGTGTGGAGGTTCCTAAAAAGTTGAAAATAGAGCTACTCTGCAATTGCACTACTAGATATTTACCCCAAAGATACAAATGGAGTGACTTGAAGGGGCACCTGCATCCCAATGTCTATAGCAGCAATGCCCACAAGAGCCAAAGTATGCCAAGAGCCCAGATGTCCATAGTCAGATGAATGGATATATATCGGTATATATACCACTGAATATTATGCAGCCATCAAAATATGAAATCTTGCTATTTACAATGACATGGGTGGAACTAGAGGGTACTATGCTAAGTGAAATAAGTCAATCAGAGAAGGACAATTATCATATGATCTTACTTACTAATATGTAGAATTTAAAAAACAAGACAGAGGATCACAGGGGGAGGGAGGGAAAAAGGAAACAAAACAAAACCAGAGAGGGAGTCAAAGCAAAAGAGACACTTAATTTTAGGAAACCAACTGAGGTTTTCTGAAGGAGAGGACAGTGGGGGAATGGGGTGGCTAATTGATGGGCATGAGGAGGGTTATGTGCTGTGGTGAGCACTGTGTGCTGTGTGAAACAGAAGGATCTCAAATCTGTACCCCTGAAACAAATAACATTTTATATGATCATAATAAAAAAGAAGTGAAAGAAAAACATTTAGAATGCAAATGTAAACTAAGTATAAATAAATAATCTCATTTATTAAAGAAAGAGAAAGAAAGAAAGAAAGAAAGAAAGAAAGAAAGAAAGAAAGAAGGAGAAAAAAAGAAAGAAAGAGAAAGCAAACAAGAAACTAAGCCACCTGGAGTCACCACACTCCAATTTCAAATTCCAATTTTTTGTCACCCAAACAGTATGGTACTGGCATAAAAACAGACACACAGGACAATGGAACACAAAGGAAAGCTCGGAAACTGATAATCATAGTACTTTCGGCAAGGTTTACTCAGGCGTATATTAATGGCATCTTTAAATGTAGCTCTGAAAGAATTATTAACTCTGAATGGGAATGAATAATATTGCTGTCCTGTTCCAATGTTTGCTTCCAATAAATGCATTTCTTTAAACATGCTGTTTTAGATAAATATATATTATAAAATGAGGATGATTTAGTATCCACACCTGTAAGAAAAGTTAAATTCACTTTAAAAAACCTACCACAGAAAAGGAAATATAGATATCCATCATCACAACTGAGAATATCACAGAAAAAGACAATCAGACACAATCTGGTGTCTGATGGAAGAACAGAATACTACTTAAGTAGTTCTTCCCAAATGATCAATCTGTTGAAAGCTATAGATCCAGCTACTCAAAAACACAAGATGTAGAAAAACACAGATGTCAGAGAAATGTCCTAACAAAGAGTATGAAGACATCATCAATGAAGTCCACACTGCACATATTCTGACAGGGAAAATATTTCCCCAACAAATAAACTGTAAGACCAGAAGGAATGAAGGAAAGAAGGAAGGAAAGAAGGAAGGAAGGAAGGAAGGAAGGAAGGAAGGAAGGAAGGAAGGAAGGAAGGAAGGAAGGAAAAAAGGCAGGCAGGCAGGCAGGCAGGCGGGGGAGGGAGGGAGGAAGAAATCTCAGGAACTAACCCACACATTTATGGTTTTAGCTTATGAGACCGTAGAAAATATACAATGCGGAAAGAACTGTCTCTTCAGTGAATGGTACTGGGAAAACTGGACACTAGGTGCAAAGAATGTGACTGGATCACTTTCTTACACTGCACATGCGAATTATGAGTGACCTGAACATGAGAACTGAATCCATAAACCTCCAAGAAAAAAACACAGGTAATAAGTTTCTCAATACTGGTTTTGGGGAAGAGACTTACATCAGACACCAAAAGCAAAGGCAACAAAAGGAAAAATAAACAAGTGGAAGGACATCAAACTGAAATTTCTGCATGGCAAAAGAAACCATCAAACCCTTAAAAGCCAACCTTTTAAGCAGGTTGGGGAACAGGCTCCCCCACTAATTGAAAGTACAGTGTTCCTAGGAAACCTTTCACAGCAGAAATGGTGTAAATGGAAAAAGGAATGACCTTTCATTTCTACAGAAAAATGAGTGAGCATGCTCAGACACCAAAAGTTCCTTCTCTTTGGCTCTTCTTAGGCTGCAGGACACAACATCCTAATGGATGCCCAAAATAAATGGAGATAAAGCACAGTAGATGCTCACAGACACAATTCAAAGCACTGGTGGCTGGATGTGGAGAGCAGTGCCCAGGAAGGAGCTGGTTGGGGTGCATGCCGCCTCTGTGGTGGTTCCCCACAAAACAGATGCTGAATGTGATGCCCACTCTTTGACATTTTTCGTAAGAGAGAAATCCTCTTCAGGTTTCTTCCTGCGACTGGAGCTGGATAATAACTACGTCTCTCCAAAAAACCAAGTGTCTTACCATGAACTTTCAGAAATGTGGGGAAGACTTGTACTTGAAAGTTGCCAAGGGGGTAGATGTTCAAAGTTATCCTGGACACAAATATCAGCAGGTCCACTGACACTGAGCCTGTCCCAGGCCCTCAACTTAGCCCCCTGAGGAGCCTGCCTCAGTGCCAACAGATCAGGCCTGCCATGCAACTATACCCTAAGAGTAACCCTATGTTGGGTTTTCAGGCTTCTGTCCCCAGTGTCCTGGCCCCCAAGCCCTCCAGATTGGGGATACCAGAACCTCACCACGGGACTCCAACTGCCGCCAAGAAGGAAACTGTGCCATTGGGAACTGCACGAAACCATCCGAGAGGAAGAAACCTCCATGATTCCCTGAGGCCACCCCCACCTTCAATGGCCCCCTGGACACAAATCCACAGCCTGACACCCAGCAGCATGACCCCCACCCTCAAGCCCCCCATCCCCCACCGCTGCCCCGCAGGAACCTCACCTCAGCGCTGGCAGATCAGGCCTGCCATGCCCCTAGACCCTAACCTAACCCTAATCTGGGTTTTCAGGCTTCCATCCCCAGAGGCCTGCCCTCATGCCCTCCAGATTTGGGACCTTTTAGCCACACCCCAGGACTTCTTCTTCCACCCAGGAGGAAAGCATGCTGGTTGGAGCTGCACAAAAACCTCAGAGTGGGAGGAAATTGCATGTCCCCCTGAGGACACCCGCACCTTTTGCGTCCCCCCTATCCACAAACCCAGAGCCTGATGCACTGCCTGACCCCCACCCTCAACTCAGCCCCCTGGGGAGCCCACCTCAGCACAGGCAGATCAGGCCTGCCATGCCCCTAGGCCCCAACCCTAATCCTAGTTTGGGTTCCCAGGCTTCTGTGTCCAGAGTCCTGGCCCCCAAGCCCTCTACATTGGTGACCCCTTAGCCACACTGCAAGACTCCGAGTGCCACCCAGGAGGAAACCATGCATTTGGAGCTGTGCAGAACCCTCAAGAGTGGGAAAAATCTGCATGCCCCCGAGGCCATGCCCCCCTACAGCGCACTCTGGGGTATAACCCAGAACCTGCTGTGCCATCTGACCCCCACCCTCAACTCTAACCCCAGGGAGCTCGCCTCAGCAAGGGACCTCATGGGAGTCAGTTGGGCCCGGCCTCACAAACCTAGGGAGAAAGTGCTCCAAACACCAGGTGCATGAGTGGCCTGAATCGCTGCACAATGCTGGCCAATTCTCACATGCTCTCTGTCCAAATCAATATTGATTTGGGCAGAAAGCTTGTGAGAATTGGTCAGAAACTCCCAGCGAATTTGCTTCCCATGACAGGGGCACACAGGGGAGCTGTCTGGGGCTGCCCTGTGGTCTAGAGTGGTTGTAGTCCAAACTTCTTGAGAAAGAGCTCTAAATGCCAGGGCACCCGCCTCCTGAATTGCCACAGAAAGCTGGCAACTCCCGCCTTCTACTCAGCCCACTGGGAAGCCCACCTCAGCATCAGCAGATGGGGCCTGCCATGCCCCTAGGCCCTAACCCTGACCCTATGCTGGGTTTTCAGACTTCCATCCCCAGATCCCTGGCCCCCAAACCCTCCAGATCAGGGACCCCTGAGCCACACCCCAAGACTCCCCCTGCCACCCAGGAAGGTTTGAGATATTGGAAGTATTTACATCACAGAAACACAAAAAAACCCCTTAATATTCAATATTTGGGTGCTTTCTTCTCAAATTCCCCTTCTTTTTTCTTTTTTAAAGATTTTTCTAAAAAATTGACAGAGATCACAAGTAGGCAGAGAGATGGGAGGCGGGGGGAGCAGGTCCCCGCTGAGCAGGGAGCCCAAGGAGGGGCTCCGGGATCATGACCTGAGCCGAAGGCAGAGGCTTTAACCCACTGACCCACTCAGGCACCCCTCAAATACCCCTTCTTCCTTATTCTTCCCCTCTTCCTTCCTTCCTATCACTGCTTTCGATTTTTAAAAAAATCTACAACCTGGGCTCCAGCGTCCCACCATGCTATTTCATCCTCTATTCTAAATTCTTTTTTTCCCTCTTCTATCTTATTTCCTGTCTTCTTTGACTGTCAAGCAAGTAAAATAGAAATTGCTCATTTTTAAATGCAGATTAGTTCAAATTCCTCTTAAAAACGCTGCTTATGACAGTAACTATTAAAAACAAACAAACAAACAAACCCACAACACCAATGTAAATCGTTTAGGATTCAAACGTGTTCCTCAGTTTAAATGTTCCCATCTAAAATTTAAAATTACTCTATCTAATAAACTGTAATTCAAATTGCTGTAATTCAAATATCCCTTGCTGCATGACCATGATGGGGAATAAATTCTTCAGAAATGAGTCCAGGCAAGTAGCTCCTACCAAATACACATACCTGAGGGAGCTGGAGGCATCAACCAAATCACAGCATAGAAGCAGGAATCAAGGTTCATAAGCCTGGATGTGCATGGTATGTGTGTTCATCTGAGTCCAATATTCTTATCTTTCTCTTACATGCTAAACCACTGCATTATAGGGCAAATCAGGTATTAAAAGATTGCCTTTTATTTTTTCAAATTGTTATTTATATTCTATTTAGTTAACATATAGTGTGATATTGGTTTCAGGAGTTGAATTTAGTGATCATCACTTACACAGAACACCCAGTGCTTATCACAAGTGCCCTCCCTAATATCCATCACCCATTTAGCTCATCCTCCACCCACCCCCCTCCATCAACCCTCAGCTTGTTCTCTTTCTTAAGAAAATTATAGTTTCCTTCCTCTCTCTAAAAGACTCCTTTAAAGTTCCAATGAGATTTCCAACAATTTACTCATATACCTAATACTCTTTTCTCTATTTCAGCATTACCTACCCAAAAAGCAGGTAACTTGGTTTCCACTTTCAATCACAAATGAGTACCAGAAGAAAATATTTTAAACAGAGAAAATAAATCCAAAATGGTTAAAACCCTTTAACTAGACTCACCAAGAAAAAGGAATGGGGGTGAGGGGATAAGGAGGGAGAAGGAGAGGGATGAAGGGAAGAGGGAGGGAGGCAGAGAGAGACAGAGAGACACAGAGAGAGAGATATTAAGGGAAAAAACAGAAATTACCATCAGGGATGAAAGGAGAAATTTCAATAGAGATCCTATAGACACTGAAAAAGTGATAAATTATAAAAAAAATTTACGACCATTAATATGACAACTAAGATGAAATGTCACATGCCCATACTCAATTACTTTAAGGTTATGAAGTGCTTTGATTGGTCCAACTTTGATTATATGTTTACTTCTTTCACTGGAGGTTCAAATTCACGCAAACCACGTATGTGGATTAGGGAAGCAAGAAAGGTACTAAGTAGGCAAAGAAAACACAGGTCTATCTTCCCACATGGTCCATGTTTAACCTTATTATTTCATCTTTGCCGTTTGTACCATTGGGTAGTCCCTGTCTTTAAGTCAATTTCTCTATGCCTTCCTCCAGAGAAAAATGTAGAAAATTAGCCAGTGAAATCTCCCGCCTGGTTCCTGCTTTATGATCTCTTTTTGCTAGCCAGGTTCATTTGACATCATCTTCCATAGTTCTTGACAAACTTATAACTGCTGAAAAGTTAAAATCCTGCAAATCCAACTCTGCTCCAAATTCTGAGATCAATCTTGAACTTGGTCACTGGAAAATTAAGCAATTCAAAAGTTTTAGCATGAGATCTCTTCAGCTGAGTGTTCTTTTTTGACTTTGGGTTTGGATACACGTTCCTTGAGCATTTACTTTGGTCCTAACATCATGACACTCATGTCCCCAAAGGCTAGGACAATGGCTCTGTGTAGGTCTTTCTAGTACTGCTATTCTCAATCCTCAGCTCTATAGCTGGGCCCTACCCTATGAGATTGGACTTCTCTGGAGTTAGCTCATGTAATCACAGTCACTGAGCCTTGTTCTCCTGATAAGGTGTTCTGAGATGTTCCTGACTCTCTTTCAGTCTGATATTATGTATCATCAAGGCATAACTAAAGGTTCTTCCTAAAAGAACTCAGAATTACTGGAAACATTATTTCTGAAAATAAATTGGATTAGGATGTAAACAATATATGCCATTCTTTAAAACTTCCTAAAGGCACCCTAAAGCAAATTAACTGTCAACATATTAATATGTGAATATGCCTTGTTTTGTGAGCAACCTAAAATACTATCTTATGTAATCTTCACACAACTCTATAAGGCAAATACTAACTCTTTTTTATAAATGTGTAAATTAAGTAAATTTCTCAAATTCAAAGATCGCTATGTTATATTTAAATGTGCAGACTTTTAATTCATTCCTGAAATCTTTCATTTACCCTCTTGACTTTGAGACTATACGCTTCGCCATTATTTTCATTCTCCCTTATAGTCTCTTCTTTCTCCATATATGCAGAACATTAACATCAGTTTTCCTTTTCCTGCCCATTGGTCTCTCCAAGAACAATATCACTAGTCTCACTGTTTCATTACTTATTGTTAAAAAAAAAATCAGTAAAATAAAAACATCACAAAAAAGTTATATTTACCAAATAACTGACCCAATTCATTTCTCTAAAATAGAAATATTAAAATAACAAAAGTACAAAAAATATATAGCAAAAACAAAACAAAAATTCAACTGAGAAACATCCAAAAGGATAGGACAGAAAATTCAGTGAAGATTGATCTCTGACCATTCTAGTTTTGGGCAAAATTCTAGGTATTTAGCAAAATTTTAAATTAAAAATAATCTGTATATATGTAAGAGTAGATAGATGATTCTGGTATTAAGAATTTCTTCAGTTTCAAGGAAGAGAAACCCAGGTCTAATTGGCTTAAGCAATAAGTCACCTCATATAATTTTTGAAAAATTAAAGAGTAGATGTTACTGGGTTCAAGTGGTCAAAATGTGTCATCTAGGGGAGCCTGGGTGGCTCAGAGGGTTAAGCCTCTGCCTTCGGCTCGGGTCATGATCTCAGGGTCCTGGGATCGAGTCCCGCATCGGGCTCTCTGCTCGGCAGGGAGCCTGCTTCCCTCTCTCTCTCTGCCTGCCTCTCTACCTGCTTGTGATCTCTGTCTGTCAAATAAATAAATAAAATCTTAAAAAAAAATGTGTCATCTACTCTCTCTTCTGTTTTTCTAAGTCAAATTCATTTTTACTCTGAATATCCTCAACTGGTAACAGAGATGTCTATTAAATCAGGCTTATATCCTGTATTACAGCAAAGCAACTATGCCTGAAACAGAGCATAGTTCTCTTGATAAACAGAAATTTCAAGAAGGGTTCTCAGTGGCTTGGCTTCTGTCATAAGTCCCCCCTGAACCATTTACTATGACCAAGTGGATACAGTACTATAATTGCCCAGTTCTAAGTCACAATCTCATCAATAGCTGAGGAAATTGTCGGCCTCTTCTGAACACCATGGACTGAGAATAGCAGAGAATAGTTTTCCCAATGGCAAATCAGGGTGCTGTATTGTCAGAAAATTCACCTATGATGATACTTTATTCCTGAAAAGTGGTGTTTTGTCTTCTCAACAGCTAAAATTATTCACAGTTTATAAATGAACAAAACAAAATTCAGGGGGATTAAATTAAAAGTCACATAGCATAAAGTAATACTGGACTTTAATTTCTATTTCCTACCCTAAAGTTAATATTCTTTCCAGTATGCAATGATTGCAATTTTCTTACAAAGGAGAGTACGTTTTTGGGGGGTGCCTGGGTGGCTCAGTGGGTTAAAGCCTCTGCCTTCAGCTCAGGTCATGATTCCAGGATTCTGGGATGGAGCCCCACATTGGGCTCTCTGCTCAGCAGGGAGCCTGCTTCCTCCACTCTGTCCCTGCCTCTCTGCCTGTAAGGGCCTGGTTAGCCAGAGGGAGCCATTTCATTGTAAATTTGGACTGACCCTGCCCCTCCCAGAGGAACTTATTTGCAAACTTCAGATATAGGGGCGGGCCAGGCAGGATGGAGACATCTAATCAGTGGGGCACCATATATTTACTGTGGTGAATTGGAATTCAATTGGTCACCCGTATTGCCAACCGAGCAGAAGTGTGCAGTTTTCCATGTGTGTCACAATCTCATTGGCCACCTGTGTGTGGGCCGGGCTCAACCACCTCTATAAAGGTTAGTCTGTGAGGCTGGTGTGGGAGAGTGATAGTCGTTGGGGTAGTCATCAGGAGCGGCATCAGTTGGGATCATAGTTGTTGGGAGTATTGTGGTTGTCAGGAGCAGTGTCGTCCTCGTTGTTGTCCTCGTCGTCGTCACCTGTTTGTAAGAGACGGCCCCAGCCAGTCAGCTTGATTCTGGATGCTTGGCACCAAATAAAGCTTTGCTTGACTTAAGCTTTTTGTCGGTCTCATTCCTTTGATCACGGACCCTAACACTGCCTACTTGTGATCTCTGTCTGTCAAATAAATAAATAAAATCTTCAAAGGAGAGTAGATTTTCTAGAGTAAAAAAATAAAAAACAAAAAACAAAACAAAATAAAAAAACCTTACTGGAAGCTTAAATTTATCTAAACACAAGTGTATAATTTGTTGTTCTCACTTTGGCTCATTCAGAATATTACAATGGACATCAAAATAGAAAGAGATATTACAACAGTCACTGAGTCCACATCTTAATGGACATTTCTCTACCCTCACACCCTGGCTTTAACATATATAAAAAATTTCCCCAAATGGTCCAGACATATCACAGCCAAAGTCTACAGGTAAGAAACAGCAAACCTCTGTGCAAAGCTTGATGTCATAACAACAACAAGGCAACAATATCCCTGTAGAGAGAAGATGCAAATTTTGTCCTGCAAATTAATCAGCTGCAGTAACAATCTTATTTACTGTCTCTGGCAAGTTGTGCAAATCTACATAAGACCTGTGACAATCTTTCAGTGCTCATTCCTATTAAGTAAGAACACAGATCTTAATAAGAAAATAATTTTCCCCAAACCAAAATCACAAAACTATTCCTAGGGCATCTTGTGGAAAGTACCCAGCTATCACAGGTACTATAAACTTTTTAAAATTAAATACAGTAGGTAAACTTTCCACATACTGGTTCTCAGCTATCTTATTTTTTGACCTGACTTTTTAAATGTCTATTAGTTGCCTCCAGATTTATGCATAATAAAAAATGAGAAATAGGATGTGAAGTTAGTACAGAATAAGAAAATCCATCCACAATATATTTTAAAGAAAGAAAAATGCATGTTTTCCAGTCTAATCATGGTTGGAGCTGTCAAGACCCAGTTGAAAAGAATAGGAGTTCATTTCACTGAGAGATGGTGATAGAAAGGCTGTAGTGGAAAAAGCAGATGCTGGAGTAAAATAAACTAGTATTTAAACCCTAGTTCTACTGATGAATAGATGTAAAATGATCAAGTCTCTTAAGCTTTTTCAGTTTCTTCATGTAGAATAGGGATTGGAAATACTCCAATTTCCCAAGATTCTTGAGCACATTAGAGATAATATATATGAATTACTTGGCATGCACTAGGTCATCAAAAAAAGGCAAAGGAAAGCAAACCATCTGTACTTTTCACCAACACCTGAGCTCCTGGACTTCTTGCATACTTCTGATGGCTTGACCCTGGACTGACCCTCTGAATCTGACACTTAAGATTATTGCACTGGAATACTGGCATCTAGAAATACATTTTGCTGGACCAGGCTATACCCCCTACTCCACTCTGCTCACAGATTATGGATCCTGCTCATTCAAATCTGTTCCTCCTTGTCCTCCCATCTCAGCCTTGAGGGCTCACACTGATACTTCCTTAATGCCTTGATCCATAGCCAAAATGGGACCCATAAGGCTGATGAAAGAATCACACAAGCACTATAAGACCTGGTCATCAGGGCAGAATGAGGTTATGTTAACCATTTGCTTCTCTGTTTCTAGAATTGCTGTTCTTCTTCTCTTCGATCTGCCGATGGATTTGCAGGTGTTTGCAATCTTTAGATAAGCTCTCTAGCTGATCTCCTGCTAGCTGAGGTAGTCTCAGCCTGCTACTTCTCCGCCATCTTGACTCCTCCCCCAACCATTTGCTTCTCATCACCATTTTGAATCCTGTCCTCAGGGTTCACCTCTGATGCCCAGTACTTTGGGTTATGGCTGTTCAAGTCTCACAGGTTTCTGTTCCTGGCTTTCTTTTCTCCATGCTGCTTCCCAGTGTGACTCTAGATCTAGAGTTCACTTGGTCAGAAGCAGATCTCACTTTATGGCTTTCCATAGAATACTGATAAACTCCTTCACAGCAAGCTATCAATGAATTACTTAGTTCAACACATCATCTTTCTTTGGTGGAACTGAAATTCTAATGAGAGAATTCTCTGAAATTTCGAGTAACAGGAAAATGTTCTCAGCATATTGTTGGTATAGCTAAAATACTGAACATGCATTCTCTTTCCTCGGAGTATAATTTCATTAGGCAAAACCAATTCTGTATGCCTAATAAAAATAATAATATCAATTGCTGGTTTTTATATACTGTTGAGGGAGTGGGATCTCAGCTGAGACACCCAATTTGTGAAGTTGGACAAGCTGCTCTTTCATACTTTAAAAGTTCATATGGTTGCAAGAAACAAATCATAGGAAATACTTGAAATTTTCATAAACCTAGAGATACGAGTCTTAATGGGTGGGAGAAAACAGTGAAAGACAGGGCAGAAATAAAATACTTGCTAGCAATACCATTTTAGAATGAGAAGCTCCTGATTTTTAGAGTTAAGTGTTCTGAAGTTCTCATATAGGGTTATTAATTAATATTTGATATTACTAAACTACATATGGATATCAAAATTGGACTAGTAGTCTTTAAAAAACAAAATTAAAAAAACATAATATATATTTGACTTCCAAACAAGAAAGCACAAATGTATCAATTCAATGAAGGCAAGATAGGGGTGGGAGAAGTGAAAGAAAGAAAAAAAAATAGGCATCATCATAAGCACTATATAATTACTAGAAATATTAGAAATAATCCCAAATACCTGACCCAATAATCATAATAAATTAAATGAGGTAAAATAATAGGTTCAAAACAGAGACTGTCACAATAGATAATATTCAAAAGCTATTCATAGGAGTCAAAGCTAAAACATAGACACTGAAAGGGTGAGGGGAAAAAGGATAAAAGCTGGTGAATCTATATTTTTGTCAGAATCTATATTTTATCATCTTTTTAATATTGTATTTATTTGAGAGAAAGAGAGAGAGAGAGAATGAGCAGGACTGCAGGGGCAGAA
Organism: Neogale vison; assembly: GCF_020171115.1. Classification (NCBI taxonomy): domain Eukaryota; kingdom Metazoa; phylum Chordata; class Mammalia; order Carnivora; family Mustelidae; genus Neogale; species Neogale vison. The sequence goes on from NC_058103.1 coordinate 74,646,711, forward strand.
GGAGAGGGAGAAGCAGACTCAAGGCTCAGCAGGGAGCCCGATGCTGGACTTTGGGATCATGACCTGAGATGAAGGCAAATGCTTAACCAACTGAGCCACACAGGCACCCCCAGACAAAACCATCCTTAGGAACAAAAGAATTCCTACTAATAAGAATAACTGTCACTAGAGAGTATAGTGAAACAGTTCTAATATTATTTTAGATGTATTACAGAATTGAACAAATAGGTAAATGTGGTATTGTTGAGAGCCAGGTTTTTCACAGTAAAGGAAGACATACCATTCTAACTGGTGTAAGGTGGTATCTTAGTGTGGTTTTGATTTGACTCTCCTTGATGGCTAGTGATGATGCATGAACATTTTTTCATGCGTCTGTTAGCCATTTGTAGTCTTCATTGGAGAAGTGTCTGTTCATGTCTTCTGCCCATTTTTCAACATGATTATCTGTTTTGTGTGTACTGAGTTTGAGGAGTTCTTTATAGATCTTGGATACAGCCCTTTGTCTGTACTGTCATTTGCGAATATCTTCTCCCATTCCGTGGGTTGCCTCTTTGTTTTGTTGATTGTTTCCTTTGCTGTGCAGAAGCTTTTGATCTTGATGAAGATGGTAAACAACATGTGTTGGAGAGGATGTGGAGAAAGGGGAACCGTCTTACACTGTTGGTGGGAATGCAAGTTGGTGCAGCCACTTTGGAAAATAGTGTGGAGATTCCTTAAGAAATTAAAAATAGAACTTCCCTACGACCCTGCCATTGCACTCCTGGGTATTTACCCCAAAGATACAGATGTCGTGAAAAAAAGGGCCATCTGTAGCCCAATGTTCATAGCAGCAATGGCCACGGTCGCCAAACTGTGGAAAGAACCAAGATGCCCTTCAACAGATGAATGGGTAAGGAAGATGTGGTCCATATACACTATGGAGTATTATGCCTCCATCAGAAAGGATGAATACCCAACTTTTGTAGCAACATGGACGGGTCTGGAAGAGATTATGCTGAGTGAAATAAGTCAAGCAGAGAGAATCAATTATCATATGGTTTCACTTATTTGTGGAGCATAGCAAATAGCATGGAGGACATGGGGAGTTAGAGAGGAGAAGGGAATTTGGGTAAATTGGAAGGGGAGGTGAATCATGAGAGACTATGGACTCTGAAAAACAATCTGAGGGGTTTTAAGTGGTGGGGGGCAGGAGGTTGGGGTAACAGGTGGTGGGTATTATAGAGGGCATGGATTGCATGGAGCACTGGGTGTGGTGAAAAAATAATGAATACTGTTATGCTGAAAATAAAAATAAATAAATAAATAAATATTAAAAAAAAAAAAAAAGAAATTAAAAATAGCGTTTCCCTATGACCCTGCAATTGCACTACTGGGTATTTACCCCAAGGATGTAGTGAAAAGAAGGGCCATCTGTACCCCAATGTTCATAGCAGCAATGGCCACAGTTGCCAAACTGTGGAAAGAACCAAGATGCACTTCAATGGACAAATGGATAAAGAAGATGTGGTCCATATATACTAAGGAGTATTATGCCTCCATCAGAAAGAATGAATATCCAACTTTTGTATCAACATGGATGGGACTGGAAGAGATTATGCTGCGTGAAATAAGTCAAGTAGAGAGAGTCAATTATATGATTTTGCTTATTTGTGGAGCATAAGGAATAACACGGAGGACATGGGGAGATGGAGAGGAGAAGGGAGTTGGGGAAAATTGGAGGGAGAGACAGACCATGAGAGACTGCGGACTCTGAGGAACTAAATGAGGGTTTTGGGGGAGTGGGTGGGAGGTTCAGTGAGCCTGGTGGTAGGTATTGTCGAGGGCAGGTATTGCATGGAGCACTGGATGTATATAAACAATGAATTCTGGAACACTGAAAAGAAATTTAAAAAAATAAAAATTAAAAAAAAATAAACCTGCATACCCATCCACACAGAAACCATACACACATACACAACTATATATATACACAGGCCCATATATACATGCATATATATATATATATATCATACATATTTTAGAAATCATGGAAAAAAGAGAGGACACATATAAAATACTTGGAATTAAAAAAGGTCACAGCAGAGATATAATCAGGTTTTTAAGATAGCAAGAGGATGTTTTTAATTACTATGCCAATGAATTTGAAAACCTAGACAAACTTCAAAGTTCCTATAAATTACTTACTAGTAATTTATACCAAATGTTCAAATGTTTTTATAAACTTTTCCAAAGAACAAAGAATGAGCAAATCTTTATTAAATTATTTTATTTATTATTTATAATTTATTTATAATTTGTTAAATTATTTTATGAGGGTAGCAAAACTTGACCTAAAATCAGATAAGAACAGTATGACAATGAAAAAGTACAGACTAATCCCTCTCACAAAGTCATGCACATATCTGAAATAAAATATCAAGACAAACATAAATATATAAAAACAGTTCATCATCATCAACTTAAATGTATATTAGAGATGTTAGAATAGTTTATTAGAAAATCAGTTATTAGAGACGCCTGGGTGGCTCAGTCGTTAAGTGTCTGCCTTCAGCTTGGGTCATGATCCCAGGGTCCTGGGATCGAGCTCCACATCGGGTTCTCTGCTCAGCGGGAAGCCTGCTTCTCCCTCTCCCATTCCCCCTGCCTGTGTTCTCTCTCTCACTGTGTCTCTCTCTGTCAAATAAATAAAAAAAAAAAAAAATTAAAAAAAAATCAGTTATTAGCATAATTTTCCAAATGATGAAGGAAACCATACAGCCATCTCAATAGATGAATTAATGTATTCAATAACATTTAACATCTATCCATAGTAAAAATTAAGTCTAAAAAGGAACTTTACTTAACCTATTAAAACATACCTTAAAAAACCTAGAGTAAACATCACTAGTAATGACTTAAAAAAAATCCACATTTCTTTAAAATCAAAAATGATACAAGTATGCTAGCAAATATTGTAGCTTGAAAAATAAGCCTTCTAAAAAATAAGTAAATGAATGAATGACATATGTGGATAATTTTACAAAAATTATAAAAATTTTGAAAGTACTGAAAAAGACAAATGATGGATAAATATATCATGCTTATATTAAGAAGATACTGTTAAAGCTATTGAGATTTTCAACTAACCAATAAATGTGTGTAATTTGATGAAAAGCCTAAAACTATTTTTTCATGGAAAATTATAAGCCAATTTTATAATTTTTTAGAACAGCAAAAAAATGAAAAAATGTTACAAAACCCTGATGATTAAAGGAGGAAACATTACCTAACAAAATAGCAAGGTTTATTAAGCCAAGTTAGTTTAGAGAGCTGATAGGAATACATTGATTTAGAAATAAAATGACCAGTAGAACAGAGTTCAGAGCTCAGAATTTTACCAGCAAATATAAAGAAAAGTGATCCCTAACAAAGTGGCACTGCAAATCCATGGGGAAAGGTACTGAGGGAAATTTTCATATAAAAGAAAGTGAAATAAGATCCCTACCTCACATTGTACACAAAGCCCAGTGACATTAAGTAAATTTGCTTTTATAAAAGTAAAACGTTAAAACTTTCAGCAGAGATTGTCACCTCCCTCTCCCACTGTCTCCTAATGGTCTCTGTGTGCTAGGTGGTGTTGCCTGGCACCTCTTTTGTAGAACAGGGCAGCTAAAACTACAGCATCCACCTCAGCCAGTGAAAATCCCAGACTTAGGACTGAGAAAATGAATGAGGTTCATTTGAAGTAGGAGGGCAGGCACAGTAGTGCTGTTTAAGAGTAAAATGTTTATACTGCTTAGTAAACCAGTGAAAATTTACCATGAACAACTGGGTTTTTCAAGAAGGTAGATCAGCTCCTGGCTGGGTGGGCAGCCAATCAATAAGACAGACACAGAGCTGAGCTGGAAACAGAGAATGAAGATGCCATTGGTGCATTCCAGCAGTGGACAGGTGCGCATGGAGGCAGAAAGAACTTGCTGCTTTTCTCCAGAACTGTGCTCCCAGAGGAGGCACAGTATTCTAAACCGAAGAGCCACAATTTGGATTTGGTTACAAACACATTCTGACTGCCATGATAGGCTTTCTTCAGTCTTTTCTACTCCTTGACTCAGTTTTAATTGTATGTAAGATAATTGGCATATGCACACAGGTTCATTGCATTTTATGTTCCAAATAGACAATGATACGCAAAGCTGGGCATGAAAGGACTTACCCAGCTCTTAGAAAATTTTATATGACTTTCAGTCCTTTGAACTTTGATAATTAGGCCCTCAAAAATAAACTAATCCTAATTTGAAGGACTCTGATTCATATACCTTTTTTTTTTTTCCCAGGCCTGACACCAAATCAGAATGTTTGATGGCAAATCTCTGACTGTCCATTGGTTGGTATAACCTATTCTGGACAAGGTCTTAAATTCTGAATCCAAGGAGGGTCCAGAAGAATTAGAAAGCCGGCAGGAGGAACCAGAATTAGATAGCCAGCAGTCTCACACCACAGTCAATATAAACCCAAATGTGTTTTCCTAGAAATTAGGATGAGAGGTAATGAAATGAGTTCCTGGGAAGCACAGTTCTACACTCAGGAATATGTAACATGCAATCCATAGACCATGGAATGGAAGCAAGCATATTAAGCCCCTATCTATTTCAGTAACAGCTTTCTTACTTCCTTGCATAAACTTGAAAGTTTATACAAATAAACTTCCGAAGCTCTTGGTGTATGAAGAAATGTGTTAATAATGAGGAATTTATTCATGAAGTCATGTTAAACACCTTACTGTTTATGTATTTTAAAAATAAAGATGCAAAAACTAACCACAAATCAAAAAATAAGATGCAATATTTCTCAGGTCTAAAGATCCCTTTACCTTCACCCACTGAAGATGATATTAACTCTGGGATCATGGGAGTTTTAGTTCCTGAGGGGCCTGTGAAGTTCAAGATCCTCAAGCATGCTAGTGACCGTTGGGAGGATTGTGCTCTTATTTTTCTATGCTGTCAGATAATTAGCAGTACTTAAATTCTATCTTTTTAAAGCTCTCCGCTTTTCTCCACCCTGTTATTTAAAAAACTGTTTCTGATATTAATGACAGAAGGCATTTCAGAACTCAGCTCCAACTACTTTTCCAGTGTTACCTTCTATTGCTCTAACAGCCTCTCCCCAGCCTCTCCCTGCTCCTGGCACAGCCGTAAAGTGATACTCCTATTGCAGTCAATGTTGTACATCCTTTCTTCCCTATGTACTTCACATATTCTCTTCCCATCTGGAATTCCCTCTCCACCTTTCTCACTGAACCCTTTCTAGCAGCTGCCTCTTCATAGTGTCCTTTCCTTTTCACACTGAATTGTCTTAGGGCTCTATTATATTCAGGAACCAGAAGTCCCTTCCCTTCTCCCTACATCTTCCTGAGCAGGTGTGGTCTTTCCTGGTACATTAGATTTAAGTCAACCTGCTCTGCATGTGGTGAGAAACTATTGTGTGTCAGGTACCCTGCGAAGCCCTGGCTATACAAAGACTGCCAGGGTGGCAGCTGAAGAAGTTGGAAGACAACAGACCGTGGTCAAAGGAGCATATTAACAATGGTCCACCCTGCAGGCACATGCTATGTGAGGCAAAGGCTATGTGAGCACAAAGGCTATACACTGGAGAGACGATGAAAGGCTGGTGTGCCTGGGTGGCTCAGTTGTTAAATGTCTGCCTTCGACTCAGGTCAGGATCCACAAGATCCCCGCATCGTGCTCCCTATTTAGGGGGAAGCCTGCTTCTCCCTCTCCCAGTATCCCTGCTTGTGTTTCCTCTTTCACTGTGTCTTTCTCTGTCAAATAATAAATACAATCTTAAAAAAAAAAAATCATGAAAGGCTATGCACAGTGGGCAGGAAAGAGTTAAAGACATGTCCCACGGATTCCGGTCTGCAGTGTTTCATTGCAAAGTCACATTCATAGAGTTTCTGTTCCTGTGAGAGTGAAGACAAAAAAAAAAAAAAAAAATCTTAGACCAGCTACTGTGTCTTCCAACCTTCCTGCAGCACCCTCTTCTTGTCCAGAATCACAGGGCAAAGACTAAAACGCCTTTGAGAACACAAGGCCCCTCTCTGACTACATCGAATCCCCTCGGACAGGTACTCATTGCACCAATTCTCTCTCTCTCTCTTTCTGGGCATTTGGCATAGCAGCAATTTTGAATTTTTAAAAATATGTCCATTTGGTGATTTTCTATAATGCAATACTGTAAAGCCACAGGCCAGGGCTCCCTCATTTCTCCCATCCTTGCATCTTCAGCACCTATCACAATGCCTGCCACATTAAAACACTCAATAAAGAAATGTCAAAGAAGAGCCAATAAATGATAATACTATTATCAACTAAGCAACTCCGTAAGTTCAGATACAATGTCTCATGTAATTCTTCTAGTAACCCTATTTTAAATATAAGATAACTGAGTCTTTGAGAGCTAAAAAATAGAAGGTTTATGATCTGAACCTGGTCCAACTGTCCAACTGTCCTTGCTGCAGCCACACTCTTAGCTACACTGCCATATAGTAAGGTCTATGCCCTAATGGGAAAAGGGGAGGAGGCTGTCTACAGCAAGTTTCCAGAAACCGCAAGAGCTGGAAGCAACAGACAGAATGCAAAGTCATTCTTAGCAAGTCCATCTGACACTGAATGTGGAAGTGCCGAATTCCTGCTGATTTCCACTCCACAAATACAAACTGGAAATCACTTAAATATCCAGAATAAGAAAATGGTTAAATCAGTTATGGCACACCTATGTGGTAGAATGCAATTTAATCATCAAGTTATATTTTATAAGAATATGGGGAAATGTTCAAGGTACAGCATTAGATAGAAAAGGTAGATTTTTTTTTAAAGATTTTATTTATTTATTTGACGGAGAGAAATCACAAGTAGATGGAGAGGCAGGCAGAGAGAGAGAGAGGGAAGCAGGCTCCCTGCTGAGCAGAGAGCCCGATGTGGGACTCGATCCCAGGACCCTGAGATCATGACCTGAGCCGAAGGCAGCGGCTTAACCCACTGAGCCACCCAGGCACCCCGAAAAGGTAGATTATAAAAAAGCCAACATACCATAAATGAATTTTATTTTGTTTTTATATATTCTTTTTAATTTTTATTTTTGGAAGTAACATATGTATAGAACTTAAAAAGTAATATACTAGTACAAGATCTGTTATGAAAACCAGTGATCCCTTAACCTACCTTTCTTCCTCCCTAGCTCTTCTCTAAGTATAAATCAGAAATAAAGAATACTCACATTCCTTAACTGTTTCTTCTTGCATTCGCCTTCATGTTTCAGAACACTGCCACCATTAGACCAGGCATGGATCTAGTTCCAGGACAGTGGCCTAATATCAGATCATTCTTGCTAGACAACACAAATATTTCTTTCTTGGGATCTTCTAAGACTGAACCACCAGAATGGCACTTACTTGCTGATTTGGGGGTGACTCTTTCATTTCTATCAGATACAGGATGAGTTCTGACCCTGGACTACCAACTTTCTACTGTTGACCTTTGGCCTAGAGCCACATACACAGGTCCATGCCAGGGATCTCAGCCATCCATGTTCTGATTATCCAACCTTCAGGAATATAGCATGAATATGGGGTGTGTGGTGTTGGTGGTGATGGCAGCAATTCTTTAGCCTGGATGCCCTTGCCACTGGTGCTGTCCACTGTCAGGCAGCCCTGCAGAACTGCTGGGCCATCTCCTTCAGAGTTCCTGAGACTCTTGCTCCACACTACCATCAGCCCCTCTCATCCCTTTTCACTAATTGTGTCCAGTGGATGAAGAGGTAGCATGCTCCAGGGTCAGGCTTCAGCTGTGCCAGACAAGAGGCAGACAGTCCTTTTATGAATGGGACTATTCTTCATCCTCCACGTAACTTCCCTTATTTACTTTTGCTGGCGATGGTGGATAGAAAATAGAGATGTGGCCAATGTCAAAATAGATCACATCCTAGGAAGAGGGGCACTGTAGTTTAAAGCATTCCAGAGAAGACAGGTGGAAGGATGTTGTTAAACCGTTATATTATGAAATTCTGATTTGTAAATTTAACAAGACCAGAAAACTACTTTTCATTCCCATATTCCTGTGTACTTTAGGTAAGACTTGCATTTGTGATCATTATCAATATAACACACTAGCAGCTTCTCAGAGTCTTTGGAAACCAGTATTCACAGAGAGTAATAATTTAACCGTCATTAAATAAGTGGAATTAGAGAACTGCAGAGCAAGATCTATATTATTTCAATACAAATAGATTTTGAAGAAATATTGCATTATGAGTAATAATACCCTTGCTATCTTTTTTCTCAGGGGGGTGGGGAGATCTAAAATTAAGCAAGGATGTCATGGTTGACAATAAAGAACACAATACTAAATGTAAAGTTCTCTTCTTTTCTCTACATCTGCAGTTAATCAAATCCAAATATTTTACATGGGCCCGTGAACTTTATCACGTTTTAAATTGAATTATTTATGTAAAAAAAAAAAAGACACCATGAAAGTATTATCCTGCATTCTACATACCTTAGGGGAGACCCTGTTTATAACTCACAGTGCCGCTACTTCTTGATTTCATAATTTTAGACATTATCTATTGAGCTCCTTCCCTAGAAGATCAGAAATTATCTTTCTTAAACTTCCTTGACTTCATCTATATATAAACTTATGCGTGTGTGTGTGTGTTTGTATATATACACATACATAAATCCAGACCCCAAAATAAATAAGGGGTTTGTTTCTGTAACACTGTTAACATACTAGAGTCCCCAGGGAAGTACTAGGTTTATTTTCACGGCCAATTTTTGCCTTTTTTGGATGTCCTAGGTCCTGATTTCATTCCCAGATTAGGTCTTGGCTCCTGCTAGGAGTCAACCAACTGCTGAAAATGCAGAGACTTAGAAGCCAAAGGACTGGAAGAGAAGAGCTTGAAGAATGAGCCAGCCTGCCAGCTATCCAACAGGCTGGATCGGGTGGAGGGGGCTCCTGCCAACCATCACAGGGATTCCAGGGTAGACCACAGAACATCTGGGACAAGCTCCAGGGAGTTCAAGGGTGGAACTGTTCTAAACCTAAGTCCCGACATAACCTAACTTCATTCGATTATGTTCCATGAGGGTCTTACTTTTTATCTCTTCCTGTCATAATGTTTTCTCCTTTTCTACACCTTTCAATAGTAACTCCCACTATTGACAGATAATAAAATTCCTTTCTGCCTTGTTTAAAAGCCCCAGCAGAATGTGAGTTAGCCTTATTAGTTATGCCTTATGAGTTGCCCAAAAAGTCTATAACCAGGGTACAATGTGAGCCTGAGAAGTTTATAGGTCCTCATAAGATTAGCAGGATGGTGCTCAACCTTTCTATAAACTCTATAGAAAGCAGGGCTCCCAGGAAGCCCAAGAGCTTTGCTGAAATAGGAGGGTTATACAGTGTTAGCTTTCCTGTGTTCATGGACAAGAGTACTGAGCAATAAAGAACAAGAGGGGGGCGCCTGGGTGGCTCAATAGGTTAAGCCTCTGGCTTTGTCTCAGGTCGTGATCTCAGGATCCTGGGATCCAGCCCTGCACTGGGCTCTCTGTTCAGCAGGGAGCCTGCTTCCCCCTCTCTCTCTGCCTACTTGTGATCTCTCTCTCTCTGCAAATAAATAAACAAAATCTTAAAAAAAAAAAAAAAAGAACAAAAGGAGTGTTAAGCAAACAATATGCAGATAGGGGTTGTTAAGCAATAAGGAATGGAGAAACAGCCTGGCCTAAGAATCAGAGGCAGCAGTTTCAAGCACATCCTTCCCACAATTCCATTCTAAATGCCGGTGGGAGAAAAACCTCTCCTAATGGAATGATGGGGTTAATAGTAGCATTTTGTCTCAGGAAGCGTTTTCCTTTTCAGAAGTGTTCTCCATTGTGATCTATTACATATTCTTACTTTAGCCTAGACCAAATATTTAATTTTATATACTTCCCCTCATTTGTTGGGACATTCTACCTGTCTTTATATTTAGAAGTAATAAATCCACAAGGAGTCCTTGTGGTATGACAAGTGTATTGACTATGGTAGCAAATACATAGACCTAGGTAAGTGATAAAATGTATAGAACCTAATACACACACACACATAACAATGAGTACAGGTAAAACTGGGGAAATCAAAATATGATCTCTGGATTGTATAAATGCTAATATCTTGGTAGTGGTGATAACATGCTGTGTTTTGAAAAATGTTATCTTTTGGGGGAAACTAGGCAAAGTGTACAAGAGATCCCTCTGTATTATCTCTCTCTTTTTAAAAAATTTTATTTATTTATTTATTTAATTTATTTTTAATTTATTTTCAGCATAACAGTATTCATTGTTTTTGTACCACACTCAGTGCTCCATGCAATCCGTGCCCTTAAAAATACAGAGAACCACCCCCCACCACTTAAAACCCCTCAGATTCTTTTTCAGAGCCCATAGTCTCTCTTGGTTCACCTCCCCTTCCAATTTCCCCCTACTCCCTTCTCCTAACTCCCCATGTCCACCATGCTATTTGTTATGCTCCACAAATAAGTGACACCATATGATAATTGACTCTCTCTGCTTGACTTATTTCACTCAGCATAATCTCTTCCAGTCCCATACATGTTGCTACAAAAGTTGGGTATTCATCCCTTCTGATGGAGGCATAATACTCCGTAGTGTATATGGACCACATCTTCTTTATCCATTCATCCATTGAAGGGCATCTTGGTTCTTTCCACAGTTTGGCGACTGTGGCCATTGCTGCTATAAACATTGGGGTACAGATGGCCCTTCTTTTCACTATATCTGTATCTTTGGGGTAAATACCCAGTAATGCAATTGCAGGGTCATAGGGAAGTTCTATTTTTAATTTCTTGAGGAATCTCCACACTGTTCTCCAACGAGGATACACCAACTTGCATTCCCACCAACAGTGTAAGAGGGTTCCCCTTTCTCCACATCCCCTCCAACACATGTTGTTTCCTGTCTTGCTAGTTTTGGTCATTCTAACTGGTATAAGGTGATATCTCAATGTGGTTTTAATTTGAATCTCCCTGATGGCTAGTAATGATGAACATTTTTTCATGTGGCTGATAGCCATTTGTATGTCTTCTTTGGAGAAGTGTCTGCTCATATCTTCTGCCCATTTTTTGATATGATTGTCTGTTTTGTGTGTGTTGAGTTTGAGGAGTTCTTTATAGATCCTGGATATCAACCTTTGTCTGTACTGTCATTTGCAAATATCTTCTCCCATTCCATGGGTTGCCTCTTTGTTTTGTTGACCGTTTCCTTTGCTGTGCAGAAGCTTTTGACTTTGGTGAAGTCCCAGAAGTTTATTTTGGCTTTGGTTTCCTTTGCCTTTGGAGACATATCTTGAAAGAAGTTGCTGTGGCTGATATAGGAGAGATTACTGCCTATGTTCTCCTCTAAGATTCTGATGGATTCCTGTCTCACGTTGAGGTCTTTTACCCATTTTGAGTTTATCTTTGTGTACGGTGTAAGAGAATGGTCGAGTTTCATTCTTCTACATATAGCTGTCCAATTTTCCCAGCACCATTTATTGAAGAGACTGTCTTTTTCCCACTGTATATTTTTTCCTGTTTTGTCAAAGATTATTTGACCATAGAGTTGAGGGTCCATATCTGGGCTCTCTACTCTGTTCCACTGGTCTATGTGTCTGTTTTTATGCCAGTACCAGCTGTCTTGGTGATCACAGCTTTGTAGTAAATAAAAGGTATCCAAGTTGGCAATGAAGAAGTCAAACTCTTTCTCTTCGTAGATGACATGATTATATGGAAAACCCAAAAGACTCCACCTCCAAACTACTAGAACTCATACAGCAATTCAGCAACGTGGCAGGATACAAAGTCAATGTACAGAAATCAGTGGCTTTCTTATACACAAACAATGAAAATACAGAAAGGGAAATTAGAGAATTGATTCCATTTACCAGAGCACCAAGAACCATAAGATACCTGGGAATAAACCTTACCAAAGAGGTAAAGGAACTGTACTCGAAGAACTACAGAACACTCATGAAAGAAATTGAAGAAGACACAAAAAGATGGAAGACCATTCCAAGCTCTTGGATCGGAAGAATAAACATTGTTAAAATGTCTATACTGCCTAGAGCAATCTATACTTTTAATGCCATTCCAATCAAAATTCCACCAGTATTTTTCAAAGAGCTGGAGCAAATAATCCCAAAATTTGTACGGAATCAGAAGAGACCCCGAATCGCTAAGGAAATGTTGAAAAACAAAAATAAAACTGGAGGCATCACGTTACTCTTGGGGTTTTTTATCCTAGAGTACCCATGCCAGGTACACCCCTCTTTTCGTACCTCAGGCTCCACATACCCTGCACAAGACACCTGAAATGCACATTGTGGATCCCCAGTAGAACATATCCCTTCCACCTCTGAAGCAGCACCTCCTTAGTCATCTCAGGCAGGCTCAGAGCCCCACAAGCCTAAAATTCTGGAGGCCTCAATGCTCAGGGCTGGGCTGTGGGAAAAAGCTGCGGCACTGCAGCCTCTTATCTCCTTGGCCCTGCTAACTCTTCACACTTTGTGGAGGGCCAAAGTCAGAAAAGGTCCAGGTTGGCACCTAGGCCAGGGATCCCTCTTGTCAAAGTGTGAGAGGGGTGCCAATCATTATAACTATTTTATAGACAAAATAGAGACTTAGGAAAATTATGCCTCATGCAGCTGATAACTGGTAATAGCAAGTTTCAAGCCAGATCTCTCCAAGTTTAGGGGTCTCTGTATTGTTTGCATGGAGGTTTCTGTGATTTCTCCTGTATAACTGACCATCTAAACCTGCACTTGTGAGGCTTAAGAATGTTGTTTGTGAGACTTCTGCTGCATAAGGGATGTTGGGAGCCTGGTTAGTTGACATTAGCTGGCCTCCCGGTCAGAATTGGCCCTTCTGGTCTGGATGCTAAGAGCAGCAAATTTTGCCTTGCATCTTCCTGGCTCCAGGTTGTGCTGGCCACCTGAATGGAATCTGGGAGGAGAGGAAAGCCCACCTAGCCCAGGCTTGAATATGTAAAAAGACATGATAACATAGGAATGCAGCTTGTTCCAAACTGCACATAGGCAAATAAATGTTTAACTTCAGACCCCCATCACTTGCCTTGTAAATATGGCCCTTATGGGGATGGTCAGTTGGAAATCTCACTTGAGGTGAGGACACTGCCCAGTCCTCTCAAATGGGACTCCAACCAGGCTGCCTTCATCGGGCTTCCCTAGCTAATGAGGCTGGATGTTATAAGTACACAATTTGATGTAACTCTGACTTACTGTCCCTCAGTGCTTACTGTGGCCTTCATCTACATGCAGATTTCCTTTTCTTCTTCCTGTTTCTGTTGGCTTTTTATATCAATAAAGTGGTTTTTTTCCCCCCTTCAAAACTGACAGTAGGGACTTGAATCTTTTGTTTGGAACAGCCTCTTGGAAACCTGAGTAAAAGATCCATTTCACTGTTTTTAAGGAGTCAACCAAGTCCTTCCTGTGTTTTCCTAACTGACATAATTATGAGCTGGGTTTACAAGTTGTCTTTCTCCGGATTTATATATTCATTTAATGGGACGGATTAGTATTGAAATTGAACTCTTTTCAGGAGACATTCATTGAAAACCTATTTCACAGCTGTTTAGACACTGCTCATTATTTTCAGGGCCAGTTCATTATTCTTGAATTAACTCAGGTACTAACTCTACAACACAAGAAATAGATGCCAAACTTAAATAAATGTATTATGCAGTCGCCATTACAAAGACTAATGCGTTGGCAGGCATTTCTGAGACATCTCCATGTATTTTGTCTTGTTTTTCCTTATTTCCGGAAGTTTCTCTCTGGTACTTAAATAATAAACTGATTAGATAAACTGATTAGATAGACTGATATACAAAATCTACCCTCTTTTCCCCCAGGTACAGAAATGGAAATGAGTTAGACAAAGTGTTAAGGTGGACAGTGGAAAGAAATGGAAGTGGAGGAGAATAACAGAACAGTTAAGAGCTAGGAATGCTTCTTAATTTGTTGACTAGAGCCCGCCTGGGACCTCTAACTTGTAAACTTTAAGAAATGTCAGGTACATTCTTCCTCCTTCTGGTCAAAATGTCCTATTCAGTTCTTTGGGGGTATCCCAACTATTTCCCGTTGATGGAGTGGTTTAGGTATATGGGACTGACTTTACCCTGCATCATGCTGAGTGAACCGAGTGGTCTATCCTGTCAGCTGGGGGAAAACAAATTCTCCTTCACATTCAGTGAGATAATAAGTAGGATCCCCAGAAATAAAAAAGGAGAGAAACTTCCTGCCACAATATGCCATGGGCATTTATTATACATCCCTTCTAAAGGTCACTTGTGGAGATGAAACTGTAAGAGGAAAATGTGCAAATTTTAGGGCATGGATTTGGGGTGTCTTTTTTTGGCAGACCAGAGGCTTTTTTTTTCTGGATACTCTTGTGCATTCTATTTAGATAAGAGTTTGTCATCAGAAAACTCCAAGTAAGAAGAACGTTACTTTAGTAAGATAGAATAATACAGATTTAGGGAATCATTCTCAAAATAATGGATTTAGTTGGCAGAAGCCAAGAATGATAAAGGTGTGAAAAGAAGTCACCTGCAATATTAAATACAATGTAAAACACATTGAACGTGATGAAGTCAGTCAATGAGATGAGCTGAGGATCACAAAGGACTGATTAAGTGAAGAGGAAGGGAATGACGCTGAATAAGGAGATGTGTAAAGATGGGGAAGAGAGAATGCAGCGATGCTTACCAGTGAGGCAGGGATGGGTCTTCTAGACTGGATAAGTGCTCCAGCAGAGTAGCTCTTCTCTCCACACTTGATGGCCAACTCCCATTCCCAACACAGCCACCAATCCCCATCCCCTACTCCAAGGGTTTCCTACCCACTTGGAAGTCAAAGGCTTACCATGCCCACCCCCAATCTCGCGAGCTCTGGCCCCTGGTTATCTCTTCAATTACATTTCTCAGTCTTTCTTCCCCCTTCTTTACTTCACTCGTCCCCTTTGGTCAGCTTCACTATTTCACAAATACCTCAAGCATGTTTCCACTTCAACAACTTTGCACTTGCTCTACCCTCTGCCTGAAATGCCCTTCCCCTAAATAGTCAGACAACTTCCTCTCTCAATTATTCAAGTCTCTATTCAAATGCCCACATGATCCAAGAAAGCTTCCTTATCCATCCTTTCCAAAATAGCACATATATTCTCCTAAACTGCTCTCTTGCCTCCTGTCCTTCTTATTGTTTTGTCACAATAAGGGTTATTAACTGATAGCATGCTATTTTGTTTGTTCATTGTCTGAACCCCGTACTGGCTTTAAAATTCATGAAAGCAGAAACTTAGTTTACATCACCTCTGCATCCACAATGCCTATGACATACCCAGCATGTGACTGGCACTCAGAAGCATTTGCAGAATGGAGAAACGAAGTACAGTGCGTGGTTCAAACTGGAGTATTATATGAGAGCTAAGTCTGGTCAAATGAATAAAGTGAAAATCACTTTATTTTCCTGAGACCTGAGACACAGCATGAGTTTACAAAAGGAGGCAATGGGTTTTCTGAAGAACAGTTCAAGCCCCAGGACACAGCATACTGTGTGCTTCATAGCACCCACGAAGATGTTCATTAAAAGTCTCCATGATGATAACAGATATTAAACAGAGAAAGTCCTTTTCCATTGCATGACAGGGCAAAGAAAATGCAAACTCAGAATGTAGGATTGACATTCTCTGAATTCCTCTTCACCTGCACAGTGCATGTGAGCTACTATGAACTGAATTGCTGTCCTCCCAAAATGCATATGTTGAAGCCCTGACCCACAATAACTATATTTGGAGATAAGGTCTTTAGGAGGTAATTAAGGTTAAACAAGATCACAATGGCAGAGCCCTAATCAGACAGGAATATAGCCTTTGAAGAGAGATCTGTGTCCCTCTGTTCCTCTGTCTAGTTCTATTTCAAAAGGTGGTCATCTGCCATGCAGGAAGAGAACTCTCACCACAAACCTAATCTGTCAACAGCCTTGATCTTAGACTTTCAGCCCCCAAAACTGTGAAAAGTAAATTTTTGCTGCTGAAGCCACCTAACTTGTGGTATTCTGTTATAGACCCCGAACTGACTAAGGTAGGAATCTTTTAATATTTCTGTTCCCCAATATGTTAGATCTTCTTCCCTGCTGAAGAAGTCTTCTGGGTACTCCACCCTGAGAGAAACAACATAGCAACTGGTGATGAGTGGTAAATGGGACTGTTTCCCTTGGAGGCAGTGGCTTTAAGTCACATAACTGTCACAGCATAAGGACCCCATTATAAGTGGCCTCTGAAGACACATTGTGGGGAAGGGTGTCTAATTTCCCTTGGGACAAGCATTCAGTTTTCAGTTACCTTATACTTTCTCACAGATGAGGAGGGCTATCCTCAGCTGTTTATACCACTGTTCCAAGATACTCTAGAAAAAGCATTTTAAATGGCGCCCATGATCAGAGCAATATTTGAGTCAATTTATCTGTAGGGTTTTTGTTTTGTTTTGTTTTGGTTTTGGCTACAAAGAATGTGTAACAATTTTGTAGTCATAAAAATTATTAAAAATTACTTTCAGAAGAAAAGCAAGATGCACATATACACATACATTCGTTATTATTATAATAAATGTTGAAAATATGTAAGAAAAAAGCATAATAGCAAATCTTCAAAAGTGGTTGTCTTGGATAATATTAGCTAATATTAGTTATGAATAGTTCCTGGAATCAGAAGGTTTTTCTAAATTGCTCATTTTATTTCATAGCACACCTAGAGCAGAGTTACTGTTAACATCATCTCTATTTTACAAATAAAGAAACTGAGGCAGAGACAAGTAAAGTAACATTCCCAGCATCATACAGTTAGTTGGCAGCACAGATGGGATTTGAATCTAGCCAATTAAACACTAAAATCTGTGTTCCTACCGTACACATACTGTCAAAGATATGGTATTTTATTCCTTTGGCTTCCCCCCCTTTTTATATGATAAGCATACTTTACTTTTACAATGAAAAGAAATGTAAGGTCATCCATATTTCTTGTTTGTCATATGGAAAAATAGTATTAAAGGATCAATATACCAAATTCAAGGTGGTGTACAAGATATATCCCCAAATTACAACTGTCTTATAGAATTCTGCCTTGTTATCAGTAAAATTCCATTGTGCATTTCTTGCTGAGACTGTTTTTAGAGAACAGGAAACTGCATATGTCCTGATGGAATGACCCATTCCTTGGAAAGATAGCCAGTTCTAACTGTATCTGCAATATGAATCACAATTTTCAAAAGAATTAAACTAGAAAAAAAACCCCACAGAGTCCCATGAAGTATGTGATTTGAAAAAAGTAATAGTGAAGCCACGTTATCTTTCTAAAATCATTAACCAATTCTATTTTAATTTTAATATTTTTCTGGGGAAAATATATCATTTTAAAAAGTACGGATTTTTAAATGTTACATTTTTCTGAAAGAAATATTGACCCTTTAAGTGGGAAAAATTAAACAGGACATCATGGTATCAATTGAAACTAACTATAAGCCTTTTTAGAAAGAACTAAAGAGAAACAAGTATATTGAAATCTGTGTATGATTTATACTGGAAGAACAGTGACTACAGATTTCATTTTATATAAGAATCAGTTTAGATCCAGATCAAGAAGGCCATAATTTGGGGTGAATCTGGTAGAATAGCCAAAGTGATATTGTACACTGCTACGACCCAGTGTCTCAGCTGCATGTTTTGCATGATCTTAAGGAAGAGATCAAAGATTTTTAAAAAGATTTATTTATTTATTTTAGAGAGACAGAGAGAAAGAGAAAGACAGAGACAGAGAGAGTGCAAGTAGGGGGAGGAGTAGAGGGAGAGAGAGAAGCCCAACAGACTCCAAGTTGAGTGCAGAGCCTGATAAGGGACAGATCCCACAGCCCTGAGATCATAACCTGAGCAAAAACTATGAGTGGGAAACTTAAACTGACTGAGTCACCCAGGCATCCCAAAGTTAAAGTTTTTTTTTAAAGTTTATTTCCACTCAGCATTACATTATAAAGAAAAATATACATATATCAGAAAAAAGTTAGAGGTTTAAAGAAGTATTTTCTTAATATTTACTCAGAGTTGAAAAAAAAAAATCTCACTAACTTTTGCCAAAAGATCACTTAGTACTATAAGGCCATATTTATTTTACTTGGTTGAAAGCCTCCCACTGCTGTCATTCAGCCACTTATCCAGTATTTAATATGTTCTTGTGATTAACATATGAGATATAAATTAACAGGAATATGTTATAGGCTCTTCTGTAAACAGTACACATTTTATAAACACAAACTTAATGATGATTAATACTGTCTCTTCTTTGCTGTTAATTTCTGCAGAGTTGAAATTTAATAATTTAATAATTGCACTCATAATATTCAAGAAGACTAAATATTAACTTAAGTATGAGTGCAGAGCAAAATGTTCCCAAATTACATGTTCTGAACTATAGAAAACCAGCTTTGGTCAATTAGGATGTTGTTAGGATGTGCTTGTTACATCAAATGCAATAGCTTTAATAGCTTTAACCATGAAATGAAATTACAAATGTAACCATATATATATATATATATATATATATACCCTGTCTTATTCTAGCTATAAGAAAATGCTACAATCCACAGAAATATGATCTCTAATTGAAGAGAATTCCCATATGATATCTCACTAATGGATGATTTTACAAAAAAATTTCACTTGTTATATTTAATAACTAAGTAGTTAAATATATTTAGAATTATGTAACTTTTTTATTTTAAAATATATTTTTTAATAATGCAAGGAAATTATCTCCAGTATTTATTCTTAGCTGTCCACTTTTAAATACCTAAGGGCACTTGAATAAAAAGTGTGAAGAACATCCCAATAAAGATTTTTAATTTGTGGGTTCTTAAATTACACATATGTGTAAAACCATATGGTATTTGTCTTTCCTCTTTGTCTATTTGACAAAGGATAAAGGCAAAAAAAAGTAAGACAGAGGCAAACCAAGAAATAGATACAAAACTACTGAGAACAAACTGATGTTTCCCAGTAGGGAACTGGTTGGGGCTATGGGTTAAATGGGTAATGGGGATTAAGAAGTGCACTTGTGGTGAGCAGCAAGTGTAGTATGTGTTGGGTCCATGGTCAAAGGAAAGAGACTGATACAGAGTGAAGGTCAAGCAAAGCTTTATTTTGCGCCAAGCAATGAGAATCAAATCGACCGCTTAGGGTCACCTCTTACAGAGAGGGCGACCCCTCTCTGCCTTACAGACTAGTTTTTAAGGGCAAAGGCCATGTGGTTGGGCCTGGCCATGCACAGGTGGCCAATGAGTTTGTAACACACAGAGAAAGCTGCAGTCATGCTAGGTCACAGATAAGTGATCAACTGAATTCCAATTTACCCTATAGTAGATATTTGAACTAGCCTATCACCTTCGTCAGAATTGGCGCCCAAAAGGCACCCAAAGGGTGGGGCCCATACTCCTTGGTAGCTAGGGAGACAGTATGTGCCCACACTGATTGGATGTCTCCATCTGGCCTGACCCACCCTTGTATTTGGGCTTTGTTACTTGGGACTGGTTTCCGGGACTTGTTTTTAAGTAAGTCCCCTGGGGGGAAAGGGGGGCAGCGACAGTTTAAGTTTTACTGTATAAACAACAAAGTCATTGTTTAACTGGATGGAATTGCTCTGGCTAAATAGGCCCTTACAGTAGGAAAGTGTTGGATCACTACATTGTACAACCAAAACTAATATTACGTTGGATGTGAACTAACAGGAAATTAAATAAAAACTTTTTTAAAAAGGGAATTAATTTAAGTGCAATGGAAAGCTCTTAAAGGTTTATCATAAAATTACCAAAGTAATAAGATCACGATCAAAGTAATAAGACCACAATCAAAAGATCATGGTGGCTGATGTATGGGAGAAGAGGTTAAACCAGTTTTTCATTCTTTCCTGAGAAAGGATGGTACATGAACTGGGGTTGGAGGCTATAGGAATTGAGAGAGGAAGTGAATATAAAATGTATTTTATTTTATTATTATTTTTAAAATATTTTATTATTTATTTGACAGAGAGAGAGTACAAGTAGAGTGGCAGGCAGAGAGGGCAAACCAAGCAGAGCAGGGAGCCTGATGTGGGGCTTGATCCCAGCACCCAGGGGTCATGACCCCCAAGCCAAAAGCAGCTGCTCAACTGGCTGAGCCACCCAGACCGCCCTAAAACGTATTTTAGAAGTAGAATTAACAAAGCTTAGGATAAATCATGTATGTCAGCGGACTGACTCTTAGGTCTTTGTTTTGATTTTTGTTTTGCTTGACCAGTTGAATGAAAATTGGTGTTTGTTATTAAATTAAAGAAGGCCAGAGGAATGGAGAAATCCAGATTCTACTTCTACATATAAAGTCTGGGCTGCTTTTCAGCTATTTGATCAAGTTTTCAAGTACTCTATTGGGTATAAAACTTTGGAACTAATAGGAGATATAAAAGTTGGAGATATAAACTTAGACTCCTCAATAGCAGATGGTATTAAATCCATGGGTTGAGAAGAAACCACCTATGGAGTGAACAAAGAGAACATGAGACTCTATTCAGATGCTCTCCTTCGCTTGGGGGTCAAGTAGAAAAAAAATAGCCTGTAAGGAGACCAAGAAGTTGTAGCCAGTGACACAAGAGGAAAACCAGAAGAGTGCAACATTGCAGGATAAAGAGAAGAAAGCTTTTTCAAACACATTCATTAACATGACTATCTGATCCATGCCTTTTAGCGGCTCATACAACCAATGCAAACAAGTTTTAAATAAGCAATATAAAGAATGATTTTGTAAAAGGAGGGCAAAATGGAAAAAAAAAAAAAAAGAGAAATAATCTGGATAACGATAAGAGACAATTTAATCTTTTTATTTACTAAACTGGCTATTATTAACCACAGGTCGATTTGGGGGCTTCAAAACCTGAGACCAAGGAAGAGGAAGTTGAGAAAGCTGTTCCCCAAACTGTCAGATGCCAGGATCTTGAGGAGCAAACTTAGAGAAACCTTTTTCATTTGCAGGGCTATAATTACTTCAAGTCATGGCTTGGTCAAAAAGTGCAAAGTTTAACACTCCAAACATGAGAAAAAAGATAAGCAAACAAGCAAAAGCAAACAAAGCAAGATATGAGAGAGATGAGGATAGTGTTCCTTCCCTCTCTTCACCACCCCACTCACCTGCCATAAACACCTGCATCAAGTAGCCAGAGAGTAGGTATTAGAGGGACAAATACAAATGAAAAGTAGAGGCTTGATTCTCTCTGTTGAGAATAAAGGAAGAGATTTCCCTCTCCTCCTTTTTCTTTGAGCATTTACTTTAGAAAATTATGACTTTAAGTACCATCTACTTTGAAAGGTATAAATCCGTTTTAACTTTACATCACCATTTGCCAGCTTTATGATCTAGGAATGCCTTTCTCGAAGACTTGGAGCCATCTGTTTGAAATGTAAAAATCAAGGAAGATAGCACCAGCATCTCCAGTTTCTGTAGAAGGGTAACATCCCTGTGCACCTTGCTTCACATTGCAAAACTCTCTCTTGCCATAAAGACCTGAAAAGTTTGGTTTTCCTCTGGATAAGGCTAAGCAGTTACCACAAATGGTCACCCCAACTCCACGTAAGGTTAGGATGAATTGTGTGTGACAAACTGCATTGTCAAGTTTGCCTACTTGAGGATTAGCTATTGCTTATCCTCTGAACTTGTATGTAATGGGTTGTGCCTGCTTAGCTATATAAAAGTGGGGTGGGGATGCAGGTTTCCCATCTTTGCAGCCTCTTACTTGATCACCTAAGATGCACATCACATTCTGTTTTAATGTTTACTCAACAGTAAATTATCTTCTTTTTCAACTAACTCTATGAAGAGGATTTCTGGGTTGGAGGAGACTGTGTTTATATTTCCCTAACAATACCTGTTTACCACTTAAATTAACCACCTTCCTTAATTAAAATTAATAACAAAAATGCTCCTGTTCTTACCAAAGGATAAAGGGAAAAAAAATTTTAAACTGTTAGAAAAAGTGGATTATCTACAAGGAAACTCTGTGGATTTGTAATGCATCAATCCTGATGAGATAGCTATCTTATTTTTTCCCCCAAATAATACATTATGTAACATGTTAATTAATATCTATGCTATATAATGAAATAAATTATATAGCAGAATAAAGGCTTTTAAATTAGAGGTAAAGTACATTTTAAATAAAGTCAATTTTATTCTACAATTAAACAAATGGGAATTAAGTACTTTCTGTGTTTCACTTGCTGAGTAGGCAACGGGCTAATAAAACATAATGACAGCTACCATTTCAAAGATCCTCAGAGTCTAGCTAGGAAGACTCTTCCATCTTTAATCAATTTTGTATACACAAATAGCAACAAGTAGAAATGTCTTAATTCCTGGGCACCTGGGTGGCTCAGTGGGTTAAAGCCTCTGCCTTCGGCTCAGGTCATGATCCCAGGGTCCTGGGATCGAGCCCCATATCGGGCTCTCTGCCCAGCAGGGAGCCTGCTTCATTTCCTCTCTCTCTGCCTGCCTCTCAGCCTACTTGTGATCTCTGTCTGTCAAATAAATAGATAAAATATTAAAAAAAAAAAGTCTTAATTCCTAAATAGATAATTTATAATTCTATCTGATAGCTTCATTATGTTTTCCTTTCATATTCTATGTATTTTTCCAATTATGATAAGGGAAGTTAAACACTAAGCTATGTTTCAGTTTAATATATAAAAAGAATTTAAAATATCCAAGTTGCTTTGTATCTAAGTTTTGGAGGAGAATATTTTTTTAATATGTGACAACCCTGGATAAGAGCCAGAAAGGTTGTCCTCTGGGAAGAATGAAAAAAAATTAATTCCAAGGCAAGTCAAATTCAATCTGTAGCCCATAAATTATGGTTAGAAATGAAAGGAAATAAAACAAAAGTACTATCTGGTTCTTTTATTTGTCCTCCTGGCTCCAAAATGTAACCAACCAAGTTGAATTCCTATTCCAAACAGGGTTTTCTTGGTGGGGGGAGGGGCAGAGGGAGAAGGAGGGAGAGAATCTTAAGCAGGCTCAACATCCAGCACAGAGGCCCAGGTGGGACTCAGTCTCACGACACTGAGATAATGACCTGAGCCAAAACCAAGAGTTGGATGATTAACAAACTGAGCCACCCACATGCTGCCCCAACAAGATTTTTTTTAACTCAAGAATGCAAACTGGTGCAGCCACTCTGGAAAACAGTATGGAGGTTCCTCAAAAAGATAAAAAATAGAACTACCCTATCATCCAACAATTGTACTACTTGGTAATTACCCAAAGGATACAAATACAAAAACATGGATTTGAAGAGATTCATGCATCCCAATGTTTATAGCAGCATTATCAACAATAGCCAAATCACAGAAAGAACCCAGATGTCCACTGACTGATACATGGAATAAGAAGATAAACACACACACACACACACACACATGTGCGCGCGCACACACAGGAATATTATTCAGCCATAAAAAAGAATGAAATCTTGCTCTTTGCAATGACATGGATGGAGCTAGAGTATACTATGCTAAGTGAAATAAGTCAGAGAAAGATAAATACCACATGATTTCCCTGATACGTGGAATTTAAGAGACAAAACAAATGAATATAGGGGGCAAAAAAAAGAGAGCCAAACCAGAAAGCAGACTCTTAACTAACGAGAACAAACTGAAGGTTACTGGAGGAGAGGAGAATTGGGGGGATGGGTTGAATGTGTGAGTATTGGTATTGGTATTGGGTATTGGGCAGGTCACTTGTTGTGATGGGCACTGGGTATTGTATGTAACTGATGAATCACTAAATTCTATACCTGAAACTAAAATTACACTGTATGTTAACTAACTGGTATTTATTTATTTATTTATTTTTAAACTAACTGGAATTTAAATAAAAACTAGAAAAAGAAAAAAAGAATAGAGGCATATGTGAAAATATGTCAGCTTTCAGAGAGTCATTATTTTTTGACTGCTGGAAAACCCTGTTTCAGTATTGATGGCTGCTGACTGATTAGGGTCTGGTTGCTGAAGATCAAGAGGGTTGTAGCAATTTCTTAAAGTAAAACAAAAATGAACTTCATTGTGTGGATTGACTTCTCCTTTCATGAACAATTTCTCTGTGGTATATGGCACTGTTTCATGACATTTTATCCACAGGAGAACTTTCAATATTGGAGTTAATTCCATCAACCTTGCTGCTATTTTACCGACTAAGTTTATATAATATTCTAAATCCTCTGGTGTCATTTCAACAATCTTCACAGCAGCTTTACCAGGAATAGTTACCATCTCAAGAAACCACTTTCTTTGTCCAGCTGTTAAGTAAGAGTTCCTTATTCATTAAAGTTATCATAAGCTTGTAGCAATTTGATCCCATCTTCTGCCTCCATTTATAATTCTAGTTCTCCAGCTATTTCCTCCAGATCTGCAAACCAAGGCCCTGCATTTTTGAAAACTTAAATGGAAATGAACAAATCTCCTCTGGCCTGCCTTTCCAGGTGATGGTAATGTAGCCTTTCTTCTTTGATGCCCATTGTATTTCTGTGCTATTAACAATAAGGAAAAAAAAAGTCAAGTTCTTGATATTTTATTTTATTTTAACTCTCGATCCCAGGACCCTGAGATCATGACCTTAGCCGAAGGCAGAGACTTAAACCACTGAACCACCCAGGTGCCTCCAAAATCGACATTTTATTTACAATAAAACAAACCATATTTGTTATAGAAAAGGATCTCATTAAAGAAAATAACTAGATTATGGGAAGCTGTCAAGTTCATGTGACATATGTCACAAAGTACTAGTACATTTAGTTTATTAATCTAAAGACCTACAGAAACATAATATATTACTTTATGTGTTGAGGTCTACTAATGTTAGATCTAGTACTTAGATGCATCCATTTTATAATAATAGGAATAACAGGAATAGCTGTAATAGCTATAGCTATATATATATATATATAGCTATAAAGATCCTAATAATATATAATCTAACTTTAAATGATGTCTGTGATTTGCTTCAAAAAATTCAGAGTAGGGGACATGGAGGTCAGTATAGATAAAACAAAATTAGACATGGGTTGAAATTATTATTCATATTATTCCCTTTACTTGTACACGTTTGAAATTTACCACAATAAATATTAATCTATTATTTGAACTCTTCAATGGCCTTACTGGCTCTCTCCTTTCAGGATGCTAAATATGGTTAAGAACCAAATTTTTAAATTTGATGGATTAGATAACTAAAAATGATCTGTCTTATGATGTTGAGGGATTGCATAGGAGTACTTAACACACTGATTTCTCACACTCTCCTAAAAGAGCAATTTTCTTCCACAAATATCATCTAACAAATTTGTCCTTACCTCAAGTTACAGGCAAAAATATCAGGTAATACCATTTGCAGTTTAACAAAAAAATAATACATGCTCAAATTATTTTCCAGTAATGGATTTTAACTTCCAACTTTGCATAGAAACACATTTTTTTCACTTGAGAAAAGTAAAAAACTTTTGCAGGTACTTTCCTTAAAGTAACTAATGTGTTGTTTCCTACAACCCAGGCACCTCTTTTCTCAGTTTAAGCAATAATTCCAATATGATTTTTATGTTTAGCTGAAGCGAAGTGCCTTATAAAAATTAGGTTAAGCTATTGAATTTCAAAGATTTGAGATCAAATTTGAAAAGAGGACATGATGCATCTCACAGCAATAGGAAGCTTTTTTTTTCCTTCTTTTTTATATTGGAGGATTATTTTCCATGTCTTCTAGTTATTACAGAACTGATGACTACTCAAAAGTATCAAAATGAGGTGGGACAGAGAAGGTTACGGATGCTCCTTCAGTGTTCTCTGGAGGCGTCATAGAGGCTGAAGACTTTTAAAGTTGAAGTTTCACTTAAGTGCAAACATCAAAAGTGCTCAGCTTTTTGTTATAACTCCTGCACTTTAAAAAAAAAAAAAGTTATTTAGTTTCCTTTAAGCTAGACTAGTTCCCCAACTATTTTTGTCTCTTATGACATTACTATTTTTAGAGGCCAGAGCAATTGTTTTGCAAAAATTTGGTCAAAGGCCAAAACTATATTAAAAAAAAGGGGGGGTGGGTAACAAAGAGAAGTTTCATCCTATTCCCACTCTACCCATTTAAGTAACCATTTTTCAAGAGTTTCTAGTTCATAATTCCTGTATTATTATTCATACCCCTTAACAAAAAATAGTTGTATTTATCTTTATATCCCCTTCTTTCTTATACAACAGTTAGTATGCTGTACATACTCTTTTATACCTCTTTTTCCAACTTAAAAATATATCTGGAAACACTCCATATCAGAGATCTTCCATTTCAAAGTATCTTCCCCGTTTTATTTTTTGGCCACAAATTTTTTGGCATTGTGTGGATGTACTGTACTTTATTTAGTCATTCTCCTGAGGAGGGACATTAAAGTTATTTCCAATCTCTTGTGCTTAGAAGTAAAAATGCTGGAACAAGTAGCCATGGGTCTGTTTTGTTTCATATTAATAGATGAGCACTTCAGGGTAAATTTCTTCAGGGTAGTTTTCTACATACTATTTTATTCTAACTTAAACTTTCCTTCTAAGCTATATGATATTTTTACATTGATACCTTTGATCCATTTGGAGTTCATTCTTGGTATTATCTAGGGTGATCCAATGACTTTCAAGTTGCCAAGCTGTCATTTATTTAAAAGCTCATCTTTCCCCCCAGGGATTTGAGAAGCCACATGTAATAAATAATATACTTCTACATATACTTTGGTATATTTCTAGACTTGGTATTTCTCCACTAGTCTTTCTTATCCACCAATACCATGCTGCCTTAATTACAGAGGGTTTATAGTATGTTTTAATATCTGGTGGGGCTAGACCTATTTTTTCCTCCTCATTTTATTTAAACTGGACTTTTACAACTATTCTTGCAAACTTATTTTCTTATATGAACCTTAAAATCAATTTCCCTTGCTTTAGAAATACTTGTGATATTTCATTTGGGACAGCACTAAATGTAAGTGCTAACTTGAGGAGAACTGACATCTACATGTCACTGACACATCCTATCCAGAAAGAAGGGATGCCTTTGAGCAAACTTGAGCAAGTCTTTTGACTTGCTCAAACTTTGCTCAAGTCTATTTTGTCTTTCAAGACTGCTATGAAGTTTTTCTCATATAGGTTTTGCACACTCTTGTCAGGTTTACTCCTTAGTGTACTGTATTTTTTGTTACTACTCTAAAAGAGATTTTTCTTTATTATTAAACCTGTTAGGACTAACCCTACTTTGACTATCAAAAGCTACCTATTACATTTCTTTTGGCAATAAAATAATTTTACTTCAGTGGAATAATTTTAATCTTTCCCTAGCACAGATGGATATCCAGGACTGAGTGGACATAAAATTCATGTACCATACTTGAAAGGGCAAAATAAAGCATCTTTCTACCTTGCAAGTGAGCTCATTTTTTTGAGGGCCTTTTAGATCATTTCTGTGCCAGAATGACACCTAGTGGCCCATTCTGGTATAGTCACTGGTAGAGAGGTGACAGGTTCTTAGAAAATTAGGGAATGCAGAATTTCTTTGCACATGTTAGAATGTTAGATTATTTCATATATAATTAACTATTACAAAACCTATGGTAAGAATAACCACATCAATTAATGAATACTGATATAAGAATCATTGCCTTAAACAACAGAAATTTCCCTTCGAAATTACAATTTATATGGGTGCTTGAGTAGCTCACTCGGTTAAGCATCTGACACTTGATTCTCAGAGTCAAGAGTTCAAGTCCCATGTAGGACTACATGCTAGACATGGAACCTACTTACAAAATAAATACATATGTAAATCTCATCATTTCATGAGGCTTCCTATCTAACGATAAGTCAAATACACTTTATGTTAGTAGTTTCCCTGCCCACCGTATGTAGTTGGCAAATATTACAGAAAGAAAAGTGAACAGAAATAGCTCTGGTTTTGAAGGCAAACAACCTTGAAGATATGTCTCTGTGCTATTACTGTATGTTAAGCAAATTATTAAACTTTCTGAATTTCTGTATGACTAGCATTTGAAGGGAAATAAAAGGAAACATTTTGTATTTCATACTGGGTCTTTAAAAAGCATAGAAAAGGATAATCCTAGAAAGAAAAATATAAGTAAGGTCAAGAATTCAGGAACATTTGGTGTTGTATGTAAGTGTTGAATACATTATATACAATATTACACTGTATGTTAACTAACTGTAACTCAAATAAAAGTGTAACTTAAAAAAAAAAAAAAAGAAGTAGAAGAATTGAGGATGATAGAGCCAGAGATAAAGAAACGAAAAATGAGACACCTTGGACCCTCCCCCACCAAGGTGGTATGGCACAGGGTTTTCTAACATCTTACGCAAATCTCAAAAAACTCTAGAGAGGGGCGCCTGGGTGACTCAGTGGCTTAAGCCTCTGCCTTCAGCTCAGGTCATGGTCGCAGGGTCCCAAGATGGAGCCCCGCATCAGGCTTTTTTGCTCAGCAGGGAGCCTGCTCCCCGCGCCCCCCACCCCCCGCTTGCCTCTCTGGCTACTTGTGATCTCTCTCTCTGTCAAATAAATAAATAAAATCTTAAAAACAAAACAAAACACAACCTCCAGAGAATTTAACTAACATATAACTTACACATGTAAAGTTTCTGACATATAGTAAATGCTATAGAAATTTTGGTTCTCTGTCCTTGTGTACTTCCTTTTTTCCTAATAAATAAATGGATTAGTTGTCTTTGGTATCATTTGCCTTGAAAAGTCAGAAAATTAATGTAAAAAATTAAAATGCTGAAATGCAAATTTTGGAAGATGATGGAAAGCGTCTGATAAGTAAGGCCCGTCGTAGGTTCTCATTACAGAGCACACACATTTTTAACAAGACTTTATTCAGCACTATTGCAATAGGTGTCAACACTGTAGCAAAATGGGAGATTGGGCTCTACTCCAAATATAGCAAAGAAAACTGGAAATTTATAGCAAAGGAGGAGAGTGAGGTGTCAGTGGGTAAAAAATTACAAAGAGGAGGCATCATGGGTAGAGAGATTTTTGCTAAACCAACTAAGAGGATTCTTGTTGAAGGCAAGTCAAGGTGATCAGATATAAAGGGTGGGGGATTCTCGCTGAACTAAGTTTGCAAGATTCTTTTTTTTTTTTTTTTTAAAGGATTTTATTTATTTATTTGTCAAAGAGAATAGAGAGAGAAATCTCATGCAGAAAGATCGGCAGGCAGAGGGAGAAGCAGGCTCACTGCTGAGTAAGGAGCCCAATGCAGGACTCCATCCCAGGACCTTGGGATCATGACCAGAGCTGAAGACAGATGCTTAACCAACTGAGTCACCCAGGCATCCCAAGTTTGCAGGATTCTTACTATAAATGGACTAGATGGGACAAAGACAAAACCCCAGGACAAGACCTAGGTGAAAAGATGGCTCAGAGGAGTCTGACTAACATTTGATCCAGAAGACAGTCTTTGTCATAATCCTCAAAGACTGTTACTATGGATGATGTTTGAATGGATACCACTCTAGAATTAAGAGAACTCTTACATGATCCAGAAAGTAACCATGCATTTTAGGCTTATTTGTAAATAACCACATTTTAATTATTAAAAGAGTATATTTTTTATATAATTATATATTTTATATAATTATAAAAAGGTATATCATAGCTTTATATCATAGTAGTGAGAGAAAAATTTGCAATGTTATATGGGAAAGTGTCTGTCAGGTAAGCAGGAATGTGGAGAAGCATGAAGACGGGAATTTTGTCTCCAATCTTGCCCATCTCAGCCCTCAGTATATTAGAAAATTAAATACCACC
Organism: Neogale vison; assembly: GCF_020171115.1. Taxonomy (NCBI): domain Eukaryota; kingdom Metazoa; phylum Chordata; class Mammalia; order Carnivora; family Mustelidae; genus Neogale; species Neogale vison. The sequence continues at coordinate 74,676,695 of NC_058103.1, forward strand.
AGTTTATATATGCACTATCAAAAAAATAACCTACTTGGGAAAGTTAGCTTTTGTTTTCTATGGAGCGTAAGACGTAAGGGTGACATCTGGTGGACAGAGTCCTAACATGTTTAGCAAGGTAGTGTAAATTTCTATTGGACTCCCTACGTGTTTAAAAATTGTGGAAGGGCTAAAATTTAAAAAGGAAGTGCCTCAACTAGGCAAAAACCCAATGCTTAACCCCAAACAAACTATTCAAGGTGGTCCTCATAATTGAATGACTGGATCTAGAGATATCACAAACTATTTCTCATTTCTAAGAAGAAATGCGGCTATGAATGAAAACAAAACAAAACAAAAACAAAAACAAAACAAAAAGCAAATTGTGTGTTTTGTCTTGTTAAAGGATAGTTGCTAAAAGAGGGTATAATTATGACTCATAAACAGATATAAAATGACCCTGTACCAAAGATCTTACTTAACTCATTAATTGAGAGAAAACCAGTTAAGTTCTTGTAACCTGTACAAAGGAAAATTAAAAGAACAAATGTGTATAGTCAGATAAGGAATGCCAAAATAAAATGGATCAACACTTAATTACATTCCACCAGATACAACTAATTTTCATTTCTATGGACAAAATCATTTCTATTACTATTAATTTTATATAACTCATTGAGTTGTAAAATAGCCAAATAACATTGAAAGGCAGAGACAACTGGAATGAGTGCCGATTTCTAAGTCTTTCATTAATTTTTCTGACACTGCAGACAGTCAATAATTACTTATTAAACACTGATTATACAGAATGCCAGAATAACTGAGAGGAAAAGAAAGTCATACACACTTAAGAAACTTAAAATACACTTGATAAAATGAGGGTAATGTCTAAAATAGATCTTTTGGAATTCTGATAGATCCTTTGAAGTTCCTATCTTCCTTACTACTTTCCATAAATATTTATGGAGCACCTACTATTGATATATTGTTCATAGGTATTTTCTAGGCATTAGGTATGATATGTGAAAGAGAGATAGGTTCTTCTCTCCAGTGGTGATTTCCCTCTAGCAGGGGAATGTAGACAATTAACAGGCAATTACAAAATCCAGGTTAAAGGGTGCCTGGGTGACTCAGTCTGTTAAGTATCTGCCTTTGGCTCAGGTCATGATCTCAGGGTCCTGGGATCAAGCCCCAAGTTGGGCTCCTTAATCAGTGGGGAGACTGCTTCTCTCTCTCTCTCTCTGCCTGCCATTCCCCCTGTTTCTCTTTCTCTGTCAAACACATAAGCAAAATCTTTTTTTAAAAAAATTCCACGTGATTGGGGCGCCTGGGAGGCTCAGTGGGTTAAAGCCTCTACCTTCAGCTCGGGTCATGATTCCAGGGATTGAGCACTGCATCCGGCTCTCTGCTCAGTGGGGACCTGCTTCACCTCCTTCTCTCTCTGCCTGACTCTCTGCCTGCTTGTGATCTCCGTCTGTCAAATAAATAAATAAAAATCTTAAAAAAAAAAATTCCACGTGAATATTCCTTTTATCACCTTGACATTACAATTCTTCAAAATTCTCAAAACCAATGACCTTCACCTTCATGCCACAGAAGTTCTCCACCTATGGTATACTTCAGAGTAGTATAACGTGCAGGTTCTGGTGTCAGGTGGATGACACTGTCTTCTGATCTTTTGGGATACACTGCTAGAGTTAAATTTACTACCACTCCACTTTATAGATAAGAAAACTGGGGCTGAGAGATAAGAAACATGATATATCAAAGTCATATGTAAAATTAATGCAAGAACCAGCCCCTACAATCAGGGTATCTTGATATAGGCTTCTGTTTTATTTACGCCCATAAATTATAAAGGGCAGCATGATAGCATGATTTGAGGGGCATTCAGAATCCCTGCATCAACCTTTGTTTTTTTTAATAGAGAAGAAGAATGAGCTCTGGCTAAATAGTGGGCTGGGTTCAGCAATTAGCCCATTTGCCAGCTGGGTAAACATTGGCAAGTAACAGCCTCTGTTTACTTCAATTTTTCTGTTGGTGAATGGAATAATAGCAGTTTCAACAGGGCTGGTCTGTAAGAAATAAATGAGTTCGTATTTGCAAAGAACTCAGAAAAGTTCCTGGTACTTAGTTAGCCCTAAATAAATACTTACGGAATAAAAATAAGCAAGAAATGGGGCAGACAGAGTTCTCATTTAACTTTAGTTAGCTAAACTTTGCTGAACCTCCAAAAGGAGTTCATGGTCTGGTTCTTCTATCTGATAATGATAGAGCAGCTTGGATAGACCGAACGGACCACATACTAAAGTTTTAAAATTTGAACAAAATTATTTAAGAAGAAAATCCATTTGGAGACACTAGAGACCAACCAAAAGCAGGTAGAAACTGGAAGAAAATCTACTCTGGTAAAACAGGAATTGCACCTGGTGACAATGGGGAATTTGCAGTTTCTTGCCTGAGGAAAATTCCGAAACTGCACAGCAGCTTAAGGCAGCAGAATGCCAAAGCCTTAGGGCTCTGAAGGACAGGAGGTCAGCGTTCAGGGACGGAGGAGCAAACAAAAAGGTATAGAAGAGAGTTTGGAAGGGAAGAACCATATAGGGAATGAGTCCCCAAATACGCACCCAATATTGACCTGAAAGTATTGGCCAACCACTAAACTAACATTCACAGGAGAGACCACAGAGGAACTAGTAAAAACAAATACTCGCCTGAAACAAAACAAAACCAGAGTCTGAAAATCACAGATCTGAGGGAAATGTCAGCTCCTGACTGCAGAGAGGAAAGAGTATGAGTTTGAGTCTGGAGCCAAGGTTAAGTGTTGACTAGAACAAAAATCACTCTATGTCTACTATAGAAGGTATCCAGTCAAAACCTGGTAGACATGCGGGGCACCTGGGTGGCTCAGTGGGTTAAAGCCTCTGCCTTCAGCTCAGGTCATGATCCTAGGGTCCTGGGATCAAGCCCCGCATCAGGCTCTCTGCTCCACAGGGAGCCTGCTTCCTCCTCTCTCTGCCTGCCTCTCTGCCTGCTTGTGATCTGTCTGTCAAATAAATAAATAAAATCTTTAAAAAAAAAAAAAACAAACCTGGTAGACATGCAAAGAAACAGAAACATGTGACCTATACTTAAGAACAAAAGTCAAGTCCAAATTGAAATGACATGAACAGTTTCATTAGGAGAAATAATTTTTTTGAAGTAACACATATAAATAAAAGGCAACACTTAACAAAAATTGCCCCCTGTTTCTCAGGCTTTCCTTGTTTTAACAATTTTGCGGAGTACTGGTCAGATATTGCAGGATGCCTCTCTATTAGAAATTAAGTTTTAGGGGCGCCTGGGTGGCTCAATGGATTAAGCCTCTGCCTTCGGCTCAAGTCATGATCTCAGGGTCCTGGGATCGAGTCCCACATCAGGCTCTCTGCTCAGCGGGGAGCCTGCTTCCCCCTCTCTCTCTGCCTGCCTCTCTGCCTACTTGTGATCTCTCTCTCTCTGTCAAATAAATAAAATAATAAAAAAATCTTAAAAAGAAAAGAAATTAAGTTTTAATCATGATAAGGCAAGGGCTATGGGCTTTGAGGAGAAAAACTGCCGAGACATTTTCTAGTTTTGTTTTACATTTAGGTCTATGATACATTTTGGTGAAATGTGCAAGGTCTGTGTCTAGATTATTTTGCATGTGAATGTCTACTTGTCCCACTACCATTTGTTGAAAAGACTACCCTTTATCCCTTGAATTGTCTTTGCCCCTTTGTAAAAGATCAGCTGACAGGCGCCTGGGTTGCTCAGTGGGTTAAGCCTCTGCCTTCAGCTCGGGTTATGATCTCAGGGTCCTGGGATCGAGTCCCGCGTCAGGCTCTCTGCTCAGCGGGGGGTCTGCTTCCCTTCCTCTCTCTCTGCCTGCCTCTCTGCCTGCTTGTGATTTCTCTCTGTCAAATAAATAAATAAAATCTTTAAAAAAAATCAGCTGACAACATTTGTGTGGGTCTATTTCTTGGCTGTCTATACTCACCCATTGATCTATTTATGCTTTCACTGATACTATACATAGTCTTGATTATTGTAGGTTTATTGTAAGTCTTGATGTTGGATGGTATCAGTTCTCCAATTTTATTCTTCTTTGGTACTGTATTGGCTATTCTGGGTCTTTGTCTTTCAATATAAACTTTAGAATCATTTTGCTAGTGTCCACAAAATAACATACTAATACTTCAATTGGGATTAAATTGAATCTATAGATCAAGTTGAGAACTGACATCTTAACAGTATTAAGCCTTCTTATTCATAAACATGAAACATCTCTCCATTTATTTAGATCTTTGATGTCTTTCTTTCTTTCTTTCCTTTTTTTTTTTTTAAATTTTATTTGTCAGAGAGAAAGAGAGCACATGAGCACAAGCAGGGGGAGCGGCAGGTAGAGCAGGCAGAGGGAGAAGCAGGTTCCCTGCTGAGCAGTGACAGCCTGATGCAGGACTCCATCCCAGGACCCTGAGATCATGACCAGAGTCAAAGGCAGACGCTTAATCAACTGAGTCACCCTGGCATCCCCAATTTCTTTCTTAGGAGTTTTGTAGTTTTTCTCATTTAGATCTTTTGTTATAACATATTTTGTTATTTGTATGCCAAGTACTTCATTTTATTTATTTATTTTGGTGCTAATGGAAATGGAACTGTTTTTAAATTTCAAAATCCACCTATTTGTTGCTGGTATATAGGACAGCAACTGACTTTCATGATTAGCCTTATGTCCTATGATCTTGTTATAATCACTTAGTTCCAGAATTGATTGATTGATTTTTAATTGTTTTTTAATTCATTGTGACTTTTTAGGCAGACAATTATATTATCTGCAAACCAGAACTGTTTTTATTCCCTTCTTCTAATCTATATAGTGCCTATCTCCTTTCCTTTTCTTATTGTACTTGTTATGACAAGGTAGTTGTCTGTCAGCTAGGGTTGAGGGAGTTTTTTCATAAATGGGTGTAAGGTTTTGTCAAATGTTTCTTCTGCATCATTGATAAAACATTTTTCTTCCTTTGCCTGATGATGTGGTGGACTACATTAACTAATATTTGAGTTAAGCTGGCCTTAAATAACTAGAATACATTCTGCTTAGTTAAGGTGTACAATTCTTTTCAAACATTGTTAGATCCCTTTTGCTAATACTTTGTTGAGAATTTTTGCATCTATGTTTATGAGAGATATTGGTCAGCAATCTTCTTTTTGTAATGCTATTATGTGGTTTTGATATCAGGATAATGCTGGCCTTTAGAATAAACTAAATAAACTAGAAGAACTATTCCTTCTGCTGCTTATTTCTAAAAGAGAATGTAGAGCCTTGGTATCCTTTCTCCCTTAAATAGTTGGCAGAATTCATTAGTGAAACCAACTGGGCCTGGTACTTTCCTTTTTGAAGGTTATAAATTCTTGGTACAATTTCTTTAACATAGGCCTATTTAGATGATCTATTCTCCTTGTACGCATTTTGATAGTTTGTATTGAAGACAATTAGAATATGTCACCCTAAAACATGCCTCTTTGACATACAGATTATTTTGAGATGAAGGCAAATAAGAAGCAGTAAACATAGGAAAAGCTCTCTCTATGCTCTTTTTTCTCCCTAAAGGCAGGGTATATATCTGCCTTTTTTGAAGATGAACCTAGACTCTGATTAGCCCAAAATGGCACCATAGGAGTCAGAAGAAAAACCTACTCCATTACTTTCCTCCCATGTATTTACCTTCCCACAGTTTGCCACACTGGAAGCCTAAAACTATTTTCCTTTGTCTTATCACTCCTCTAAAGATGTATTGTTCTTTGGTTATGATGCTATATAAGTCAGAGCTATATTAACTACTTCTTTAAGTTACTCATCTCTGAATTTTTCCCCTGTAAATATGAGGTACACATGTGAAAAAACTTACTGCTTTTCTCTTGTTAATCTCTGTTTTTGTTACAGTTGAGAAGCTAAAATGAGTAAACGATTTTCCTCCCCAACAGTATTTTTCAAGTGATTGGTCAATTTTATCTACGTTATCAAAATTAGGGGCACAGAGTTGTTCATTATATTTGTTTATTACCCATGTAATGTCCATGATATCAGTAGTGATACCCCCTCTTTCATTCTGTTATTAGTAATTTTCATCATCTCTCTTTTCATGGTTACTCTGACTAGAGGTTTATCAATCTTATTGCTCTTTTCAAAGAGTCAGCTTTTATTTTATTTACAAGAACCTTCTTTATTAAACCATCATTTTCAATTTCAATTTGATATCTCCTTTAGTTTTTATTATTTCTGGTCTTTATTTGGATTAGGCTTATTATTATTATTCTTTATCTATCTTCCTAATGTGGAAGTTTAAAATGATTTTAGATGTATCTTATTTTCAAAAATACATGCAATCAGTGCTATAACTTTCCTTCTATGCATTGTTTTTCCTATAACCACACATTTTGAAAAGATGTATTTTTATTTTCATTTAGTTTAAAATATTTTAATATCTCTAAGTCACTTCTTTGATATGTTACTTATTTAGAAATATGTTGTTGAATCTATATTTGTATTGCTTTGATTGATTTCCAGTTTGATTCCATTTGGTCTGAGAACATAATTTGAATGACTTCTATTGTTTAAAAATTTAAGGTGTGGTTTATGGTCTAGAACATTACCTAGTATGATGGGTGTTCCATCAGCTTGAGAACATGTATAATGCTGTTATTGGAGAAAATATTCTATAAATATCAATTAGATGCAGTTCAATCTATTAGATGCAATCAATTAGATTGATGGTGCTGTTCAGTTCAATTATATCTTTATCAATTTTCTATTGGATCTATCAATTACTGAAAAAGGGATGCTGAAGTTTCCAATCATAATTATGAATATCTATATTTCCTTGCAATTGTGTCAGTTTTGCTTTATGTATTTTAATGTTCTAAGAAGCAAACATGTTAAGCATTATTATGTCTTCTTAGAGAACTGAATGATTTATCATTATGTAATATCCTCTTTATTTCTGGTAATTTTCCATGTTCTTAAGTCTGAATTGTCTGAAATTAACAGTAACTACTTCATCTTCTTCTTCTTTTTTTTTTGGATTAGTGTTATCATGGTATGTCCTTTCATGGTCTTTAACTTATCTGTGTCTCTTTAATCAAAGTTGGGTTTCTTGTAGACAACAAGGTTGGGCCTTGTGCTTTTATCCATCATAACAATCTCCATCATTTAATTGGTGTATTAGATGACTACTGATATAGGTGAATTAATACATACCAGGTTTTTAACCGTTTTCTATATATTACATCTGTTCTTTGCTCCTTTCTTAAAAATCTTTTTCTTCCTTCTGTTTTTAATTGAGCATGTCACATGATTTCATTTTTCTCTCTGTTAGCAAATAAATTACACTACTCCCCCCAATTTTTTGTGGCTCCCCTACAGTGTACACTATTTACAGCTCATCTAAGTTTACTTTTCAAATAACACTATTCCACTTCACAGGTTGCAGAGGTACCTTACAAGAATATTTCTGAATCCTCCCTCCCATGCCTTAGAGCACTGCTGTGATTCATTTTACTTATCCACTTGCCATAATCATCTGTTACGATTACTATGTTGAATTATAGAAAAAATAATAGAAAAAAAGAAAAAATTATATACTTCATTTTCATTTATTCCTTCTCTGTTGCACTGGCCCTTCATGTAGATCTGAGTTTCTGTCCTATATCCTATTTCCTTTCCTCTGAAGGACTTCCTTAACAGTTCTTGCAAGGCAAATGTGTTGTTGATAAATTTCCTCAGCTTTTAGTTTTCTAAGAAAGTACTTATTTCTCTTTCAGTTTTGAAGGAAAAGTTTGGTGAATACAGTATTTTAAGTTGGTGTTTTTTATTCACTCAACATGTTAAATATCTTACTCCAATCTCTTTTTTCCTTGTATGGTTTCTGGTTTATGCCACTGTAATTCTTATCACTGTTTATTTAGTGGTAATGTGTTTTGTTTTCCTCTGACTTCTTTCAAAATGTTCTCATCTTTGATTTTATGTCACTTGATATGTCTTTTGTGTCTGTGTGTGTGCGCGCACGCACATCCTGCTTATTGTTCTCTAAGTTTCCTGGATCTATAGTGGTTTTTCTGTCATTAATGTCAAAAATTTCAAAAACAAAACAAAACAAAAAACACCTCACGAAAAGTGAATTGGGGGAAACCGGAGGGGGAGACAAACCATAAGAGACTTTGTACTTAGAGAAACAAACTGAGGGTTTTGGAAGGGAGGGGAGTGGGGGGTTAGGTGAGGCTGGTGGTGGGTATTATGGAGGGCACGTACTGTATGGGGCACTGGGTGTGGTACGTAAACAATGAATTTTGGAACACTGAAAAAAAATTAAATTAAATTAAAACAAACAAACAAACCTCAGCCATTACTCCAAATATTTCTTCCACTCTTTTATCTCTTCTTTAAGTATTCCAATTAGGCATATGTTCTACAACTTGTAATTGTCCCATAGTTCTTTGATATTCTGTTCTTATTTGTGTTTCAATTTGGGAAATTTTACTGATTTATCTCCAAGCACACGGATTCTTTCCTTGGCTATGCCCACTTTGATGAGCTCACGAAGGGTATTCTTCATTTCTCTCATTGTTTTTGATTTCTAACATTCCCTTTCGATTTTTACTTAGAGTTTCTATCTCTCCATTTACATTACTTTTCTTTCATGCTATCTTCTGCTCCCACTGGATCACTTCATATATTACTCAATGAATCATAATTATTCTAAATTCCCTGTCTGATATTTCTAACATCTGTGCCATATGAGTCAAGTTCTGAAGCTTGCTTTGTTTCTTCAGACCATTCTTTTTCTTGCCTTTTAGAATACCTTGCAATTCCTTGCTGAAAACAGGTCACGATATACTGAGAAACAGGAATTGAAATAAACAGGCCTGTAGTGTGAGGATTTATGTTGATCTAACAAGGATTTGGACTGTGCTGAAAGTTTACTATAGCTGTAGGTGACATAGCTTTGGTTTCTACTATAGCTTTGGTTTCTTCTAGTGTCTTCTAAGATACTCTCTTCTCTTTTTTTGGGTGGGGGGGTGGCTCTTTAAATGCAATTTCTTTCTTTTTTTTAAATTGTGTTTTATTATGTTATGTTAGTCACCATACAGTACATCATTAGTTTCTGATGTAGTGTTACAAGATTCATTGTTTATGTATAACACCCAGTGCTCCATGAAATACATGCCCTCCTTAATACCTATTTCTTAAATTGAGTCTGTGTCTTTCAGCTTTCTCATTTGTAATCCACTGTTAATATACCAATGCCCTGTTGATGTGATGGTAAGGTATGGGAAGGGGAAGTGTTCTATAATCTTCTGATTATACCTCAGGCTTTTAGTCCTTCTAGGGTCTTTTTAGAATATATGTCCCTGGGCTGTGACCTTCATAAATGTTTCTTAGTCTCTTTTTTCTTATTTTAGGTGAGACAAGAAAGCTAGAGGGGCTAAAGTTGGCTTATTGTTTTGCCTCTGGGTCAAATGAGGGTCTGATAAAGTATTTTCACTTAAGGTAATAACGACAGCTCTTTGTCATGGAGTCCACTCTGGGAGTATTTCAAGTGGTTACTTTTCCCATGGGCATAATTCAAAATAATTAATTTTCCCTCTTCCTACCCCCAAAAAAATTTTTTCCCAGATCTATACCTAGAAAACCTGGTAGATTTCTAGAACTAAAACTCCCAAATTTGGGGGACCCCCTAAACCTGGGATGATAGTAGTTTCTCACTCTGGACATTGTCCACAATAAGCCTCCAGGAATTCATCAAAATTACCATTTAAGTGTTTTTATCATTGGATCCAGTGGCTTCTGCTCCATGTAAGCTGCTCCTGGCCAAGATTCTCTGTATTCACCTGTCTCTCCAGATTTGGGGGTGGCAGTTGCTCTGTAACCTCAGTTCTCTAATGGGTCTTTTTTCAGCATTTTTGTCTTGTTGTAAAAATTAAAGTGATGATTTCTCAGCTCTCTGCTTGTCAGAACTAGAACCCAAAAAGTATATCTTATATATATTTTAATCTGTACATTCTCCCTCAGTTTTTCTTCCTTCATAAATTTGTTGAAGAAAGTAGACTTCCACCTTCTAAGCTTTGCTGATTGTCTCCCTCTGGGGTTTTTTCATACATTTTTCTGACTCTTATATTTTCTGAGAACCTAAAGTCTTGATCAGATTCAGCCTGGACTTATGGAGAGACTATTTTAGAGGAGTGTTGTGTAGTTCCATTAGGAGACACATAATACCTAGTAGTTTTTAAATTTTGTGACATTAGGACTGGGCAGTGGGTTTGCAGTTATCAGCCTGCTCCATCATTACAAAGCTCCCCATAAGCAATTGACCAAATAGTTTTAATAGCCACTGATGATCATGGCCCAAATCCATTATTTCTTTAGGAGTTTAATGGTGATATTCTAATTCTGCCACTGCTTCCATATTCACTGAAATTCTTTCAGAAAGTCCTTCCTTAATTAATTATTTGGCACCTTTAAGTACTATTTGTACAAGAAATGTGATATAAATGCTTGTTTCACTTCATTTACCAGTTTTCAGAATAAAGTGTTGATTCCATAGCATATTCAAAGGTGACTAATTAGAGTTTTTGTGTACAAATACGATTAAGAAATAATGGATTTTAAGAAACTTGATGTGTCTCAATCCATTATCATTATTATTCTTTTCATTGCAAATACCATCCCATCTTTGGCAACTGCAACCCTCTATTAGACATGAACCCACCTGTTACAACAACCCACTTGTCTTTCAATATGACAAGATATTCCAGACATATTTTATGCATTTCCTGGCCCAAAATTGGGCCATTTCTTCAAGGATCTCTACACTCTGTAAGCTCTACATTCTCACAACAAACCATAGTTTGAAATATCAGTGATGATGGACTGAAATTTGCTAATATTTGATACCATTCTGCTGGCTGTCTGTCCTTAACTATATATATAGGATGTTTATCAAGATAATAAATGTCATTACTGAAGATATTTCTGTAAAACAAAGGTTATGCCTCACTCAGTAACCTACTTGCTTCAAGTAACATTTCATATAACACAATTTCAGTGCACCAAAATAATATTTATCTATCTCTGAAAACTAACTTGGCATCTTCCCTTTCTGGCTGCCATTTATTTAAGTAACACTATTTATACTTCTGCAACAGTATTTCAGCTTTCATCTTCCATAACTGCACCCCTCTTTCCCCAATCCATTCAGATCTTATTCCCGTTTCAGTTCCACCCAAATACCTAACACTCACCCTACACACAATGGTCAATGAATGTGTGGAATTCTCAAATATGACTATTTAGTACTTTTTCATCCCACTCATATTCTATTATTGTCCCATTAAGGATGATGCACAGCCCACTCTTAGTATGTACACAGGAATAACCTGTGCTCCCCATGACCCAACGATTCTACTGGACCTCTTGAGCAGCACTTTTCAAACTTTACTCTAGGGGCGCCTGGGTGACTCAGTGGGTTAAAGCCTCTGCCTTCCGATTGGGTAGGGATCCCAGGGTCCTGGGATCAAGTCCCGCATCGGGCTCTCTTCTCAGCAGGGAGCCTGCTCCCCCCCCCCCTCTCTCTGCCTACCTCTCTGCCTACTTGTGATCTTTGTCAAATAAATAAATAAAATCTTTAAAAAAACAAAACAAAACACAACGCAACAACTTTATCCCCCGCATCTTGTTCAGATGCAATTCTGGTTCAGTAGGTCTGAGGTAGGGCCAAGATTCTGCATTTCAAACAAGCTCTAGGTGTGCAGATGCTACTGGTCCTAGACCATGCTCTGAGAAGCAAGGTACTACTATGCTGGGGTCACATGCTCCTACATAGAGAAATTCCAAACACACACCTTTCTCCTTAATGTTACTCTTTTTTCATCTCTACTCTTACCACTGGTGATCTTCCCCCTTACTTTGTCTAAAACAGACTGACAACATCAGGTGTGAACTTGGATAACTGACACACTACTGCTTTTTGAACGATGAGAAATCTGTTGCATCACGTGGTAGTTTAAAAACACACTAACAAATTATTTGGCATTTCCTCTCTTCACAAAGGTAAGTCTAACTTCCCCCTACTCAAGCATGGATCAGCTTTAGATGCTTGCTTCTAAAGAACTGCAGAGAAAGTGATGCTGAGTGACTTCCAATGCTAGGTCACAAAGGAAATAAATACAGCTCCTACTTGCCTTTTTTTGGACCATGTACCTTTGGAAGTATCCTGAAGCTGCCATGCTAGAGAGACCACATAAATATGAAGACACCTGAGGAGCCTTAGCTATTCCATCCTAACTGTTTGAGTCTTCCAGCTCAGGTACCAGACATGTGAACGAGCAAGTCTTCAGATTATGCAAACCCCAGGCCACTGACTAAAACTGCATGAGAGACCAAGAGCCAGAAACTCCACGCTGAACTACAAGAAACCCACAGAACTATAAGAGATAATCATAAATGATCATTAATGTTATAAGTCACTGATGTGAGGTAGCTTGTTATATGTAACTGGAAGCATATCACTTTTGCCTTTTCTTCAACTGCCAAAAACTTCAGAGCTAAATATGATACTCAATTGCTTGAACTATATTAAACCTCATGATATCATACTTGTTTCTTCCTCCTTTCTGAGTCCTCAGTTTTTTTTCACGTTTGTTAACTTTATTATTCCCATGTCCTTTTTTTATAAGCTGCCTCAAAATCAAATTGTTTTAGAAAACAGAGGAGGCTATTAATAAACAATAATTTTCTGTTTCTCACCCATTTCCCTGTATGTTCTTGTGTCTCAATTCATTTTCTTTCATTCCTTTATGTTGTCTTAGAGAAAATAAATGTCCCATTTCTTTTCCTTTCTCCAGTATCTTTAATCTCTTGCCACCTGTCTTCTTGCTGATTTTAAGTGGATACAAGTCTTCAATCTTGAGAAAACCTTTTGTCTTTCACTCCTACCATGTTAATTACTTTTTTCATAATCAATCTTCTGAAGAATGTTTTACTTATATTTTATTGCCATTTAAACTGAATTTTCACTTGTATATCAGCATGTGAAATTTAGTAACTTCTACAAAGTAAACATGTGAGTAAGGTTGGGGCTTTAATTTCATGTAGAAAAAAGTCAATAAAGTGCTACTATTGTTGCACTTAAAAAAAAGTTCCTTGGTCAACACTCAAATTACTTCTGTCATTACTGCATTTATATATAGTGGACACTTTTGGCCTACCTATTCTTTAGCGATTTGTGAAAACACATTTTTTAAAAGACATTGTTAATTACATCTCCAACATTCATTCAGATAGAATTAATTCTATATATCTTCCACCTTTTGATCTAGTAGATTATCTTTGCAAAACAAAAGCCTGGTAATGACAGGAAAAGTACCATTTTTCATTAATATTTAATTGCATTGTATGTACAATAATGTAATTCTCCCTCTTTGACACTGTTTTTGTGCACTCTTTACTAACGTCTCCTCATTCTTTACTGTGACATTTGTCCCCAGCACTGATGTGCACTAATTAGGAGTTCTGGTTGGGAACAGAGACTTGTTACTGAGAGTAGAAGATAGGATCTGAGCCAAACTTACTCCAGGATCAGAAATGTTTTACAACATCAATGGGAGTGGTGAAGATGATTTCCACAAGAATGTCAACAAGAATATACCATATCTAATAAGTGTATCCTTTGAACCTCTGACTTTCAGAAGCTAATGATTTTTTGAAAATTCTATTTTTATAATTATCAATTCTCTTTTTAAAACCATTCAGTGGTTACTTATTTCCCTCAAAATAGAACCCAAACTCCTTGGCTTGGTTTATCTGTCCCATCCAGTCTCATCTTTGCCTCTTTATCCCTTTCATTCCATTTCTCAACTGACAGACAAGCTTATCTATGTTTCTGCCAAAGTAAGCTATTTGCTTTTCTACAGTTGCAACACATTGTTTAACCCTTTCCAGATGCTATTCTTTGTCTAGATTTCCATCTTCTATTCTTCCTACTCCAACCCTCTTCTTCCTACCACTTGTCTGATTATCATCTGCTACCACTCATTTCTCAACTGGGACATCAACCCTCCAGAAGGCTTATCTGACTGCCAACATCGGGCTTCAAGTGCCCTTTCTCAACATTCATACAGCATCCCATGACGTCACCATAACCACTATCTTAGACTCATCTTCTCACATGTCTGAGGGAGAAATTATGCTTTTCTTTTCTTCTCACAGTGTATCTCCTGCACCCATAGAAACTAACATAACATCTGGGACATGCTACTCTTGTAATGAATGCCACGTGCTGAATGAAAACTGAATGTTCATTCCTTTCAATGTTTAAAAACAACACATTATATATACATTTGAAGATAGGTTTGATTTCCTAAACTGGTCAAAATTTACCTGGACTAAGTAGAGAAAAAAGCAAATAATCAAGTTTTAATAAAAGCACTTTTGAGGGCATAAACAATGTAACTTACCTTCCCTCTCCAAAAATATATTTTAAAAAAAGTCACTACAACAGAATGAGATTGGTTTTCTTATGTAGTTTTTGAAATGTCACTGAAAAATCATCCCAAAGGATTTAGAGTGGGAGGAATACATCTAAAGAGAATGAGATTACACCTTAAAGAAATTCTTTTGGGGGCATCTAGGTGGCTCAGTGGGTTAAGCCTCTGACTTCGGCTCGGGTCATGATCTCGGGGTCCTGGGATCGAGGCCCGCCTAGGGCTCTTTGCTCGGCCGGAGGGCCTGCTCCCCACCCTCTCTACCTGCCTCTCTGCCTACTTGTGATCTGTCAAATAAATAAATAAAAATCTTAAAAAAAAAAATAAAGAAACTCTTTGAATGGAACAATTTTCCTTTGGCTGTATAGAAAGCAGTTATGTACAAAAGTTGGTCTAGTGGGAAAAATCCCAGAATGAAGTTCTAAGCTATCTGTAGCTGTGCACTAGCTGGGTATATGACCTTGGGGCAACTATTCCACCATGTATTTCCTTCCCCTTGGCAAAGAAATGAACTAACAGTGTTGCTTATATTCTGGGTAAGCAATGTGCTGCGGGCATTCTGGGCCCCTGGCACTAAATGCCAGAAGCAACCCCAGGCATGCTCCCAGCAGAGAACTACTGCTGCCTTATGATCTTTCCAGGTCCTTTGCTGTGTTATCATCATACAAAAGAAGCAGAGGCTTCTTAACTTCTCTAGTCTTTTATAGCCACTACTTTTATTTGTTTCCAGGAAAGGTTTTAGGAGGTTAAGCCAACTGGATTCCTTTTCTGAACATGAATCTTTCTCATTATTTGGCTCTGAGGATATCTGAAATTTTATCAATGCATTCTTAACCTGGTTTAAAAAAATGACATTTTAGGACGCTTGCACATACACTAGGTCCCTGAGACACACAAATTGTCTTAAGTGAGGTTTAGCTGTTATCTGGAAATGAGTGGAGAAGAAAGGACTAATCAATAATGAATATAGGCTAAATTGGGAAGATCTTGATAAGGTTTTGGGAATTAAAATATTTCCCTCTAAGGAAGAGAGATAAAGGTAGTAAGCACAGTGATCAATTAGTGTACAAGCTAAAAGTACCTTAATCCACTGCTAAGGGAGACAAAAAACTTCAATACCTCTGGCCTTTCCTATGACACACAACGGAGAATTAATAATAAAAAGAGAGGGAGGGAGAGCAACTACTGGGGAGAAAAAAAAAAAGAAGCACTAGAATCAAGAAGTTGATGGAGGAGAAATTCTTACTAGGTGTTCACAATGCCTGTCTGAAAAAATGCATCAAAGTCTACAACATAGCACTAAAGTCTTATGGATTGCTCATTGCTTTTTCCCCCCAAGAACCTAAAGTATAATAGATGTTCACTGCATATTTACTGAATGAACAATAAGAGCCTAAACATTTCCTGATTGTTTTATTTGAATGCACAACGACATGAGATAGCCCATTAGCACCACTGACTCATCAGCACAGGTTAATTTGATAAACTTGGTCACAATGCCCTTTCCAATGAAATGAGGTTTAGGCGAGGGAAAATGAGGAGTAAGTATGCTCTCAGGGAGTTAACAAGTTGATGTGAACAAATAAACTGGCCGAAAGCTCCCAAAGGGTTAGGCTCCCCAACTTTACCCACTTGATAAGTCTATCAGCAGCCAGACCTGTTAGTAAACCATTTTGGGCAGCATCACTTTGCAGTAACGAAGGAGATTTGAGATGCTCATTAATGTTATCTTGGGAATTCTAAATCAACAGGAGCAATGCATTTTAACAGAAGAAAAAGCCTATAAATCAATGGACTAAGCATAAACTTTAGAGTTAGGCAGATGAGGTATTAAATCCCGCAGGAGAAGTATACATCACCATGTTTCCTTCCCCCATTTTAAATTCATCCTTCCTCCCCCCACTTCAGGAATAGACGCATTCCATTGGAAGGAGCGAATCAGATAGATTAGGTAAAACACTTCAGGATACAGAACACTTAGTTTATCTTTGTACTTAGTTTTCACTTTGATGAAAAATAAATAATATTTACAATCATCTCAAAAAAGTAGAACTCCACTCATGTCTTATATATCTTCCCATACCTGGAATCAAGTATGTATTTGTAAGTACCGTCATGACTTATTATCACATCTTTAACATAGTTACTCTCCCTTTGGGATACTAATTAGTGATGTAGAGAGCCATACTATAACCCCGGGAACATGTGATCATTCCACCTCATCATCAACTGAAGTTACACCACTACTGCAAAATTACAGTTGTATGGTCTTGAGCAAGTTATTTATTTATTTACTTATTTTTAAAGATTTTAGTTATTTATTTGACAGAGAGAGATCACAAGTAGGCAGAGAGGCAGGCAGAGTGAGAGAGAGGGAAGCAGGCTCCCTGCTGAGCAGAGAGCCTGATGCGGGACTCGATCCTAGGACCCTGAGATCATGACCTGAGCCGAAGGCAGTGGCTTAACCCACTGAGCCACCCACGCACCCGAGCAAGTTATTTAATTTCTGCAAGTCTCCTTATTTTAAAAGTCGGGGGTGGGGTGGGAGGTTACAGTAGTAACATATAGAGCTTAGTAGGTGTTAAGTCCTACTCTGAAAACTTTCTAATGTATTACTTAATCTTCATAACCTTCCTGGGAGATAATCACTATTATCCTCATTCTATAGAAGAGGAAACCTGGGGTCTAGAGGGATTAAATCCATTGTCCAAAGCTACATGGCTTTTAAGTGGGGTAGCTTGGATTCAACTCCAGACTGTCTTGTTGCGGGGTCGAAGTTCTTAGTCACTGCGTTACAGCTGGTTTTTTGTTTTTTGGGTTTTTGGGATTTTTTGGTTTTGTTTTGTTTAGTTTTGTTTGGGGTTTTTTTTTGCTTACTTCCAATATTCCATACAGCAATCTTTATAACCAGATCTGTTAATGTGCTTTAAAATCTTACAATGGCTCCATCCTGCTGTTGGGAAAATAACCAAATTTGTATTAGCAACTAAAAGCTCTGAATGATACCTGCATGCTTCTCCAGCCTCACTTACACTGCACAGTCTACTTGTTAACACTCCCTCAGATGCTTTCTCTGACTTTTTTCACATATATGATATATGGAATATATCACATATCATAATATGTATCATATACATGAAGTCATATATATGACATATGGTATCTATCTCATATGTGTGAAAAATTTTAAATTATGTTTTATATTATATATTATATAATCTTTCAGTAATAATCAAATCATACCAAACCCTTCATTTATGTGGCCTGCTTTTTTTTTAACTCAGAAATGTATCATGAGGAATGCCTGAGTGGCTTAGTCAGTTGAGGGGCCGACTCTTGGCTTCAGCTCAGGTTATGATCTAAGGGTCCTAGGACAGAGCCCTGAATCAGGCTCCGTGCTCAGCAGGGATTCTGTTTAAGGATTCTCTCCCTGTCTCCCTTTGCTCCTCCCCTCACTCATGCTTTTTCTCTTTCTCCAAAAGAAATAATTAAGTCTTCAAGGGGGAAAAAAAATGTATCATGAACAGCTTTTCAAGCCAATAATATAATTTTGCAATATCATTTTTGCTACACCACAATTTACTTCATCTCAAGTCAGAGAGTCATAAACAAATTTTTATTATGATAAAAAATGCTGCATTGAGATGTTTATGGTTAAAGCTTTGTACAATTCTTAGTCTCTTAGGAAATTTAAAAAAATTAAGTTGGTGGTTCAAAGATCATATGCATTTTTGAAGCATATTGTGCCTATTGCTAACTGCTTTCCAAAAACACACATCAATATCTGCTAACACTACAAATATAAGAGCACATGTCTTCCTAGTATAATATATTTTATTTTGGTCAGGTTGATTGGCAAAACAAACACCCAGCTAGAATACTATCCCAACTTGCATATCTTTAAATATTAATGGAATTGAGGAAGTTTTCATGTACCTACTGGATATCTGTACTCTGGGTAAAATGCCCATTTATTCACTTTGCCCATTTTTAAAATTGGAGTATTTGTTTTACTTGTTTATAGCCCCTCATTTGTTTACCATCAGATATATGTTAAGCAACTATACAATTTTCTGAACACTATGCTATATGTGGGAATATAATTCAGTTTATGATCAACCAACTTTTATAATCTCCTTAAGGTCAATCCAGCTTTGGTCTCTAATCCAGGCTCAAGGCCAATATTACACATTTTAGATTTTTTTCATTCAGTAGCATTTTTAGCTACTGCTATGGACTACACGTTTGTTTCCTTTACAAATTCATATGTTGATACCTAATGCCCAAATCAATGGTCTCTGGGATGTGATTAGGTCATAAGGGTGCAGCTCATGAACAGAATTTGTACTCATAAAGGAGACCCTGTAGAAATTCCTAACACTTTCTACCATGTGAGGTTACAGCTAAAAGGCAAGCCTTATGCACTAGGAAGTGAGCCCTCACATGGCACTGAATGTGCCAACACCATGATCTTGGATCTTCCAACCTCCTGAACTGTGAGAAATAAATGTCTGTTGTTTATAAGCCACATAGTCATGGGTAGTTCTTATAGGAGCCCACGTAGACTAAGAGAGATACCAACAACATTTCTGTTATTGATTGCTGCCTTAAATATCAATCATTTTATTATAGTCCTGAATTTAGGGTTGACTGGGCTCAGAAGGATAATTCTACTGCTTTTGCTTGTGATCCCTCACAAGGATGCCATCAGATGTTGTCTCCGGTTGGAGTCATTTAGAGAGTGGAATTGGCCCTCTCTTCCTCTCACTATAGCATCAGATCTCAGAGCCTCTCCTTTCCACATGGCTTCTCCAGGTGGTCTCTTCATGTAGCTCTCCAGAAAAGTAATTATACTGCTTCCACAGAAGCTCAGTATTCTCCAAAGCACAGTAAGTGGAAGTTTCTTAAGGCTTGGTGGGCTTCTTCTTAAGGTTTAGGTCAAAACTGACACAGCAGCACTTCTGCCACCTTCTATTAGTTAAAAAATCAGAGTTGGGCCATATTCAAGAGGGTGGGAAATATATATACTCTGGCTCAAAGGAGGAGTGACAGAGTGTGCTGCCATATTTAGTCATTGTAGATCATAATGGTTTTAACATGACTTGAAAGTACTTTTCCAAGTTTGCATTTGCCTTTTAAGTTTGCTTATAAAAAGTTGATGCATAGTTGATTTTAAATTTTATACACAGTAAAATTTAGCAGTATTTTTCATCAGTATGATTTCAGCTTCTGGTCCATTTACAGAATGCTTTTCTCAAATGAAAAACAAATAAAAATATTATCTTGGTTTGTGTAGGGCATGGAAGTAAATGGGGGATGGAATACAAATGAACTTTCATTGTTTGGACAGTATTTTTGTATTCTTTAAAGATACTAAATGAGTATGATTTTTATGTCTCCATCCTAAGAAGAGAACAAAAAGAATAAGGTATATAAAGAGAAGGAGGAGAAAATGAAAAAGTAGAAGAGGTGGAAGAGGAAGAAATCTGACAAAGAAAAGCCACACTGAAGTTTTTAAATATTTACTACTATCTAACTCAGAAAATTCTGCAGCTACATTGTTCTAACTTCTAAATTTTTAGTTCACTGATAATTTACTTTGTAAGATGTGAGTTAGGATCCATCTTTAATATTTCTACAAGTGGCTAACTAGTAATATACGTTTATTTATTCATTTTATTATTCAATAGATTTTATTAAGTACCTACTATGTGCTAAGTACTCTGGTTGTTGTAACTGAATGTGTTGTTAGTGAAAGAAACTGATTGAGTCACTACCATTATAGATCTTATAATAACCCAATGAGGAGAAACAAGTAAATAAAGAAATGGATGTATAATTACAGTTTAGGCATATGCCATTAAGGAAAAAAAACGGGGACAACCATATGTTAACTAACTAGAATTTAAATAAGAAGAAGAAGAAAAAAAAAACCTAGCCATGGAATAAATAGTTGATTAGAGGAAAAGAAGAACAGATAGGTGACCTGGAGGAAAAAGTAATGGAAAGCCATCAAGATGAACAGAAGGAAGAAAAAAAATAAAAAAGAAATGAAAATAGACCTAGAGACACCATCAAGTGTAGTAATATTTGCATTATAGTGTTCCCAGAAGGAGAAGAGAGAGAAAAGGTGGAAGAAAATTTATGTGAAGAAATAATAATTGAAAACTGCCTGAATCTGGGGAAGGAAACAGAAATCTAGATCCAGGAAGCACAGACAGCCCCCAAACAAAATCAACTGAAGGAGGTCCACACCAAGCCATACAGTTATTAAAATGGCAGAAAGTAGTGATAAAGAGAGAATTTTAAAAGCAACAGGGGTGCCTGGGTGCTTAGTTGGTTAAGTGTCTGCTTTCAGCGCTGGTCTTGATCCCCTAGTCCTGGGATTGAGTTCAGAGTCAGACTCTCTGCTCAGCAGAGTCTGCTTTTCCCACTCCCTCTGTCTCTCTCCTGCCTCTGCTCTCTTTCCCTCTCCCTCATGCACTCAAATAAATAAATAAAATCTTTTAAAAAATCAACAAAAGGAAACACTATACGCTAACTATGCTCGAATTAGAACTTTTAAAATATACAGTTTTTAACATTGGTTTATTTAAACAAACTTTTTCATTCTCTCTTTGTTTCTTTTTTAAATATAGTATCTTAAAGGGCATCTGAGCAGCTCAGTTGATTGAGCGGCTGGCTCTTGACTTTGGCTCGGATCATAATCTCAGGGTCCTGGGATAGAGCCTTGGGTTGGGGTCCACACTCAGTAGGGAAGGAGTCTACCTAAGGATTCTATCTCCCTCTCCCTCTGCCCCTCCCTCCACTTGTGTTCTCTATCTCTCTCTCTCAAATAAATAAATCTTTAAAAATAAGTTAATTAAATAAATAAATACAGTATCTCAGTCTTCCTTAATGGATTCAGTTCCTCCTCCCCCTGAGAATATTTTATTTGAAATTTTATTCTATCCCCTGAATTGTCTGTTTCTTCCTTTTCCCTTTTCCACTTAGTATGTTTTAATCTCTTTCATGTTCAAGGCTTTCTATAGAACTCTGATGATCTTTTGTTTTCCATTAAGAAGTGAAAGATACTAAAATCTAACTGGACACTGTGCATAAGGTTCAGATTTGTCAAGTCCTGACATTCATAGTCAGATGGGTACTCACTGATTTACTTGAGAAACTTGCACGTGTCATTTTCTTACAGTCTTTTTACAGAATCATTCAATTTTATTTCGAGACAATGTCTCTAGTGTTCTGCATGAAGTTATATACCTAGCTGTCACCATTCTTACCCTTGATGGCATTAAAGCACTGGGATCCCATTCAATAAGCAAAT
Organism: Neogale vison; assembly: GCF_020171115.1. NCBI lineage: Eukaryota > Metazoa > Chordata > Mammalia > Carnivora > Mustelidae > Neogale > Neogale vison. The sequence continues at coordinate 74,698,551 of NC_058103.1, forward strand.
TTTGTCCTAAGCCCCCTATTTTTCAGGACTCGTCTGTTAGTTGGGCAGAGTCTGGAGTCGGTCTTTTTCTTTTGTTTGGATGGGGTTGGGTTGTTCAGACAGGTAAACAAACTTAATGAGAAATTTATCATGGATAGAAACAGAACCCCGGGGAAAACATTAAAAGTGGGTGAGGAGAATAACCTCTTCTTGAGGGCTCAGATGAGGGTGCAAAGAGGAATAATCACTAAATCTGGGTTTCGAGGTAAGAAGAGGCAAACTGATCGAAATGTGTGGAGGCAGGGATGGACAGAAAAGTATTTACAAGAAGTGTCTGTACAATATCAAGGAAATTTGGAAGAACATGATCCATTTGTATAGAGGTTCAACACCATAATGTTGGGTCAGGATGGAGAGCCAGCTTTTCATCTGGTTTAAAGAAAAACTTTTTTTTTTTTTCTCTAGTATCTAAACCCTGTATCTTTTAAATGCTAAATTTAAACTGTTTGCTTAACTCGATCTGTACTAACAAATTTATTTCATTGGTTATTTATTCAACTCCTCATATCTAATGACATATCATTTAACGACTCTGCTCCTCAATGTTCTCATCTATAAAGTAGAGACAGTATCTGCCTGCATCAGTCAGGGTTTTTTGTTGTGTGTAAGAGAGCAATAACTGGTAATCCACACAGAAAAGGATTTTTTTTTTCAAAGATTTTATTTATTTATTTGACAGACAGAGATCACAAGTAGGCAGAGAGGCAGGCAGAGAGAGAGAGGAGGAAGCAGGCTCCCCACGGAGCAGAGAGCCCGATGTGGGGCTACATCCCAGGACCCTGGGATCATGACCTGAGCCGAAGGCAGAGGCTTTAACCCATTGAGCCACCCAGGTGCCCCAAGAAAAGGATTTTGTAAAAGGATATCAGCTCTCTCTCAGAAAATGAAAAACTAAGGTTAGATATTATGCAGTCCTGACAAAACCCAAAGTCACACTGCAGCACTTTCCCATGAAAGCATCACTGCCACCAGCACTAGGCACAGACCTTGATGACTGCATCGCTGGTCACTGGATGCTGCTGTGAGAAGCCCTGCCCTGCTGCCACCTCCTGCATCAGGATGTATCTTGTCTGGGCCATGAATCTGTCTGGCCCAGCCAAAGGCATGTGTCCATGCCAATGTATAATGGAGAACCAAATGGTATGGAATGGCCCTGTTTTACAGCTTCTTCAGAAAGATATAGGCTCAGGGCACCTGGGTGGCTCAGTCAGTTAAGTGTCTGCCTTCGGCTGAGCTCATGATCCCAGGGTTCTGGGATAGAGCCCCACATTGGGTTCCCTGCTCAGCTGGGAGCCTGTTTCTCTCTCTGCCCTCTCCCCTGCTGGTGCTCTCTCTCTCTCTTTCTCCATCTGTCTGAAATAAATAAATAAAATCTAAAAAAAAGAGAAAGATATAGGCTCTGCCTCATAAGGAGGGTGGGATTCTTCAAACATAGGAAATAGGAGCAAATACTAGATAGGTAAGAAGAAACACAAATGTTCACATAGTTTAGGCTATCAAATGGTTTTGGAAGATGTACACATTATAATAAAAAAAAATCACACAACTCTAAATAAATGCCTGATCTAAAGATGGCTTCTTCTCTAAAAATGGCTTCAGCTCTTCAATGGCTATTCACAGAAGACCTTAGTCCTTAACCACATGGACCTTTCTATAGAGTTGCTTGAATATCCTAACAAAATGTTAGCTGGCTTCTTCCAGAAAGTGATCCAAGGGACTGTGAGAATAAGGTGAAAATTACAACATCATTTTGTGATTTACATTTGACATTTACTCTCCATCATTCCTAGCACGTTCTATTTGTTAGAAGCCAGTCACTAAATACAGCCAAAACTCAAGTGGAGGGTAATTAGGATCCACCAAAGAGAGGAATATCATAGAAGTTTCAAACATGTATTAAAGCCATCACAGGTATTTTTTATTATTTCACAGAATTAGCCAAACAAATTTCTTTACACATTCTTTCTATTTATATTCATATTATAATATGTCAGAGAATCTATTCCGATCTGAAGTTAAATTACCACAGACCCACCAGGGACATTCATTTTACCTAATAAAAAATCTTTCAGTGCTTAAAAAAGAGAGAGTGTTGCACAGGATAGCATCTTATCACCAAAGAAACACATTTCAACTGTAAATAAAATATTTGTCCTTTCATTCAAACACCTAAATCCTACAGTATAAAGATTAACAGACATTAGTGCCTGGCTATTCTCATTGATGTGGTGGGAGAAAAGGGAATTTTGTAATTCTCACTTTTCTGAGGGCACAAAAATCTTCTAGGGACACAAATATAAATGTTTTTGGTGGTCAAACAGTTAATTAAAAGGGGAAGACTATAGGGAATAGTGAGGACAGAGACATTAAAATTCAGCTAAAAACAAACAAAACAACAACAATATCAGGCTAGCCGAAGAAAATACCTTAAGTCCTCAGTATGGCTCTTCCTCTTCCTGCTGATTCTATAAGGTCTGACTTACTTTTTTTTTTTTTTTTTTTTTTTTAGAAATTATGCTTCTTAATTCATTAGTTTTGGGGCCAAAAAAGATCTTGGTCTATCTAATCCAACTTCTCCATTCTACAGACAGAAAGCTAAGGAAGGGCACTTTTACTTTAAGGACCCCTTTCTTCATAAACAATATTAAAAATTATATTTTACAAGATCAAATAAAAAATTAGACTGAGGTAAGGAGACTTCATCCAAAATGATGTTAAAAGGGACAACTGCAATAGGGAGAATGCTTTAACCCTTAGACTGGCAAGCCTTTCAAAAGTTAGATGAAAAATGTCTTTTTTGTTCTCCTAAGAGAGGGATGAATAATGCTGGAAAGCATAGGAAGTGGGGAAGTGGGATGAGCCTGAGTGGCATGATCTTGTAGTGAAAAAGAGAAAGTTTTACCCAGAAGTCAGCATATTTTCAAGCTGGTAAGCAGGATTTTATGCTGGTTCAGGCTGAGAGTAGGTCAAAGTTTAGGGCCTGGGAGAAAAAGAGAAGACTAACCGAAACTTGATCAAGTCAAGGTAGTAGGTAGTTTGCCCAGACTGGTTAGTGAACACACACAGTGCAGCAAATCACTTGCAATGCAAAGAATGGGAATTTGGAGGACCTGCGTTCAGCCTTGTCATAGATAAACAAGGTAAGTCTTATCAGTAAGGTAAGTCTTAAAAGTCATTGGGAAAGGAAGAGTTTTTGCAGTAAACCATCTCCCATCTTCTGGAAAATAAAGACGTGGGGAAGAGTACTTGTATTTTTTTCCAGGATTATAGATTTTGGGAAGTTCAACACTGTCAATGACAACATTGGCCTGAAGATCAATAAATTAATATTATATATTCTTAAAACTTTATTTAAAGTTATTTTTTCCTTTTTTTTTTTTCCATTTTCATAGGTCCTAAAAATATCAAGTGCCCTTATTTGAGACTTAGCATGGTTGAGAGCCTTTTAAAACCACTGAGCTAGTTACAGCAGAGCTGATAAGAGGAACCATACCTGCACCTCTATGAAGACTGCAGGAGAAGGTTCCCTTCAAGAGAGAAAATGAAAGACTCGTGGATAGTGATAAGGATGGGGATATTAACTCTGAAGTAGAATCCTGCAGACTTAGAAGGAAGGATAGAGAAGAAAAGTTTAAGAACTGGGGTGTGGGGGCGCCTGGGTGGCCCAGTGGGTTAAAGCCTCTGCAGGGAGCCTGCTTCCTCCTCTCTCTCTGCTTGCCTCTCTGCCTACTTGTGATCTCTGTCAAATAAATAAATAAAATCTTAAAAAAAAAAAACAAAACTGGGGTCTGAGGGCACCTTAACATTCAATTATTAGATGCATGTCACCAGCCCCCAATATTTATTTATTTTAAAAAATTAAAGTATAATTGCCATACTAGTGTCTTATTAGCTTCAGGTGTACATACAGTGATTTGATATTTTTATACATTACAAAATGATGTCCACAAGTCCAGTCACCAAGTGCATCATACACAGTTATTGCAATATTAGGGACTATATTCTCTATGGGGCACATTACATCCCCACGACTTATTAATTTTATAACGCAAGTTTGCACCTTTAAATCCCCCTCATCTATTTCTTTCAACACCTAATCCCTCTCTGCTCTGGTAACCAACAGTTTTCCTGTATCTATGACCTGTTCGTTTATGTTTGTTCGTTGGTTTTTAGGATTCCACGTACAAGTGAAAGCAAACAGTATTTGCCTCTGACTTACTTTACTTATTATGTATTAACTATACCGCTTTTCCTGTCCCCGCGGACCGTCCCCATCTTTATTGAGCTTACAGTCAAGCAGGGGAGGCCAGCACAACCAAAGATCCCAGTAAGCTGGGACACGTGTCGTGACAGCGGAAGTGAGGTGTCTTGGGAAGGAACAGCAGGAACACCTAACCTGCACGCGGGAAGGGTCACTCCAGATGAACCAAGAACAGGAACCAACCGGGCACAGATGATGGAGGGGAGAGGACCGTCCCAGGCACAGAGGCTTCACACAGGAAGATCCAGGGAATGTGCAGTTTGCCCTCAGAGAAGACCTCCCACCTGTGATCTCAAGAAATCCTCTTAGTTCTTGGGAAGCCAGCATCAGTGAAAAGGGAGTGTGTTCAAAATCTCTCCCCACCTGCTTCCAGGAGTCTTAGAATCTAGGGGATTTCGTAAGGAAAATCAAATCCCTGAGACACCTCAGAAAAACAAAACGCCCCTCCCATTTTTCCAAACCATCCAGTCAGTTGCGGTACTTGGTCCACTCACAGCAGGTTAGAACGCTGGTTTCATGTTTAACTGCTGATTTTCAATGAGAAAGTGGATTTTCCCCCATTCTCGATACCTGGACTGTCTCTCCCCTGCTAGGACGGGACTTCCTCTCACCGCTCCTCAAAGGTCTTGCGGCTCCCAGTCCCGGCCAGGGCAGGGGCTCAGGGTCCACGCCACGTGACCTACCTTGATTTTCCTCGCTTCAGCTGAACTCCCTCCAGCCCTGGAAGGACTGGGCCCGTCGGAGGCTGCGGGCGGGCCTGTTCCAGCCGCCGCCGCCAGTGAGATGGGGAGGGGCGGCGGGACCACAAGGCGGGAGCGCAGCGGTGGCGGGGCAGCCGCGGCCGGAGGGATCCGGAGCCCGGAGGGAGCGGGGAGGGGGCCCGGGGCCCGGGGGCCGGGGCGGGGCCGGGGCGGGGCCGGGGCGGGGCGGGACCGGGGCGGGGCCGGGCAGTCTCCGGGGCCGCCCCGCTGTTCCACCGCTCGGCTACCTGGCTACCCCGACACCTGCGGCTTCGCCACCCGGCGGCTCTGGTAGGTTGGGCGTCCCCCGGGCTCGGCTCAGGCTCCCTTGTCCTACGCGGTGGGTGTCTGACTGCTGTTGTGGGGTTGTGCTGCCGCTAGGCTTCCCTCCCTAAGAGTCCGCGCGACGTGAGCTTGGATCCTGAGGGGCTGGGAAGAAGGTGAGCGCGCGAAGTTGCTAAAACCTCTTCTTTTGCTCCACGTTCTTGCACGTGGAAAATTCTCTGTTCAAACTTTCGTCCAGATGGCGCATCAGTAGTGACCGAAGCCACGCAACTGTCAGACTGGTCCTTTCGGGGGTGTGTGTGTGTGTTTGTGTTTGTGTAGGTGAGCAGGGGAGGCGGGAAGGTTGGTGAGGGCCTTCCTTGTACAAGTGGCCCTGGGAGAGACGTCTGCTCCGAGACCTGTAGGGGCCCACCATTCACTAAGAGTTTCTTGGGACTTGTAAGTCGGACTTCCATGGAACAGCAGTTGGTCGGAGCAATTTAAAACACACACACACACACACACACACACACACACACACACAAACAAGAAACCCGAGTCTGGGATCTGGGGAAAAGCCGGTAGACTCGGGCCAGCGCCAGAACGACCCCTTAGAGGCTACCGGGAGCGGGGCATCCGCCAAAAACTTCCTTGCTATGCACCAACTGCTGAGCTAGTAGTAAAGACTGAAGGCACAAGACTTTGCCACTTGTAGAGTTGGACAAGGGGCAGGAAAATAAAGGGGCGAAGGAAGGTGTCTGCACTGACAAGAATCTGGAAAAGTTGAAGTAGTAGGAATACTCCCTTTAGGGACAGGTGCTTCCTCATTGCGCCCTCCTCATTCATTATAGCATTATAGCATTCATTATTAGCATTTTTGTGTGCATTTCTAAACGGTTAACTAAATGCAGACAGAACACTGTGGTACAGCAGCGTGGACTTTTCTTCCTTCCCCTCCCAGTTTTATTCTAAATGAGTTCAAGGTCACCTTTTAGAGACTAGGTACCTGAAGAAAGGGTTAGAAAGTTTTTTTCCTTTCACACTCCTTACCCCTCCATCCCTACCTACAATTCCCAGCCCCCACCTTTCCCCCTAAAACATAATGCACTCACTAACTCTCTACTCTCCTTAATTCTTACCACCTAAACACCAGGGGAGAAGAAAGCAACCACATTCGTCATGCAAGTACTTGCGGTTAATTTGGTCTTGTGACTGATTCCTTGTTCCTTTGCCCTCTAGTTCCTTCAGTATTAAAATGCACCATTGGTGTTTTCTGTAAAGAATACAAAGGACTGGAGGAGAAAAGGAAACTGTCCCTGAAGTGATCTAGTAAAGTGATTATTATTTTTTCAAACCACAAAAATTGGGATTATGTGTTGAGTTCAGTATTTTTACCTCCTGTTGGGAAAGATATTTTTAAGCTATAATTATTTTGTCAATAAAAATATGCTGTTAAGCCTCTCCCTACATGGAAAATCTTACATTAAACAATCTCCACCCAACAGAGTGAATACTTCAGAAATCTGAAGTTCCAGTTTATAGGGGCAGACTGGAATGGAAGTGTATTTAGGTTATGAAATAATATCATGGAACCTTGAAAATAATGGTATTACAAATATTTCAAGATTTCGAGATTGCTACATTCAGCTATCTTCATGGCTTGACAACTCGCTATTCTTTCTCTTATTTAATGTTACTCACAATATATGGCATCTCTTACTAGTAATTTCATCAGTGCATTATAAAGGACACCTCTGGAGCACCGTTCTGAATGTATAGTTGTAATTTCCCAGTTAACATTTTTAGATTCAGTTCTGCTCTAGACTAAATTGGAGGCTGGGAAATGAGATGGGGATCAGGAATGAAAGAATCTGTGCACTGATTTCTAGCACCAGATCATCTCTGAAGTCCTGGCAGACCCTCAAATTAACTCTGGGGTCTCATCAAACCCCATATGTGTATCACTGTTATCTTCCAAATAAGATTGTCTTTGGTCTTAAAAGATATTCAGGTCTCTGAACTCTTATGTAAAAGGCAAATCCTCATTCTTAGAGCAAGGTATCACTGTTCTTAGAGGAGTATCTCTTCTAGAGTTTACTTACATTTCCAGAAAGTGTCCTAATCTGCTAGGCACCCTGCCTGCCCCACTTGAGCGGTGTAGTTTAGTGGTCAAGGGCGTGAGTTTTGGAGACTGATTTATCTGTTTCTGTTTTCTAGCTCTGATCTTGGGCAAGCTACTTCTGTTCTCCCAGCCTCATTTTCTTCATGTTTAGAATAAAAATAATAGTAAGGCTTGGGTCATTATGAAGAACAGGTGAAGTGATGCATATCATAGAAGTAGCAAAGTGTCTACAATTTAAGAACACTGACTTCCCCTCCTTTTTCTTTCTTTCTTTTTTTTTTTTTTTTAATGAGATGAAATTTAACCTGGGAAAATCTGAAGTCCTACACACGGGTGTTTAACAAGTAAGAAAGTATATAGGGTGAGGGAGTCATAATTAATTGAACCAGTCAACCTCAAGTTAGTTGACTGTATGTTTTCTCTGAGTCAGTGGTGAGTCGTGAGGGCCCAGAAAACTGATGTGGTTTTAGGCTGCTTTGGGTAGAAGTTGGAATGAACATCTATAGTCACGGATATTTTTGTACATCAGCCTTTTGCTTTTTGTACAGGCTTTAGAGTTATACAAGATGATAATTTACACACTGACTTGTCTGGGGGAACAAAGGGAGAAAAGAGGGACAACACTTGAATCCTTATCACATTCATTCATAACCAGATAACATTAATTCTTTGACCTCCCCTTTGACATTTTTTTGATCTTGTGTTATATGTAAAGCTTCTTGCCAAGTAGATTGCATGGGGGGAAAAAGACAGTTTTCTGCCTTCCAAGCATTCACAATATAGCTTAGGGTAAGAGACACAGCAGTAATTATAGCAGAGTAATAAATGGTCTGATAAAGGTAGAAAAGGGAATGCTGGGGGAAGGGGTGTGCTAAAAAGCAGCCAAAGGATGCTCAAAGAAGTTAAAATTTAGTTCCAGTTCAGAAGAGTCCAGTTTTGTGCAAGTTTGCCAGGTAGAAATGCTGAGGAAGAGTTTTTTGGGCCAAGGGAAAATTGTGTTTGAAAGTAGGACAGGGTTGGGGCGCCTGGGTGGCTCAGTGGGTTAAAGCCTCTGCCTTCTGCTTGGGTCATGATCCCAGGGTCCTGGGATGGAGCCCCGCATCAGGCTCTCTGCTCAGCAGGGAGCCTGCTTCCTCTCCTGCTTCCTCTTCTCTCTGCCTGCCTCTCTGCCTACTTGTGATCTCTCTCTGTCAAATAAATAAATAAAATCTTTAAAAAAAAAAAAAAGTAGGACAGGTGAGAGAGCGTGACAAACACAAATCATGGCACACTGTTCCCATGTTCCCCATCCTCTCCTGGCTACAGGACACTGGTAAATTATTTTGTCTCTCTGAGCTTTAGTTTCCTCAAATGTGAGATAAAGATCATGTATTATTTTACACAATTGGACACTGATTTAATCTTCAAGTCTCTCCTACAGGGTGTCTATCTTAACAACTTTGTTGGAAGACTTAGTTGTGTATAAAACATAAGCCTGTCTGATGTACAGGTGACAGTCAATCACTATGGTTCTGTCTACCATCTCATTCTCTAGAAAATACTACTCTAATCTAGCATTGAGTGTAGATGGGATTTATGACTTTCACGCATATTCTAACTGTGCTTACTGTTCAGAATAAAGTATGAAGTTCTGTGTACTTCCACTACCCCTAACTAACCCATTCCCCAACCACGGTAGGCTTTCCTTCATCACACCAATCTGTGTTGCTAGCCTACTTTTAGGGTCTGGCTCTGTAAAAGGAGTTCCGCCCATTGAAAGGTCTTTGCTGGCAAAGGTTAGCATTCCCACGTTCATAGGATAGGATCTCTGACCATGCATGTTATTTAGCCCTTCCTTGAGGCTCATTATTTTCCTCCAAGCTATTGCAATGCATCTTAACAAAAATTTACATGGGGAGGGGATTTTGAAAATTGGTTATTTATTTAGAAGTACCAAAATGCAAACTGATCATTTTGAGAGGAATTCTTTCTAGGATTTTATCCTCCTGTGAATTTTCCTTGGTATTGTTAGCTTTAAAATCCTTTTAAATTTGGTAGACTTTGGTTCAAAATCCAAGTTGATCATGCATGAGTTATCCCTCTTGCAAAAGTACAAATTCGCTGAACAATTGAATATCTAGAGTGAACTCATTTAGACCCTTTCAAAAGGAAAACCTGAGGCTATTTTGTTGCAAAGCCTTGCAAAGCAGGGAAAATTTCCATAAGCCATTTAGACAACAGAAGAATTTAAGTACTTTCAGTCATTATAGGGAAAAATAGTTGCCAGGCACAGGCCAAGCCTGTTTGCTATGGAAGGCCTACATCAGGCCAGGGACTGGCGTTCTGTCTAGGCCAAGCAGACTAGGCCCTAAATAAGACCTTTTTGAGGGAATTGTTGTTTCTGGTCATTCATTTAACGAATATTACTTTAATTCATCGGTTATTTTCAGTATTTCATTATCTGTGCTCTGCATGAAGAATGCTGAATTTGATTCAAGATCCTTAGCCTTAAGTATAATAAGAACATGTTGGACAGCTAGTTAAAATGTGAATTTCTGGGCGGTGCCTGGGTGGCTCAGTTAAGTAAGGTCTGCCTTTGGCTTAGGTCATGATCCCAGGGGTCTGGGATCTAGCCCCAGATGGGGCTCTCTGTTCAGCAGGGAGTCTCCTTCTCCCTTTCCCCTGTTGCCCTCTCCTGCTCATGCTTGTGCGCGCTCTCTCTCTCTGAAATAAATAAAATCTTTAAAAAAATTCAAATTTCTGGACCCCGTGCCTTAGAGATTCTGATGTATTACATTCATCCCGAGGCCCAGAAATCTGCATTTTATTAAGTCCCATGGTGCTGCTGATGTTGATGGATGTTTTTTCTTTTTTAATCAATGTTTTTTCCAACATTGGTATACATACACATCTGTATACACTCTTTGGTGAACAATGTAGTCTGTCTAGGCCTTATCATTATTGTTCAAGTGTCTAAGCAAATCCAAACTCTTGTCCACTCCCTGCTTTTAACCAAGTGAACTTACCTTTTCATTGTTGTTTTTAGGTCACAAAATAGGGACTTGCATTTCTATAGATTTCTACTCTGTTCCTTAATTTGATGCTTTTCTGTCTTTGGATGTGACATCCAGGTTAAGAGCATGATGGATAAAGATCTTGTTTAGCAGAAATGGATTGAGTGAGATCTACCCAAAGTCCTCTGAAATCCTTAGACTCCTTGGAGTATCAGTATATCCACTCTTTAGGTTAAGTATAATGGATTGGTGATTTCAAGAGTAGGAAGGTGAGAAGATTTGGATTAGAGAAGCTGGTTAGATACTAAGCTTCCTTTTTAAAAAATTATTAAACTATGGATGTAAATTATCAGCTGAATATTTCAGTAATTGAACTTCTCTTTGAGAAGCCTTCCTGGATTCCTTCCCCAGAGAGGGTTAACTTTAGCCTTTCCTGTGAAAGGGAATATGCCTGTGAAACACAGGGACTATTTCCTGTGAAAGGGAATATGCCTGGTGGGAACCAGGCCTCAGCCCTACTCAATCTATGGTGATGGAGGTTCCATGGTCTGTCCACATGGCAAGCCAGAAGTAAAGCCTTCTTCCCAGTCTCAAGTGGTGACCAATAGGTGTTTCATAAATATTTGTTAAGTGAACTAACCGCTACTTGCAAAACTACTGTCAAAACAGTTCATTTATTTTCTACAACCCATTTCATAATTTTCCTCCCTTTTTTAAATGTGAAAACATTTATGCTAATTCTGTATGTTTATTTTTGAGAAATGCAATGCAGTCAGTTGTGATCATTATTTAGAAATTGAAAATAAAAGTAAATGTTCATAGCATTGTATTTATTTATATTTTTATTTATGTATTTGTTTTTAGTTAGGAGAAGCAGTGACTGTGATTCCTAGTAACCCGTCATTCCACATGGGCACACAGACACTTATTTTTCTACTACTTGAGGTAATGAAAGGTGTGCATGTGAAGCAACATTTTCATGTGTATTTTGATTTCCTTTTGAACAAAAAATGCAAGCAGGAAGAGTTTCAATTTTTTTTTTTTTTTTCCGGTGAGATCACAGAGATAAACCAAGTCTGTGCAACTCTCTTGAATAGCTAATGTGTGTCGCCTGGAGAAAGAGAAAATTATTTTCTACCCTCTATGTTGATGTGTATAGAACATGTGTTCTGAGTAGCTGCTATTTTCACTGCCTCTTTTTCCAGTTGAAGTGCAACATAAACTATTTTAATTAATATTGTGTCACCAAAAGGGATTGAAATAGCCAATTGAATTCTACCAAGATAGAGTCTTTTGATGAAAACATATCTTTATTGATTGCGGGTGAAAAAAAATCATTCTTAAAATGAAATCCAGAGAAAAATCATATCCCTCAGAGAAAATTTCTGAGTGGCAGGCTGAGATTAACATCATAAAATTGAATTTGTGCTGCAAGCCTTTGATGTAATCAGCAGCTGGGAGATGGTGTTGCCCTTGCTGTGCTCCCTCTGATTGTGGTGAATTATTGTGTAGAATGAAATAAGTGTTTCTGGTGTCCCTCCTCCAAGAAATACAAACAAGGTATTACTAGGTAGTTTCTTGCTAGTTAAAATAGGTTGGATCGATTCCAGGCCTCTTGGGCTCTCATACACCCATGAACTATAGGAGTTGGGCATTTATTTATGGCCTAGGGACAGAATTTCTTGATGCCCCTGGACAGTGACTTCTTTGGTCAGTAAAAACCCAGCAGAGCAGAGACCATGAGAGGAATCCCCCTTGCCAAGGATTTTTTTTTTTTTAGAGTAAGCAGAGGTTGGAAAGTGCTGTAGCTGCATGGAGATCCAGCCTAGCCCTTCCCTGTCTCCCTCAGCTACCTCTTTTAACACACACTGCATTGAAATAATTGCAGTATGGCAATCTCGCTGTGTACTAAGAGTCCTTTTCCATGATACCAGGGTTACAGTGGGCTTTTATTTTGTTTTTGTATTAAGTCCTCATGCTTAGAAAACATGCTTGCCTGTGCATGTACCCCCAAACATGTAATGAATAGGTTTTGCAGATTAAGCAGAGAAACTGTACTCATGTATTTACCTTTGGATTAAGGAGTGATTTGGCCCCTTAACCACTCCTGTGGTTGAACCCAAGTTGTTTTGGTTTGTTTTGTCTTCAAAAAAAAAAAAAAAAAATAGGAGGACTGGTTTGTCTATAAACAGAAGCCATAAACTAAACCATCAGTAAGTAGTGGTGCCTTTGTGTGTCAGCTCACTCTCAAGCCCTATGAGAAGTGAGATAGGCCTTGCAGTCAGACAGATCCAGTGATGTAATCCTAGCCTAGGGATTTAGATTCTCCAGGCCTCCTTATCCTAATAACATCAATGGTGAGTGTGACAGAAAATCTTCAAAAATGAGAAGACTGGCTGCAAACGGCTCACCTCCTGTGTCTTGAATTAATGCTAGAATGGGCTGGGAGTCCCAGGAAATACCTGTTTTTAACAACTGAATTTTTCAGGAAGGCTAAAGTCCCTTTGTATTATGAGCCTCAAGTTGTGTCCCTCCTCTACCACTCTCTCAAACCACCATGGAATTCTGCATTCGTAAGCCTTTTAAAAAAATCTATCCATCCTATGCCTTTTTGATGTCGTTCTGTTTTGCCTGAGCTTCTGCTGGGATTCTGGAATGCAAAAGGATGGGTTTGCAGTCTTCCCTAGCTGAGGCATTCTTGCTTTGTGGGCAAAGTCAAAAAAACACCAGAATCATGGGCCTTAGGGAGACTTCTCCAAACTGGATTCAACTATAAAGCTCATGTTCTGCCAGTGAAAGTGCCTTCCATCTGTTTTTCTGGGACGAAAGGATCGTCATAATGGCAGTGGACTGACTTCCGATGTCAGCTTGTGCTGAAGTTGGGAGAAGCAAAGTAAATATCAGGACCAAAGAAGGAGGCAACTGGCCCACAGGAAAACACACAATTTTTCCAAGAGAGAACTCTTTGCCATCGACTGCTATGGGATTAAGGTGTGGTTTGGTCTTGTACCTGGGGAATACATGTCCCAGTAAACTTTGTATCAGTTATTTACATGCGTATGACTTGACTCATAGGTTGTGAATTCTTAGAGGTCAGGAATCTGTTTTGTTTTGTTTTGTTTTTCTTTTTAAATTTATTTGGGCTTTCAGTAAATACCTGTGGAATGAATAAAATGAATATATGACTTTCTCAGGGAACCTATAATATGAATCGAAAGGTGATCCTTTTCTAATTCTTACAAAAGAATTAGAAAAGGATCACCTTTCGATTCATATTCTTACAAAAGAATTAGAAATTCTTACAAAAGAATTAGAAAAGAAAATTTGGTGTATGACTGATTGATTTAGATTGAAATTTAAGAGTTTAAGAGAATAGTTGTATGTATTGTTATGAATTATTATATGTATTGTTAAGATCTATGTTTTGACTTGAAAGAAACAAAATCGGGGCTCCTGGATGGCTCAGTTGGTTAAGCGTCTGCCTTGGGTTCAGGTCATGATCTTGGGGTCCTGGGATCGAGCCCCATGTCAGCTCTCTGCTCAGCAGAGAGCCTGCTTCTCCATCTCCCTCTGCTCCTACCCCTGCTGTGCTCTCCTCTCTCTCTCTCTCTCAAATAAATAAATAAAATCCTAAAAAAAAAAAAAAAAAGAAAAGAAAAGAAACAAAATCTATCAGTCAGATGGTATATTAGTTGCTAGGACAGTTATAACACAGTACCACAAATTAAGTGGTTTAAGTGACAGAAATTTATTATCTCACAGTTTAAGAGGCTGAGTGTCTGAAATAAGGTGTCGGCAGGGTTTTTTCCTTCTGAGGGCTGTGAGGAACAATCTCCTCACTTAAGACCTCCACACTAGCTTCTGGTGGTTTGCTGGCAATCATTGCCATTCCTTAGCTTGTAGAAGTATCACCCCATTTCTGCACTCATCTTCACGTCTCTCTCCCTGTGTGTGTCTGTCACCAAAGGTCCTAGTGTTATGGATGCCAGTCTTATTGGATTCTGTCTCCACCCTAATCCAGTATGACCTCATTCTTCACTTAATTAATTGTATCTGTAATGACCCCGTTTCCAAATAAGGTCACATTCTCAGGTACTGGGGATTATGTACTTCAATGTGTAAATGTTGGGGTGGGCTCAATTCAATCTATAATGGATGGAAAGATGATAGATTTTGTTCTACTTTGACAATTTGGTACCTTTAGAGTTTTATCTTCATCTTTCCTGCTTAGTTCACTTACTAGATGGAATCTACTATAAATTATGAATAATAAAATAAAGGATTATAAATGACAAGGATTTTGCTTATCGTTTTACTATTTACTTAGCAAGATTTGCACACAGATTTTGAGGTTGGAAAAAGTCTTTTAATAATAGCAGCTAACATCTATTGAATGCTTACAATGGAATGTAATGATTTCCATGGATCATTCCATTTTACTCTCATATCAACCCTATTATTTATTTATTTATTTTTAAAGATTTTATTTATTTACTTGACAGAGAGAGAGAGAGAGAGCAAGCAGAAGCAAGGAGAGCAGCAGGCAGAGGGAGAGGGAGAGGGAGAAGCAGGCCCCCCGAGGAGCAGGGAGCCTGATTCAGGGCTCAATCCCAGGACCCCAGGGTCATGACCTGAGCCGAAGGCAGAGGCTTAACCAACTGAGCCACCCAGGCATTCCTCATGTCAACCCTATTAGATTGATATTATTATTTTCATTTTACTGGTGAAGACTCCAATACAAACAGATGTAAAGTAGCTTATCCGAGGACATAACGGTAAGTAGAGTCAGCATTCAAATCTAGGCTGACTACTTCTAGAGCCCCAGCGCTTGGCGAATGCTGTCCCCTTAGTCTCACCACAACCAGGCAAGGTAGGTATTAAGTAACTAAGAACTTGCCCAGTGCACAAAACCAGCGAGTGTATAAGATTTAGGATTTGAACTTAGATGTTATTTCCCTGGGGAAATCCTTCCCACAGTTGATTTCAAGCTCCACTTCTATTTCCTCTACAAACACACTTGCATTTACCTTACATAGCACTCATTACACTGTTGATGATGCCAAACATGCCTGTGTCCTCAGACACCCTTGAGCATCTTGAGATACGTGACTTTGTCTTTTTGGTCTATATCCCTAGAATCTTACATAGTCTCTGACACATAGCAGACATTCAATAAATATTTGTTAACTCAGTGTATATTAAGTAAATGCCGAGGGGCCAAGAAAAAAGGAAACCAGTTGAGGATATAAGAAATAAGGGTTAATGAAAGGAGTAACTGAGGTGACAGAAGATGAAAATTGGAATAGGGATTAAAATGTTGGGTGCCTGGGTGGCTCAGTTGGTTAAGCGACTGCCTCGGGCTCAGGTCATGATCCTGGAGTTCCGCATGGGGCTCTCTGCTCTGCAGGGAGACTTCTTCTCCCTCCCCCGTCTCATGTTCTCTCTCTTTCTCAAATAAATAAATAAAATCTTTAAAAAAATAAAAAATGAAAAAAAATGTTATTATAGGAACTTAGTATGGGTATCTTAGAAAAGTTAGCTAAAACTAAGGAAAAGATGCAAGATGTTAACATGATGAAAGGAAGCTCATGTTTAAGTGCCTTGATTTTCTTGGTTAATTGGAAGGAAAGACCAAGCTCACAGTATTGGGGTGTAAACAATTGCCTCGGTGAGTGTGAGGTTTTGAAAGGGTAGAAGATAAAACTACAGTATGGTAATGGATAGGAGATATATTTCCCAATATGAGTTTAGGTAGTACAGGGCAAATATTTATGTTCATGGACAAGTATCTGTTTTCATGTGCATCATGCAAAAAAAGAAAAAAAAATCTAACCAGTACATCAAACTCCTTGATTTTATGGATACTAGTGATAAAATAATTTTAAAGGGACTCGTAAACCACTTGATTTATTCCTAAATAAGTTAATTTGATATTAAAAATGAAGTGAATTAACTTAAAGAAATATATTAGTCAAATAGTTTTACAGATTGTATTTAGCAAAACAAACAAAAAACCACTCAAGATTGGAAATAGGTTTTCAGAATTCGCACACTGACACATACACACAAATTATTCTATCTAATAGCAGAAATACTTGGTTAAAATTAATCATAAGATGTCTCAGCAGTAAATACTTTGAGGTCAAGGACTGTGTTTTTCTATTCTTTGTGTTCTCTGCAGTCCAACCCATCACTTAACCACATACAGTTCTCAATAAATATTTGTTGAATTTATTTAATAGTACAGTGGCATTTCTTTTTGTTCATGATAGGTACTCATAGGTTTAAAAAAAGAGAGTTTGACTGTAAATGTTCAGAGAGTTAAATATAGAATAAACTAAAGGGGGAAAAATCCACTTCGTTTAGCCTAGAACTAAGGTTTTAGACAGGAGTATTGGAATTCCATGAAGTTGTTACTGATTGAATATAAGTAAAAGTGAAGGAGTCACCAGGAAAGAAATGAGTTGTCTTTCTCATGTTTATTTTACCAGCCTAATTCTCAACTCTCTGACAATGACTATAAATGGAACACTCTTGGCATTAATTTGGCTGTGTTAGCTCTGTTTCATTACAGCTAAATGAGCAAGCAGGTGAAGATGGAAGGTAATATTTTGTGAAAACCTTTGACCCACAAGGCTGAGAGAGCCTAAGCTATGATGGAAATTTCGTCAGTATAGTGATAGGAATGTGATTTCTTGGCTGGTTTGTTTTACACAAGTTCTAGATCATGCGTGCTTGGAGTTCAGAGATTTTGCATTATCTGTTTACTTCATTCCTTGATCCCTGGGTTATTTTACTGTTGACTTTACCTGCTAAGGCATTCCCAACTAGAACACATTACTTTCTAGAATTTCCTAGGTAGCTGTTAATCACTCAATAATAACATTTTTGGAGGAACTTGGCTTTGATGTTGGTTAGGGGTTAATTCTGAAATAGTCAAGCTCCACTGGGCAGACCAAGTAGAATTTTATGTGTTATTTAAATACGCCTGGGGCAGTCTTTGACTTAGTAGAAACATTTTTTTTAACCTTTTCTAAGGAGTGATCTGATTACAGTCTGTTGATAAAATAAGACCTTTTGCTTCAGGAACATCTGCAAACAGACAGGTTTTGGCAGACAAGGCTTCTGCTGAGACCAGCTGTGCAGGAACCCTTTGGTTCCTGTAGACTCCTGAGGCTGCTTGCTTCATGTTCCTGGGGGTCAAAGTAGCTCTAACTGTGGCCTACCATGACACCCAGATATTTTCTCTCTAGTCTACATTTACTCCTTGTCCCTTCTTAAAGCCCTGTTTGCCCTCCCCCATTTATTGTCACTTACTAGCTGTCTGTGTGATGTTGGCCAAACTACTTTATTTTGATCTCTAAGCTCTCTATTTTTTTTAAACTTTATTAGGGTAAAAATTTGCATACAATAAATCGCATTCACTTCAAGTGTACAATTTGATGGATTTTACTATTCCAAGTACTTTAACCCAAGCCCTAAAATTAGAAGCAAAACTCCCTCTGGGCTAAAATGAAGGAAAGAATCATGAAATAATTTATTTAAGTTCTTTAGCTCCCATATGTTGAGTTTTGAAGGAAGCCATTGGGCTCTCCCTCTGCTTTGGAGATGGGATTCTGGGAGGTCATAAAACTATATAAGCAGCAGATCTGAGATTCAAACCCACATCTGCTTTATCCCAAAGCTTAGATTGTTAATTACTATACTATTTTTATTTTCTTCACATATGTTTACTTTGGTCAGGAGATTATTTTCAGAATTCATGCATGGTAACTGAGGACTTTATCATTTGTATATTTTGGGTTGGCGATCCTCAGTCAAGTGGTTCGAGATTTGTATCTATCTTTGAGGCTAGTGAGGCAGAGACTCAGTATCTGGGCGTGTCTCTGAAGTTATTTATGACAAGGTAAACAATTCCAGTGTCCAGTAGACACCAGCCACAAAACCACATTTGCATCATACTCATTATCTTGCTAGCCCCAGAGAAGTCAGAGAAATAAAAACAAATTGTTACGGGGAAGAAGATGATGGTGAGAAGGAAGGGGGCTATAATGGTGTGTTGTCTTTTCTTACACTTGCTAGGTATCGTATTTATGGAGAAAAGCCCAGCTTTGAAAGGCGGTGGAGGCCAAGATTTATCTGACTCTATTTTCTTGCCTCTTTTCTTCACAATGAACCATTTTAGACTAAGTTAATGGAGATGATGGTGTGCTAAATATAACCTAACGATGAACCTGTACTGAGAAATTGTATTATTTCCATCCATTTGGGTGGCGAAGAAAGAGGGATGCCAGGGTGATTACTTTCCCCAAAATATAAGTTCTACCAGAATAAGAAGACTGGTTCTAAGAAAGTCACGTCACCTTTCCTCTGCTTCCTCATCAGCAAAATACTCCACATCCTTTAATTTTCTTCTAGTTACAGTAAAATATTGCTCCAGTTTTTTTTTTTAAGATTTTATTTATTTGACAGAGAGAGATCACAAGTGGGCAGAGAGGCAAGCAGAGAGAGAGAGAGAGAGAGAGAGAGAGAGAGGAGGAAGCAGGCTCCCTGCAGAGCAGAGAGCCCGATGTGGGACTCGATCCCAGGACCCTGAGATCATGACCTGAGCCGAAGGCAGAGGCTTAACCCACAGAGCCACCCAGATGCCCCAAATCTTGCTCCAGTTTTAAGATGAAACACAGTCATTTAAGGACTATTTATTTATTGAATGTCACATATGAGATCAACATTGTGCCAGGGACTATGGATCAAACAATGAAAAGACAAACCCATCCTTTGTCATCTTTAATTTGTACATTTGCAGATGTTCTACCCCCTGGTGATTTAAGAGCCCCAGTGAGTTTGGGAGTGATTAGGAAGCTCATGTTGTTGGAGTGAGAATGTGAAAAAAATAGCACCCTTTGCTATTTTTACCTAAAACGATATCACTTAAAAACATTTTCCCTTGAAAAATGAAATAACTTGGGAGTTCCCAGGTACTTACACATCATGTGAATTCGTGCCATGGTTAGTGGCCATCAGCATGGCTGCATTCATCAAATAGGCTTATTTCTTAATTATGAGTATGGCTTTCCAAACTCTGTAATGCCTTGGACCTTCTACAGCTTTAAATCATTTATGTTATTTGACAAATTTTCCTTAATTCAGTGTTTCTCACCCTTTTTCATGTCAAAGCATAAACACAGAAAATGATTATCTTTGTACACATACTGGGTTGAGGGTTTCAATTTCCCTTGCCCCTCCTTATCAAATATTCACAACCCAGTATGGGTCATCATATACAGCTGGGAAGTTCTGATTTATTTAGTCTCTGTCATGGTTACAGAAAAGAAGCACAGAGAATTCTACTATTGAAATCCTGTGTCAATGAGAATGAAAACAGTAGCAATTCTGCATATTCACTAGAAAGTATTCCTTGACTCTGCTGGGTGCATTCATCTGATAAAGATTCTTCTCTGAAACATCCAGCTGTTAGTAGGACTTTAAAAATCAGTATTATGTTAATATTAATTGATATTAAATGTGGTAATAAATATAAAAGGAGGAAATTACAATGATTTCTCGGAGTATGTTTTTTTTTCTAGGAAATAATAAAGTCACAAACATCATGTGTTTCCAATGACTAAAAACCATTTGTAAGTAACAGTCTGAAATCTCTCTTATTTAGAAACAAAATGTTCTTGAAATTATAAAAAACAAACAGTTTGACTTTATTAACCATACAAGGTAGGAAATCTAAATATGTCACAAAAGTAGTTTTGGTCTTGTTTGACATATACCTAGAGTTTAATGTATTAAATATTATTTAATGTATTAAATATTATATATGTAAATAACATGTTTAAATTTAATATTATGTTCTTTTTCAGTTAGCTATAAATTGAATGTCTTTGTATATATTTAAACTGTATCAAAACCAGCTTTATAATACACATTTTGATAATTACTAGATTCCTCAAAATTATGTTTTTCATTATACTATTCAGAAATGACAAATTTATATGTATATATATATATATACACACACACATATACACACATACATATATATATATATATAAAACCGGGGTTTTGAGAGACTATATGTTATTGAAGAAGGGGACAAAAATCAAAAGGAAGGGGAAGTTGAAACATCAACTCTGTCTATAGGTCACGACTCAGGCTCTGTGTTCTCATAAGCAATTGGATG
Source organism: Neogale vison (assembly GCF_020171115.1). NCBI lineage: Eukaryota > Metazoa > Chordata > Mammalia > Carnivora > Mustelidae > Neogale > Neogale vison. The sequence goes on from NC_058103.1 coordinate 74,719,162, forward strand.
TGTCTAGAGTGCTTGTTACAAAGTATTGAAGCCACTTTATGACATTGGTGGGATATATATACACATATATATATATTTCTGTGTGTATATATATATACACACACACACACACACACACATATATATATATATATATATATAAAGAGAGAGAGAGAGAGTCATTTACATGTGTTTTGTTTTTCCAAAGAATTTAAAACTGTGGGTTGTGAGCTTCTTGAAGGCCATTCATCTTCTCATCCTGAAAATCCATTGTGATAGCTGGGTAGGCTGCTGTTAAAATTTGTGTAGAAATTATTTGAGAGTCACTGGACATTAGAGTTTGGTGTACGTTTGTGTGTGTGTGTGTTTATGTGATTATTTTCATACTATACTGATTATAGATGAAATATTGATCATATTGCTTTATATGCATTGAAAATACAGTGTCAAAATATAAAATGTTGTACTTGATACTGTGACTAGATCCAAATGAAGGACATTTATTTACCCTTTACAACAGTCTGTAACTTAATCCCTGACAGTGGAAGTGTTTTTTGTTCTGTTTTGTTTTGTTTTTGAAGTCACTTTTTTTTCCTCCAATGGAATTGTTTATTTTAAATTGCTTTTAAATAGATCAGATCAGATTTAAAAGTCATTAAATGCTTGTAAACATCTTTACGTAGTCATGATTTAGACATTCTGAACTATCATTCAGGCACTCAAATTTGGAATATGACAGTTATAAATTGAGGGCTGTGATAGAGGTTTGTAATCCCTTTTCAAAGCGTTTAAAACTCATGTAGACACGTAATTATTTGCAATAGGGCAATATTGTCCTCTATAGCAGAGTATCCCTTAGAGACTCTACAATGGACTGTTTTTTTCCTTTGAGGTTTATTTTTGATTACTAATTTCTGGGGAATTGCAAAGGGTCTCAAGTTGTGGATTTGCTCTCCCTCCTGTTGATAACAAGGCACTAAGTTTCTGGAGTTACTTTTTAAATTTTTTTTCAAAAAAAAAAAGAAAAAAGAAAAAGTTTGGGAAAAAGTGACTTCTGAGATATACAACCTTTAATCAGTTACTTACTCTCACTGTACAATTTGCTTAGACTCTCACAATCTCTGGGTTAGAAGTGATCTGAAGAGTTATCTAGACCACATTTCTCATTGCTGACTTGTAAATGAGAGGGATTAGATGAATGATCCGTAAGATCCATATGCTTTTATTTATATCATTGAATTTATTCTTAATAAGAATACTGAAATAGGGGGCGCCTGGGTGGCTCAGTCAGTTAAACGTCTGCCTTCAGCTCAGGTCATGATCCTAGGGTCCTGGGATTGAGTCCCACATTGGGCTCTCTGCTCAGTGGGGAGCCTGCTTCTCCTTCTCCCTCTGCCTGCTGCTCTACCTACTCATGCTCTCTCTGTCAAATAAATAAATAAATAAAATCTTTAAAAAAAATAAGAATACTGAAATGTAGGCAGTGCAAGTGATAGTGTCATTTTACTACATATTAACTTTATAATCTGGAAATAAATATAATTACCTGTTCTAAATCCTTTTCTGGGCCCTGAAAATATGGCAATGGATAAAGCAGACAGAGGTCCTAGCCTTGGGAGGATTTAATATCTAGTGAATTTGAAATGAATTTAATTTGAATAAAAGTAAAACAAAAGTGTAATGGTGAAAAAGTTTGATACATGGGTAACTCTGCCATGATCGGATGTGTGGTGCTAAAGTAACAATAACAGTAATTTACTGAATATCACTCTGTTGTCCACATTATAAACATGATCTCATTTCACCCTGATAATAACCCTGATTGAGGCATCATTATCATTTTTCCAGGTTAGAGATGAGAAAACAGGAGCCAGAGTGATTAAGTGACTCACATTTAAGTCTAACCTGACTTGAAGTTTTTTGATCTTAATAAACTCTGCTTTATAGAGCTGAAAATGATAAAGAAAATAATTTATTCAAGCAAGATTTATTGTTTTCTGATGTTCAAAGCACAGTGATTCAGGCACTGTAGGGATTGAAGGATGATTGAGGAATGATTCCCATGTTCACAAAGAGTATAGGAGAAAGAAGCATCAAAATCATATAATACAATAATATTATTTAAATTTTAAAAATTACATTTTTCAAGTACCCACTGTGGGTTAGGCACTGTATTAACAAGGCCTGCTCTGCCTCCTTGCAGTGGTATTTCATTTCATAAGGGGGACATCACTGCACAGCAGATAATGTTAGGGGAAATTAGGAAACCAGAATAATACAACGTGACTGGTTATTGAGTAGACAACGTTGCAATGATTCAAGTAAGAGAAGCTAATTTTCCAGAGTTAACTGAGGTATAAATAACTCACCCCACAAATTATTTATTGTCAGCATAATGATGGTTAATCATTACAAATGTATTAATTCCCTGGCTAATATTACCCAAATTTGTTTCTGCTACAGTTCTGCTTAGCAGTCAAGACAGATTTCCTTGACTCCAGTTTTGCAAGTGAGATTGAAAAGGTGACAAGAGAGTCCTATAGACAAGAGCTTAGCACACATTGTCTGTGGACACAAAATGCCCAGTTTCCTTTGGAACAGTGTGACCCTGAGGACTCCCTCTTCTACCACTTCTTAGTTCTCGGAAGCACATGGTAGTAAGCTAAGAGTGAGGCCAAAGGGCAAATGATTTTCAGAGGGTGATTTTTGTTGTAATACTAGAAGCCATGCCGCAAATACTAACACAGAGTTAGGAGTAGTGTTTCTTAGGAACAGAATGTTAAAACACACCCATGCGGTTCTTCTCACTACTAGCTTTGTGATTGTCATGTGTATCACATTTACCTCCTGTTCAGGGGAATGAGCTGGACAGTGAATTTCCCTGATAGGTGAAACTTCTTATTTAACCCTTTGTCTTCAAATTATTAAAACTACTCTTTCCTGCTTTTATGCCTTTTTAAAAAAGATTTATTTATCTGAGAGAGAGTCTTGGTGGGGGGGATAGAGGGAGAGAGAGTCTCATGCAGCCTCCATGCTGAGCGAAGAGCCCGACCTGGGGCTCAATGTCACGACCCTGAGACCATGACCATGCACCATCCAGGCACCCTGCTCTTCTGCCTTCTTAAGCAGAGTATATTGGCCATCTCATCATCTTTTTATTCAGCCAGTCATTGCCATGATGTGTAATAACTGTCCTGGGAGTGATGGAGATTTGGGCCTAAGATTTTGCAGCTTGAATAACAGGTTTTGTGGGGGTTTTGGTCTTCTTTATCTTTGCTGTGATTTATCTTTTTTTCTGTGCCTTTTTTTCTTTTTTTTTTTTTTAAGCTGGGAATCATTATGCTCCCACTTTCTTTGCTTCTTGCTCACTCATTCTCTAATCTGCTGAAGTGAACACAAGTGAGCTGTTAGGTGAGCTGTCATTTTTTTTTTTTTAAGATTTTATTTATTTATTTGACAGAGAGAAATCACAAGTAGATGGAGAGGCAGGCAGAGAGAGAGAGAGGGAAGCAGGCTCCCCGCTGAGCAGAGAGCCCGATGCGGGACTCGATCCCAGGACCCTGAGATCGTGACCCGAGCCGAAGGCAGCGGCTTAACCCACTGAGCCACCCAGGAGCTGTCATTTTACTCAGGAGAATTTAGAGAGCTTAGACGATGTACCCTCTGTGTTTCTATATGTATGAATATGCCTCCTAATTCCCGAAGATTACACTCTAATATAAAGTTTTTGCTAAAATCGGTAAGCGTGTGTGTGTGTGTGTGTGTGTGTGTGTAATTTAACCCCTCCCCTGCCATTTCTAAGGTCATGGATTTATTTGTGTTTTCTGTTTCATGTCCATTTAGTTCCAGTGATCTATATTTCTATAAAAATTATTTGACTTAATCTTTCTAAATTTTTAGTATATAGTTATACTTTCATTTAAAATATTAATTTTACTACAATCATTTTCTCTTTACTTTATATATATATATTTTTTTGGTGTTTTTAATTTCTTCTTTATCAAATGTGCCATAGATTTATTCATATTATTTCTCCTTGCATAGAACTGTGTTTTGCTTTTGTACATTATTTCCTTTTAAAAAATATTATTATAGGGGCACCTGGGTGGCTCAGTGGGTTAAGCCTCTGCCTTCGGCTCAGGTCATGATCCCAGGGTCCTGGGATCTAGCCCTGCATCGGGCTCTCTGCTCAGCGGGAAGCCTGCGTCCTCTTCTCTCTCTCTGCCTGCCTCTCTGCCTACTTGTAATCTCTGTCAAATAAATAAATAAAATCTTAAAAAATATATTATTATATTAATGTATGGTATTGTCTGTCTTGCTTTCTTTGTATTTACCTTGATCTTTTATATAAAAATTTAATTTGGATGTTTAGCTCATTAATTTTTCATACTAATATATGCATTTAAGGCTATAATTTCACTTCGAATCTAAAACATATATCTGGAAAGATTTACTATACAAAGTTTTCCCTGTGTTTGGGTCTTAATAATATTTAATTTGTATTGGGGCACCTGGGTGACTCAGTGGATTAAAGCCTCTGCCTTCGGCTCAGGTCATGATCTCAGGGTCCTGGGATGGAGCCCTGCATCGGGTCTCACTCAGTGGTGAGCCTGCTTGCACCCCCCGCCCTGCCTGCCTCTCTGCCTACTTGTGATCTCTCTCTGTCAAATAAATAAAATCTTAAAAAATAATAATATTTAATTTGTATTATGTTTTCTTGGTAGCCCAATGTACATTTAGAATATATATGGATATAAATGTATGGAACATATATATATGTGAACATATATGCATACATATATGAGCATACATATGGAAATATATATGAACATATATAATATAATTTAGTTCCCAAATATTTAGAAAGGGAGCATTTGAAACATTTGTCTGTATGTGTATGTGTTGAGGAGGGAAGGTTCAGATTTGTATTCATTTTGGTCAGGTAATGTTGCCTATATAATATTAATCATTTGGGATTTGTTGACATGTTTCATGGTCTGACATGAGGAGTTTTGTAAATGTCATGTGCACGATTTAATAAAATATGCTTTTATTTAATATCTGGGTACAGGAATCTATATATGTCCATGATATTACAAATGCAAATTCAAGTATTTTATACCCTTTCTCTTTTTTTTTTGTCTGCTTGATCTGTTTATTACTGATTGTGATATATGACATCTTCCTCTTTGATAGTAAATCTATCTGATTTTTCTTTGTAGTTTGGCAAGATTGTGTTTTATGTATTTTGAGACTCTGCTATTGGGTACCTGGAGAGTAGAGACTATTATCCCATTCTAGTGAATAATTTGTTTAATCATTACATAGTGAATGTAATACTTTTTTTTTTTTTTAAGATTTTATTTATTTGACAGAGATCACAAGTAGGCGGAGAGGCAGGCAGAGAGAGAAGAAGGGACGCAGGCTCCCTGCTGAGTAGAGAGCCCCGTGCGGGGCTCCATCCCAGGACCCTGAGATCATGACCTGAGCCGAAGGCAGAGGCTTTAACCCACTGAGCCACCCAGGTGCCCCACCCCCAATAATACTTTTACCTTAAAGACTATTTGTCCACTATGATACCAGTTTTCTTTCATTACTATTTGCCTGGTAAAGCCTTGTCTGTGCTTTTATTCTCAATCTTACTGTGTAAATACTTCACAAATTTTTTTATAAATAAGATATACTAGGTTATATTATCATTGAAAATCCTTGGTTTTTAGCTACTAAGTTTAACTCATCTACTTATTGTAAATTCTGTTATGTTTAAATGTGAATTTACCATTTATTTTTGCATTTTCTATTTTCTGTGTTTCTTTGCTTTAATTTTTTTTCTTCTTCCATTGGTCTCTTTATTTCCTTTTACCACTCTACTGGTTAGAAGTTACGTATGATTTTTTTTTTAATATCTTGTCATGAATTCTTACCTTAGGAAAATTTAAAGTATTTCTGCTCACTCCCCACATGTACAAGAATATTAGAATGATCCATTTCCTCTTCTTTAATGTTCTTTTCTAGAATTTTAGTTTATCTCTTTGATTCCCCAATTAATCATCTTCATCATTATTAATATTATTACTTTTCATGTAGTGCTCGTTTTGATTTGCTTGTATATTTACCGGTGTCGTTGCTCATCATTGCCTCTGAATTCCATTTTACTCTGTTCTTTTTGATTTAATATATATTTTCCTAAAGTATATCCTTTTTGTAATTCTTTCAGCAAGGGCTGTGAATGCTGTATTCTCTCAGGCCTTATTTGTTGGAAAAATATTGCCCTCACTTTGAGTGATAGATAAGTATAAAAAGTTAGGTTGACATTCACCTTCACCACTTTACAGGTAATATTCCAGTAAGTTTTGGCCATAATTTTGCTGTGGAGAGATCTGCTTCGAGCAAGCACACTTGCTTTTCCTTTTTCAGGTTGTTTTGTTTTATCTCTTTCATGCTTTGGCAATTTCTCTAGGATTTGCTTTGGTGTCCCTTTATGTCTATTTTAATCCTTCTTAATACATTGGATTCTTAAATCTAAGTTTTCCTATCTTTGAAATATACTGGGAAATGGCAGACCCATTAATTTTTAATATATACTTTAAACAATATTTCAAACTTAGGGATAAACAGTAGGTATCGTACACAGAATTATTTTTGTGAATACTTCCTAGTGGTAAATTGCCATTCTGTCACTCCATCTTCTAAGAATTTAGTTTGTACTCCTTAGAACAAAGATATTCTCCTACACAAGCACAATGAACCCTTCAGAATAAGGAAATTAGCATGATATATAACTACTATTCAGTCCCAGATCCCAGTAATGTCTACTGTAGTAAGGGAATCTAGGTGAGACCCATATCTTGCATTTAGTGGTCATGTCTTTAGAGCCTTTTAGTTGGAGCATTCCTTAGTCTTTGACTTTCCTGACCTTACCTGCCCTTTTTGGAAAACTACAGGTCAGTTATTTCATAGGGTCTTTCAGGCTCTGTTCATCATGATTGGATTCAAGTCACACATCTTTTGCAGGAACACATGTTCTTCTTACGACATCCTATTGGGTGGCGCGTGAATCTGATCTCCCCCATCACTTCCATTACTTGCCAGGCTCTTCCTATGTGAAGTTGCTCTTTTATCTCCTTTGTAATTAGTAATTATCATTATGAACCCATGGTTTCCCATTTTATTCAATGAGTTTCAGTCTATTTGTAGCATGATGCACTTTGATGCTCCTGTTGTCCACAATTTGGCCAGTGGGAACCCATTTAAGCTGGCTTCTGTGTCCTTTTGCTATGTCCCCTCACTCTGAGTACTTCCTTGCTCTTAACAATAACAAGTACTAATATCATCTTGTATTTTCCCTGCTCCAGCCTGACATCAACCAGTTTCCCAAGAAAGACTGGTTCCTTTCAGTAAAGAATAGTATTTAGAAGATGCTAAGTGAGCTTGTTGCTATGGGAGTGTTGGTGCCCCTAAGCCATCAGGGAACAGAGATGAGAAGTGTGTACAGGGTGTGTGTATGTGTGTGTTCATACCAATACCTGATTCCGTTGCGACACAACAGGGATGGTTCTAATTTTCTTCCTTTCTATATTTCCAACTCTCTTTTTTGATAGTAAGAAACCTGGTTCCTGTTATCCTATTCACATAGTAATTATTTAATCAATTACTCTGAATGGAACCAATTTTCTATCAATGCTGCTACCCTACCCTCTGTTTGGATGTCCTTCTGATCCTTATATGGCTTCCTCATCCCTCATAGAGCTGTCTACTGACCTTAGATGTGAATACTCTGCTCAGCCACTGTATTCCCTGTGCTTGGTTACACTTTCCGGTAGTACCCCTCCTCATACCACCAGGACATGCTGAACGTCCCGCAGCAGGCATGCCTTCCTTATCCTTCCTGGGCTCCCACACTCTATTCCAAGGCATCCCTGTAAATGTATGTTCACCTTACCTGGTCCATCCTCTGACTCCCCTATGCCAGTACCTCATTATCCAACCTAAACTCCATCGTCACCCTGCTTGGGCTCTAGCCCTCCACACTGGCTCTCCCTTGCATACAAACACACTTCTCACCTTGCACTGGTTTCTGATTTGCCACACCGGGCCACTTCCATTATCCTCCTCATGGTGTGAACACCTTCCTTCTTGCTCAGGCTCCAACACCCAGTATGTGACAGCCTTGCACAGGTTGTCCCTTTTCTCTCTGCTTGGGCTGTGCATCTCCCACGGGGATGTCCACATTTGGGCATCTTACTCATCCTCTCTGGGCTCCAGCTCCACGTGTTCTCCTCTACAGATGCCCTCCTCACATTACTGAGCTCTGACACTGCAGTCATATTTTCTCTGCCTAATGGTTTTAGGACTGAACTAACCAGGAAGGGAAAGGGCTCTACCTTTTTGGGAGCTTGTATTAGATAAATGTTGGGTGTTCTCATTCTATCATCTCTAGCTCTTAATATGTCTCATTGGTCTTAACTCTGATTTTTTCACTCAGCATATATTTCTTAATCACTCCTTACCTTTTTAATTCTGTGTAATTTCTTTTTTTAAGGTTTTATTTATTTATTTGACAGAGAGAGAGAGATCACAAGTAGGCAGAGAGGCAGGCAGAGAGTAAAGGGGAAGCAAGCTCCCTGCTGAGCAGAGAACCCAATGTGAGGACCCTGAGATCCCAGGACCCTGAGACCATGACCTGAGCTGAAGGCAGAAACTTAACCCACTGAGGCACCCAGGTGCCCCCTAATTCTGTGTAATTTCTTGAGAATTATCTATTAAGTCCATTGATTCTCTCTTCACTTGGGTCTCTTTTGATCTATTCTCTTGACATTTGTTATATTCCAATGATTATATTTTATTTTAGAAGTAGTACTTGTTTCTTTTATTTTTTTTAATTTCTTTTTTTTCCAATTTATTTATTTTCAGAAAAACATTACTCATTATTTTTTCACCACACCCAGTGCTCCATGCAAGCCGTGCCCTCTATAATACCCACCACCTGGTACCCCAATCTCCCACCCCCCCGCCACTTCAAACCCCTCAGATTGTTTTTCAGAGTCCATAGTCTCTCATGGTTCACCTCCCCTTCCAATTTACCCAAATTCCCTACTCCTCTCTAACGCCCCTTGTCCTCCATGCTATTTGTTATGCTCCACAAATAAGTGAAACCATATGATAATTGACTCTCTCTGCTTGACTTATTTCACTCAGCATAATCTCTTCCAGTCCCATACATGTTGCTACAAAAGTTGGGTATTCATCCTTTCTGATGGAGGCATAATACTCCATAGTGAATATGGACCACATCTTCCTTATCCATTCATCCGTTGAAGGGCATCATGGTTCTTTCCATAGTTTGGCGACCATGGCCATTGCTGCTATAAACATTGGGGTACAGATGGCCCTTCTTTTCACGACATCTGTGTCTTTGGGGTAAATACCCAGGAGTGCAATGGCAGGGTCATAGGGAAGCTCTATTTTTAATTTCTTGAGGAATCTCCACACTGTTCTCCAAAGAGGCTGCACCAACTTGCATTCCCACCAACAGTGTAAGAGGGTTCCCCTTTCTCCACATCCTCTCCAACACATGTTGTTTCCTGTTTTGTTAATTTTGGCCATTCTAACTGGTGTAAGGTGATATCTCAATGTGGTTTTTAATTTGAATCTCCCTGAGGGCTAATGATGATGAGCATTTTTTCATGTGTCTGATAGCCATTTGTATTTCTTGATTGGAGAAGTGTCTGTTCATATCTTCTGCCCATTTTTTGATGTGTTTGTCTGTTTCGTGTGGGTTGAGTTTGAGGAGTTCATTATAGATCCTGGATATCAACGTTTTGTCTGTACTGTCATTTGCAAATATCTTCTCCCATTCCGTGGGTTGCCTCTTTGTTTTTTTGACTGTTTCCTTTGCTGTGCAGAAGCTTTTGATTTTGATGAAGTCCCAGAAGTTTATTTTCGCTTTTGTTTCCTTTGCCTTTGGAGACATATCTTGAAAGAAGTTGCTGTGGCTGATATCAAAGAGATTACTGCCTATGTTCTCCTCTAAGATTCTGATGGATTCCTGTCTCACGTTGAGGTCTTTTATCCATTTTGAGTTGATCTTTGTGTACGGTGTAAGAGAATGGTCGAGTTTCATTCTTCTACATATAGCTGTCCAGTTTTCCCAGCACCATTTACTGAAGAGACTGTCTTTTTTCCACTGTATATTTTTTCCTGTTTTGTCAAAGATTATTTGACCATAGAGTTGAGGGTCCATATCTGGGCTCTCTACTCTGTTCCACTGGTCTGTGTGTCTGTTTTTATGCCAGTACCATGCTGTCTTGGTGATCACAGCTTTGTAATAAAGCTTGAAATCAGGTAAGGTGATGCCGCCAGCTTTATTTTTGTTTTTCAACATTTCCTTAGCGATTCAGGGTCTCTTCTGATTCCATACAAATTTTAGGATTATTTGCTCCAGCTCTTTGAAGAATGCCGGTGGAATTTTGATCGGAATGGCATTAAAAGTATAGATTGCTCTAGGCAGTATAGACATTTTAACAATGTTTATTCTTCCGATCCAAGAGCATGGAATGGTCTTCCATCTATTTGTGTCTTCTTCAATTTCTTTCATGAGTGTTCTGTAGTTCCTCAAGTACAGATCCTTTACCTCTTTGGTTAGGTTTATTCCCAGGTATCTTATGGTTCTTGGTGCTCTAGTAAATGGAATCAATTCTCTAATTTCCCTTTCTGTATTTTCATTGTTAGTGTATAAGAAAGCCACTGATTTCTGCACATTGACTTTGTATCCTGCCACGTTGCTGAATTGCTGTATGAGTTCTAATAGTTTGGGGGTGGAGTCTTTTGGGTTTTCCATATAAAGAATCATGTCATCTGCGAAGAGAGAGAGTTTGACTTCTTCATTACCAATTTGGATTGGTAATCCAATTTCCAATTGGTAATCCAATTTCCAATTGGAAATCCAAAATTTCTCTCTTTTGTCTGATTGCTGTTGCTAGGACTTCTAATACTATGTTGAACAAGAGTGGTGAAAGTGGGCATCCTTGTCTTGTTCCTGATCTCAATGGGAAGGCTGCAAGATTTTTCCCATTGAGGATGATATTTGCTGTGGGTCTTTCATAGATAGATTTGATGAGGTTCAGGAATGTTCCCTCTATCCCTATACTTTGAAGCGTTTTAATCAGGAACGGATGCTGGATTTTGTCAAATGCTTTTTCTGCATCAATTGAGAGGACCATGTGGTTCTTCTCTCTTCTCATATTAATTTGTTGTATCACATTGATTGATTTGCGAATGTTGAACCATCCTTGTAGCCCAGGGATGAATCCCACCTGATCATGGTGGATAATCTTTTTAATGTGCTGTTGGATCCTTGTTTCTTTTAAAATTCTACCTGTTTATATTTCTATAGACTTTCCTGTCTCCTAAGATTTCAGGTTTCTTCTTCTGTCTCTTTAATAGTTTTTTTTTTTAAGATTTTATTTATTTATTTGACAGAATGAGAGAGAGAGAGCACAAACAGTGGGAGTGGCAGGCAGAGGGAGAGGGAGAAGTAGGCTCCCTGCTGAGCAGAGAGCCTGACATGAAACTTGATTCCAGGGCCTGGGATCATGACTTGAGCCGAAGTCAGACGCTTAACCGACTAAGACACCCAGGTGCCCCTCTTTCATAGTTTATCGCAACTTAGAATATTTGTTCTTCTTTCACAGTAAGTTTTATACTGTTATTTATTAGTTCTGGCAGAACTGATTGTTCTGTTTACTAACGTTTGTTATCTTCTTGAATGATTTGTAATTTCTTTTTTTAATTTTTTTTATTTATTTCTTTTCAGCATAACAGAATTCATTGTTTATGTACCACACCCAGTGCTCCATGCAATACGTGCCCTCCATAATACCCACGACCTGACTCCCCCAACCTCCCACTCCACCCCCCAGCCCCTTCAAACCCCTCAGATTGTTTTTCAGAGTCCATAGTCTCTCATGGTTCACCTCCCCTTCCAATTTCCCTCAACTCCCTCTCCTCTCTATCTCCCCATGTCCTCCATGTTATTTGTTATGCTCCACAAATAAGTGACACCATATGATAATTGACTCTCTCTGCTTGACTTATTTCACTCAGCATAATCTCTTCCAGTCCCATACATGTTGCTACAAAAGTTGGGTATTCATCCTTTCTGATGGAGGCATAATACTCCATAGTATATATGGACCACATCTTCCTCATCCATTCGTCCGTTGAAGGGCATCTTGGTTCTTTCCACAGTTTGGCGACCGTGGCCATTGCTGCTATAAACATTGGGCTACAGATGGCCCTTCTTTTCACTACATCTGTATCTTTGGGGCCCTGATGGCTAGTGATGATGAACATTTTTTCATGTGTCTGATAGCCATTTGTACATCTTCATTGGAGAAGTGTCTGTTCATGTCTTCAGCCCATTTTTTGACATGATTATCTGTTTTGTGTGTGTTGAGTTTGAGAAGATCTTTATAGATCCTGGATATCAACGTTTTGTCTGTACTGTCATTTGCAAATATCTTCTCCCATTCCATGGGTTGCCTCTTTGTTTTGTTGATTGTTTCCTTTGCTGTGCAGAAGCTTTTGATCTTGATTAAGTCCCAAAGGTTCATTTTCGCTTTTGTTTCCTTTGCCTTTGGAGACATATCTTGAAAGAAGTTGCTGTGGCTGATATTGAAGAGATTACTGCCTATGTTCTCCTCCAGGATTCTGATGGATTCCTATCTCATGTTGAGGTCTTTATCCATTTTGAGTTATCTTTGTGTACGGTGTAAGAGAATGGTCGAGTTTCATTCTTCTACACATAACTGTCCAATTTTCCCAGCACCATTTATTGAAGAGACTGTCTTTTTTCAACTGTATATTTTTTCCTGCTTTGTCGAAGATTATTTGACCATAGAGTTGAGGGTCCATATCTGGCCTCTCTACTCTGTTCCACTGGTCTGTGTGTCTGTTTTTATGGCAGTACCATGCTGATTTGTAATTTCTTATTGCAAGCTTAATTGCCACTGGAGTTGTTTCTATGAAGACCATATTCAATCTTGGTTGTGAAAGTATCTTCCAAATGTCTTTTAAAAAATCTTTATTAAAGTATAATAGACATGCAGTGTATTTATATGTCTACATGTATGTATTGAAGGTGTACTGTTGTATGTGTTTTAACGTATGTGTTCATTTGTGAGACAATCACAGCAGTCAAAATAATGAACATGTCTACCATCCTCAGAAGTTTCTTTATTCTCCTTTGCAATCTCTGTGATCCCTGTCCCTTTCTCCTGTCCACAGGCAATTACTATCCTGCTTCCTGTTGTCCTAAAGTAATTTGAATTTCCTAGAATTTTATACAAATGGAGTCGTACTATATTTATTCCTTTTAGCTACTGTTTTCATTCAGTATAATTGTTTTCAGTTTCATCTGTATTGTGCAAATTAAGAGTTTATTCCTTTTTATAGCTGAATTGTATCCAAATGTGTGGCTATACCACAATATATCCATTCACTTCATGGGATGGACATGAGTTTTTTTTTTCTAGTTTTTAGCTATTGTAAATGTTATAAATATTTTATTTATAGTAAATAAATAATTTATTTTATTTTATTATATATTATATATTTTATTGTAAATAAAATATTATATATTTTATTATAAATAAAACCTTACATGTAGAAATCTTTGTATAAATATTTGCTTTCTTTTCTCTTGGGTGAGATCTAGGAGTGGATTGACTGGGTAATGTACTGAGCACATGTTTTCACTTTATGAAAAAACTGCAAAACTATTTTCCATTGTGCATTTCCAACAGCTAGTGTATGAATTCTAATCGTTTTACATTCTTAAGACTTAGTATGATTTTTTTCAAAATTTGAAATTCTAGATATTTCAGTATTTGAAATATTAGAAAATATTCTAATAGGCATGTAGTGTTTTTGAGAGGTCTCCCACTGGTATCATTGACCTGAGAACAATTATTTGCTTGTATTTCTGCATGTAGGGATTCTGGCAATATATAAAAATATAGAACAATATTTTTTATTCCAAACCTGTTTTATGGTTGAGATTTGGCACATTTTTCTTGGGAGATTGGGAAATGGGCTTCCTTATCTTTCTGAATAGTGTTGGAGTTATTCTAGATTCCATTTCATTGAGTAAGGAAGGCTTCGTGTCCGTAAGTGGGGATTAACATGTAAACTGACTCAGCTCCTATTTCAGATTTTTCTTAGATTCGTATTGCTTGGAATTTCCTAGACCTATTTACAAGCATGGCCATGAAGCAACAATTAAAATACACACACACACACACACATGCATAAATGTGCATACACAGTATTGATTCTCTGTGTTTAAGTAGAAGTCCGAGTTATTTAAACCACCATTCTTTGGTTAGCTTACTGATGTGATTAATATGTGTGGTCCTGATAGTCTGAAGTGCAAATCTCCAAATATTTCTCATAGAAATCTTGGTTTCGTGGTACCTGGGGACCACTTTTGTACTGAGCCAAGAAATGAAACATAGGAACTGGTACTGAAAACCAAACAGTGGAATGACAAATAAAATTTTGAAAGCATCCAGTTTATGGATTAAGCTCTGCCTACATCGAATTTGGTCTAATGGTGTCAATGCATACTCGTGTGTGTGTGTGTGTGTGTGTAAGTGTGTGTAATCAAACATTATAAATAATATGTACCATAAAATTTAATAACTTATTTTGGTGTTTATCCTTTCTTTTTCCTCCAATTTATTTATTTTCAGAAAAATAGTATTCATTATTTTTTCACCACACCCAGTGCTCCACGCAAGCCGTGCCCTCTATAATACCCACCACCTGGTACCCCAACCTCCCACCCCCCGCCACTTCAAACCCCTCAGATTGTTTTTCAGAGTCCATAGTCTCTCATGGTTCACCTCCCCTTCCAATTTACCCAAAAGCACATACCCTCCCCAATGTCCATAACCCTACCCCCCTTCTCCCAACCCCCCTCCCCCCTCTCCCACAGTTTGTTTCGTGAGATTAAGAGTCACTTATGGTTTGTCTCCCTCCCTATCCCATCTTGTTTCATGGATTCTTCTCCTACCCACTTAAGCCCCCATTTTGCATCACCACTTCCTCATGCTTCAGAACCAGAAGTCCTGTAGGACGGAAGTTTTTCATTTTGTTAACTTTCTCAAGCCAAATGTGGAAAGTAAGCTAAATGTGGGAAGTAAGCTTGGTATCTTACCCCTTCTCTTATCTTTTGACATTTTTTTTAAAAGATTTTATTTATTTATTTGACAGACAGTGATCTCACGTTGGGGCAGAGAGAGAGAGGAGGAAGCAGGCTCCCTGCTGAGCAGAGAGCCTAATGTGGGGCTGGATCCCAGGACCCTGGGATCATGACCTGAGCCAAAGGCAGAGGCTTTAACCCACTGAGCCACCCAGGCACCCTTCTTTTGACATTTTTAATGAGACTAAATAGATACCATTAAGTCATAAGAGGAAATTTAATAATCTACTCTAAAGACTTAAAGCATTATTCATCACAGAATTATTTTTATTTCAGAAAAGAATGGGGGAAATATTTAACTTAGTGTGTCACAGACTGTAACCCACATGTCACTAGGTATGTTTCAGATCATTGTGGGTGGGACATAGGCAAGCATTTTTTGACAGGTGTGTATTCATCTTCACCCTTGTAACTAACACATGAAGATAGTAATTTCATGAAAATTTGTGTTCAGGAAGAGATCAAATACAAACACAGGTGAAATAAAAATTATTACTAGAAGTAGTTTGGGTGGTGGGGTGCTTGGGTGGCTCAGTGAGTTGAGCCTCTACCTTTGGCTCAGGTCGTGATCTCAGGGTCCTGGGATTGAGCCCCGCATCGGGCTCTCTGCTCGGCAGGGAGCCTGCTTCTTCCTCTCTCTTTGCCTGTCTTTCTGCCTACTTGTGATCTCTCTGTCAAATAAATAAAATCTTTAAAAAAAAAAAAAAAGGTAGTATGGGTGGAACAAGAGTATGGCAGATAGCAGGAGAGTCACACATGGATCTTTGAAGACTAGGAAATATGGTTTTTATGGAAAAGATTTATTTCTTCACCACAAAGTTTACATATTTGTTACTCAGGTGAGGTGATGACATTTTTGGGGAGAGAGTATGCAGAGCCGTCTTCAGATTATAGTGTGTAGCTAGCTCTGTTGTTCTTGAGCGGCCTCGCTGGACTTTGGAGCAAGTCAGGACCACCCGTAGTCACAGCTGTGCGTGCAGTGGTTATACTGTTCCTACCCTTGCCTTTGTCAGCATGAATAATTACAAATTGGGCTAAAAGTCATTGCCGTTGGATGAATTAACACTGGGTGTGATAATTTCAACGTCTCCTGACTGCCTTCTCCTCTAATTGGCAGGGAAGCACCCTTTTCCCCTTCTCTGAGAGGATACATCCCAGCGTTTAGATCTTGGCAGATCTATCTGTGACATGATCAGTCCCCCCACATTTATGAATGATGTCCACTTTCTTCTTTGTTCAGGATCCTCTCAGCATGAGGTCCTCCTTGCAGGCAGTAGCGCTCTGGGGGAAGAAGGCCCCTCCGCACAGCATCACTGCCATCATGATCACTGATGACCAGCAAACCATTGTGACTGGAAGTCAAGAAGGTCAGCTCTGCCTCTGGAATCTCTCACCTGAGCTAAAGGTTAGTGAAAATGATTCATACCGAAGCAGACAGCACTCACAAAATAAGCACGACTTGGTTCTACCTGCCATGATGGTGGGAGTTTTGCATGATTGTTAAAAAGGTACTCACTGAAGCAATAAATTGGTTTTACTTCTGGATCTGGAGAAAATGAAGTACTATATGATGGATCAAGATCATATTTAAAAATCAGATTATGAATATTGCTAATCTTAGCTACCAACTAAGTGTTATCACCTTTTAAGCTATGCTGAGTTTTACCATTTTACAACCTGAATTATATGTTTAAGTAACTGAACTACAGACATGTAAGTATAATTCTAAAAATTATGGCTCATTAATCTAAACAAAGGGCACCCTTGAAAACTGCTATTAGCTAAATGAGTAATATCTTAATTATCTGGGTGTTTCTGTCAGTTTGGCCTTCTTGCTATTCTTTTGGTCTCTGCTTGCACGTGATTTTTAAAGATCACATCAAAAAGCTCTAAATCCAATTTACTATTGTCGTCTTCCTATCTCAGAACCTGACCTCACCTAGGATTTGGCCCATTGATTAGCAATTACTTGTCCCTGTCCCAAGTCATAAACATTTAACATATTGGAATAGATATTTGCTTAGTGCTAGCAGCCTCTGGACCCAATTTGAACATTTAAACTAATGATGTACTTAAAGTATACTGCCCTCATTAAGAAGCCTTTTAAAGATCAAAGACTATTTTTAGCCTTTAAAGTTTGTCACTTTAAAACCTAAATTAACAATTAATTGTAATTCTATTTTATAGTGTAATTAATTAACATCTCCCATCACAGAAGAGTTACACTACAGGACTGCCAAGAACTGCCTAGCAGACTGGCTTAGCTCAGTGTTTATGAACATTCCTGAAAGAAGGCACTGGTATTATTGCAAAAGCTGAGCTTTGAAAAGTGGCCCTCACATTTATTATCTCTTAGAGTTTAAACTAAGGCTTCTAAATGGCTTAAGTGGTCTTGCTACTCTTTTTAATGTTTCAAATACGTGTTTTCCCAGCTGGAGTAGTTGTCTTATACTATGTAGGTTGCAATAAGCTTAAGAAATTTGGAATCCGGGGATGCCTGGGTGGCTCAGTTGGTTGGACGACTGCCTTCGGCTCAGGGCGTGATCCTGGAGTCCCGGGATCGAGTCCCACATCGGGCTCCCAGCTCCATGGGGAGTCTGCTTCGCTCTCTGACCTTCTCCTCGCTCATGCTCTCTCTCACTGTCTCTCTCTCTCTCAAATAAATAAATAAAATCTTTAAAAAAAAAAAAAAAAAAGAAATTTGGAATCCTAGCATCTGTATCTTTTTACATATGTTCCTACTGTTTATTTGCATTTGTTCAACGTGCATTTATTGACCAAATATTATAAGTTAAGGCAGAATGCTAGGTACCTGCATTCAAACACAGATGAGAAGACTTGGTGCTGGCTGTCCCAAGGACGGCACCATAGTAGAGGAAGGGCATAGGCTGATGCAATGCACTGATGCGATCATACAAGGTATTCCGAGTACCTGAGGTGCTGAGGGATTTAGATGAAAAAACAAAAGAATTAACTAGCAAGAGCTAATGCCACATGCTAATTAAAAGCAGTGACAGTATCAAGGGATTTTGAGATGATTTATGCAAGGAGATGACATAATCTTATATTAGTATATTAGACTATCATTTGGTATTAATGTTAAGGGCTTACCCAAGGGAGGGGGAGAAGAGATAAGGGCCGGTGACTATGGTAGGAGCTTCTACATTAGTTTAGTCAGGAAAGATTTTGAGTACGAACCAAATCATTGACAGAAGGGGTGAAAAGGAGATGAAAAATGAAAAGATGTTAAGAAGAAAGTATGTATAGAACTGAGCAACTGATTGGAGTATGGGTAGAGGGGCAGGAATAGTTAAGGATACCTTACAGATTTGGGGTTTGGGTGATGGATGAGGCTGGTGGTATGATGGTGTCATGATCTGTAGAAGTAATAGAGGTGACTAGGGAAAAGACTAGGTAGGGAAAAGAGGTGATTTAAGTTCTGGACATCTCAGAGTACCCAAGTATTTATCAGGGGATTGGGAACACGATCTCATTTTTTCCCTGTCCATGGGGTGTGGGACTGCAGGCTGCAAGGGAGTGGAGCATAAGCTTTTCATCAATGCCCAGTGTTATGCACGCTGCTTCCAGGCTCAGGCTCTGACACCCCAAAGACCTCTCAGTGAGGTCTACCAGTGAGGAGCTTCTCCAAGTTTCAAGATAGGAACTACCTCACTTGTCTTTCCTGGTATTGATTGCTGGTATTTCTAACACCTTTAAGCATAGCAAAAGCTGAGCTGAATAACCTCCCAGATATATTCCCTTAGTATTGCTATGTTCTGTCTTTCTTCCTATTTAATACTCAGAGGGAAACACAACAATGACAAGATGAAGAATAGCAAGAAGAGTAATATTGTGCACAGGAAAAGAATGGAGAGCTTGGTCAATTCTAACTTTGATATTTACCAACTTTCCTATGGAGCAAATGACATATTATTTGAGCCTCAGTTTCTTCATCTGTGAAATAGGCATTAAACCCTGTTCATGGTTGCACCAGTACCTGGAGATAGTAAATGCTCATCAAGTCGCATGCTCCCATTTGTGCTATTGGAAGTTCCTGAAGTAGTGGTGGTGGGGGGCGGGGATGAGACATGGAGGTAGAGCCATTGAATAGAGGTAAAGATCTGGATCTCATCATGCCAATCAGTAGGTGTGATTATGGATTTTTTCGTTTTCTTTATTCCTTCCAGCAGTTCCAAAATATGATAAAATGAAGAGATTATAATGAATTGTCACAGTTTATTTAACTGCATGTGGGGATTTAGTAGTAGAATGAGGATTCCATTTGCAAAGCAAAGGAGTACCATTATGATATTTTGTCCATAGCATATTTTCTCCAGGGGAAGACATCTGCTTGATTAGCCCTGACTTCTTTCTTAATTTAGCCTGTAATATATGGAAACGTATTAAATTCATAGGGGTATATATTTCAAATGTAATGTTGGGGAAAGATAGTATGTTGTTTCCTGAGATGGAACCATCTGGATTTCCCAGAAAAAAAGGTAGAATAAGGTAAATGGTTCTAATTAACCACAAAACTTCTTTGTAGCACTGGAAATTTAGTCTAACAACAGATATTTAGAGAAGCATTTCTGATTGTGATAGAAATAAGATGAAGGCAGAGAATGATTATAATTTGTCCTCATCGGTATGACTTGATTATCATCTATGGATATGTTTGCATAGTTCAGAAAAAGCATAATGCATATTAGTTCATTTGAAAATAGATTTTTATTACCTTCAAGACAAGTTTTATTACTTATAAATTGTCTAGTCATTCAAATTAAATTTTTAAAAAATATTTTATTTATTTATTTGACAGAGATCATAAGTAGGCAGAGAGGCAGGCAGAGAGAGAGGTGGGGAAGCAGGCTCCCCACTGAGCGAAGAGCCTGATGCAGAGCTCGATCCCAGGACCTCGAGATCATGACCTGAGCTGAAGGCAGAGGCTTTAACCGACTGAGCCACCCAGGTGCCCCTCAAATTAAATTTTTAGTCCCTATTGACAACCTCTCCTCCATTTGAGGGGATCCTGCTTGTCTTTTGTTTTATAGTTTGATTTTCATAATCTTGTTTTATAAAATAATGATCAATACACGTCTTTCACACATGAGATAATGGAAGAATTAGCCCTTAGTGCCATATTTTTAAATTCATGTACAGGAGAAAGACATTGGCATTTTCAGTAAGTTTCGTTAAAATTTTATTTTTAATGTGGAAAAATTAATTTGTACTATTTCTGAAGCAGGAAGCCAAATAAGGTCACTATAAGGTTATAATGGTTACCAAAAAGGTACTTTTTCCTTGTATTATTTTGTAAATTCATTTCTGAATTCTGAAATTTGCTCATTAATATGCTACTATCCATTGAGGCACATTTTGTGCATGATAAACATCAACACTGACTTATTTGTATTCAAAACCTAAGTGTTGTAAAACAGGTCTGGTGATTATTTAGGTTTCATGATGGATACAAAACCAAAACCAAAAGCAAGAAAAATGTGTACAGCATGTCTCCTGTATCTAGATGTTCATTAAGTTTTTTTCTTTTTTTTTAATTTATTTGAGAGAGAGAGAGAAAGCGAGCATGAATGGTGGGGAGAGGCCAAAGGAGAGGGAGAATCAGACTCCCCACTGAGCAAGGAGCCAGATGCCAGGACCCCAAGACCATGACCTGAGCTGAAGGCAGACACTTAACCGACTGAGCCACCCAAGCGCCCCTGTATCTATATGGTTATTATTTTGTGAATTTTGATATGGCATAGATAGTTTTTCTGAAAGCTATGTAGAGCAAAAACATAACGGAGTAGGATTTTCTAATAAGAATCATAAATACTACATAATGTGATGTTTGTTTTCTTCAAAAATTTATAGCTGTTTAAAAGCTTATCCTCGTCATTTTCAGATTTCAGCTAAAGAACTTCTATTTGGTCATTCGGCTTCAGTAACATGTTTGGCAAGAGCAAGGGATTTCTCGAAACAGCCCTATATTGTTAGCGCTGCTGAAAATGGGTACGTAAGATGTGCACAACTTGGTGACCATCTCTGTTGCCTCTCCCTTTTTAAAACCAATGATGGGGTACAGAATTCTGGGGCTGAAGGAAATCTTAGTGATTATCATGTTCCTTTTAAGTAGAGGAAAATTTGGACTGTGGATGGTAGAGTAATTTGTATGATGATCCCAAGGAATGTGATCAGTGCTATGTCTCCCAATTTTACTCTTTTCTTTTTCCTTGCTGGATTAAGACCAAAATAAACACACCAACTGTGTATTGGGCCTTGTGTCAGCCTCACTGAGTAAAGGATAATGACAAATGCCGCCTGTTGTAGAATTGAAAACGGAAAATTCTAGGCGCTTGTCTTTTTTCATGTAATAACTCACTTTGAGCTCTTCAGCAAACCTATCCAAGCCTTCATTGTTGTAAGACAACTCAGCAGTTATAATCTTCATATTATACACTTGTCTGATATCATTATCGGAGAAACAGAGGAGAGGGCTCAAAGGTAAGAGGGATGGCAGGGGGTGGCAGAGAGAAGGAAAACATAGGCTGTGATTTGGACGCAGTTTCATGGAAGCAAGGTTTATTCCAATGAAATAGGACTAAACTGTAAGAAAAAGCCTGGCCGATGGAAGAACTACTATGAACCAGACTGTGCTGATGAGTTCTTTGCCAAAGGAGACTCAGGAATGCGGAATTGATGAGGCGTGCATTTGTGAATCAGGGATTGGATTACTGGTTGAAACAAGAGAACCCCCTCCTTTTTTTTTTTGTTTTTAACCTAAGGAGAAAGTACCTGGCCCTGAACTCTGAGAACCAAAAGAATAATGAGTGTCCAACCTGGAGAAACTGAATAGTTTAACAAAATGCTAATGAAATGGATATCAAAGAGGTACCTATTCTCATGGCTTACAGCAAAGCCATCATTGTTAAACTTAGAGAGACTGGATGAGGCTAGAGTGAGATGCCCTGGTACGTTCTTTTCTTAGCAATTGCTAGGTGTGCTGGGGTGCTGTAGCTCTTGCTACACAAGCTGAGATATTTACTGCCAGTCTAGACAATTTGGAAGATGGTGATTTTTTTTTTTTTTTTCCCTGAGACTACCTGGAGAACTGAGCAAAATTAATTGCTAAATGAGAAGTAGCTCTGGGAAGTAACTGAATTCCAACCTGAGGATTTTACCCATGGTAGTGTAGCTCCGAGGTTAATGGACATGTTCTTGATGATCAATGAATTAAACCGTATGACCCTGCATATATGATTGTTAAAGAGCCAAGGAGTCTAGTTTGAATTCTGATGATTTGAATTTTCTAGAATTCTGTTCCTTCAAGATGCAAAACTTGCCCTGCATCTGTAAGATACTTTTAAGGCAACATCTACATTTTAGCTACTGTGTATTTAACAGATCCTAGTTTAGTCTACTGGAAGTTATTAAACTTACTAGACTTGGTCCATTATGTCCCAAATAATAATGACTTTTTAGCTTTGAAAAGACTCAGGAAGTGACTGTAGACTTAGCATTTCTGCTTCTAAAATGTTCAGAGGAGACCCAAAATTACTGTGATTCAGGTTTTCTTTTTTTTTTTTTTTTAAGATTTTTATTTATTTATTTGACATACCGAGACCACAAGTAGGCAGAGAGGCAGGCAGAGAGAGAGAGGGGAAGCAGGCTCCCTGCTGAGCAGAGAGCCTGATGTGGGGCCTGATCCCAGGACCCCGAGATCATGACCTGAACCAAAGACAGAGGCTCAACCCACTGAGCCATCCAGACGCGCCTCAGGTTTTCATTTTTTTTCCTCTAAGTATTAGTTCATCAGTAGGCATAAGTCATAAATTTAGGAATCCCAGTGAATTCCAGGATGACTGAAAGGAAACGCATACCTGGAAACCTGAGGTTGAAGCAACAGAACACCAAAGAAAAAGAAGATCCTGAAAGTGGTTAGTGGGGAAAAGCAGATTATTTATAATGGAATATAATTAAGCTGCCTTCTCAGCAGTAAAATGAAAACTGGACAGCAATGAAATATTTTCAAAAAGTTGAGAGAAAATATCTGCCAACTTAGAATTGCATGTCTAACAAAAATATGTTCCTAAAAACGAGGTCAAAATAATAATGTTTAAGACAAACACTGAGAATGCTCAGTCCCAACAGATACTCTATTAGCAGCAGAATTCTGAATGATATTCTTCAGTAAGAAAAGCAGTGATTTGAGAAGAAAGAGCAGAGATGGAAAAAGGAATATTGAACAAAACCAGCAAATTTTTAGAAAGTGTAAATAAATACAGACTAGTAGGCAACAAGGTTTATATTTCTCCCATGCCCTGCTCCCATACATATACACACAATCCTCATCAGCAATTGCATAGGATTGGGTAGTGACTAGATTCCACATGTTCTGGTGTTCTAGAGGTGGGTAAAGCTGTTAATTAACTTGAGACTTTAAGCTTGATGTACACGTTGCTATTTCCAGGGTAGCTGCTAAAAGAACAGAGAGAAGAAATAAAAATAACAGAAGTAGAATACAGAACTTCCAACTTGGAAAAGAAAAAAGATAATGTTATTTAATCCAAAGGAGACAAAAATAAATGGGGTAAATGGAAAGTGCAAAATAAGGTAGTTGAGATAAACCTAATTATGTAGAGGGACTGAGCCCTCTAGTTAAATCACAAAGATTGTCATGCAATTTAAAAATCAAAAACAGCAGAAGGACATAGAAAGGTTAAAAGTAAATGGATGGAAAAAGATTTATCAGATGAATACTGACCAAAATAATGTTGATATAGCTGTATAAATATTTTATATTAATAAATACACATAGTTAATAAAACCTTAAGGCCCAAAAGCCTTGGCATTGATAAAGAGGGTTATTACTTATTAATAAAACTTTCAATCAGCAGCAGGAGATGAGACCAGAGAGTTAGGCAGGTACCCAGTCTCAGAGTCTTCTAGAACAGTGTTCCTCCAACCTGAGCTTGCATCAGGACCACCTATAGAGCTTGTGCGAACACAGATTTCTGGGCCCCACTCCCAGAGGTATGAGTTCAGTAGATCCTGGTTGGGTTTAAGAACTTGGATTTCTAACACGCTCCTTGACAAAGCTGGGACTGATTGTTCAGAGAACATACCTGGGGTAGCGAGTATCCTACAATGGGGGCCGGGAGAGAAAGTGTGATGTGAAGAATGACTTGGGAAACTCATTGGTGATGATACCAGTTATGCGGATAGGAAACTAAGGAGGACAGGTGTAGGCTTTATTATGAATATGAGGAGTGTGGAGACTCCCACATCATCCACACAGAGAGATATCTAATAGCTAGTTACATATGGAAGTCTAGAGCTCAGTGAACAGGTCTGGGCTTCCAACATCACATACATGGTACCTGAAGTGATGGATAATTCACCCAGAGGGAGTGTGGAATATGAGAATGTAAGAAAGCCTTAAGACAAAAATCCCAAGGAAAATCAGCATTGAAAGAAGCAGAAGAATGGAGCCTGAGAAGGCTGATGAAATCCCAAAAGTATAATTGAAGATCGGAGAAAAGAGAGTTTGAAGAATATAAGGGACTTGGAATTAAAGATGACAAACCATGTTTATCCTCTCTCCTTCTAGATATTGCATTAAAATAGAAATCATAGCAGTTTTCATAAGCACACAAATATAAGAATAGGAAGGGGGCCAAGAGGAAATAGTGTATTTCTGAAAGTAGAAAAATGGACGGAAGAATGGTGACTGATCTGTTTATCCACTGGGTGAATTTTTTATTGAGGTGCTGAGGTGGGGATGTAGAATTGAATAATGGGGAAAAAAGGGGAATTGAATAAGGGGAAATTTAGTGGAATTTTAAAATTTTGTAACTCTATATGTTGTAGGTATTTTCTCCTGTGTTCTTAAGGAAATTAAAAAATCAAGAATTTAAGAATTTTGGAAATTGTTAAAATTTTTATAATTAAAGGTGACAATCTCTGTAGAAATGTTGGGAATAGCATTTCAAAAGGAAAAGAAGAATGTACATTTTAATAGTCAACTTTCCTGTGTTCTTATTAAGTATGTTACTTGTACAGTTTCAGCTAAAATATCAGTGCTACTTTTGATTCACAACACATTTGCTTTCTTTCCTTAAAAAGAATTGATAGGCAGAATCAGTTTTTGCTTTTTGTATTTCTTTGTCTTTTCTTTTCTTTTCTTTCTTTCTTTAAGATAGAAAATAAGATGATAAGAAAACAAATAGGGAAAGCATTCGAATCCAAGAGAATTTAGAAACATAAGCATCACCAAGAGAGCTTTTACTGATGCCCAGGTTCCAACCTTTGAAAATGTGATTTAATTAGCAGGACTTAATGTCTGTGTTGGGTCCCAGATGTCAGTATTTTTCAAAAGTTCACCGATAATTCTCATGTATAGCCAGTTTAGAACCACTGGTTTAGAGATAGACTTATCTAGCTAACCAACCAAGAGCTTTGCAAAACCCATATCCCAGGACCCTAACACAGAGCTGTGGAATTAATCTCTCTATGGACTATTTTTGAAATACACACAGGTGATACACAGCTAGAGTTGAGAATCATGCTAATAAACTCCAATTCCTTGTGAAGCTAAAATTTTATATTAAGAGCAAGTTAAGGTTCTATTTTTTTTTTTTACCTTTGACACTATTTTCTTACCTTTGAGATACAGTGTTTCAATTTCTACATCTTCCCAGTTTTATTTTTTATACACACACACACACACACACACACACATCTCCCCCTTGTTTTATTGAGTTTTCATATTACCTCAAATCCTTTTTTGGAATACGGTCAGATATAAACAGAGAAAAAAAATTATGAATACTTTGTTTCTATATCCAGAATAGGGTTTCTCAACCTGAGTACTAATGACATTTTGGAGCACCAGAGAATTCTTTGTTGAGCATTTGAGGTTATTAGCAGCATTCCTGTCCTTTCCCCACTAGATGCCAGTAGTGTGTTCCTGGTTGTGACAATCAAAAATAACTCTTGTCATTGTCGAATGTTCTTTGGGGGGCAAAATCGCCCTAGGTTGAGAACTACTGATTTAAAGATTGGTTTCCAGTGCTTGACCAGAAAAACAATAAAAGTCCAGCAAACACTAAGTCCATCCAGCATTTACTATTATTAATTCATATATTTTGCTGCTTAATAGGAGATTCTCCCTTAAAGCCATTAAAGCTCTCACTTATTCTTTCATGGGAAGTTTTGCTTATCTGTTGAAAGTGACAAAACTGAAAGATATTATTACCAAACAACTCTGAAACAGCCATTCTGGTTTTTGAGAACTGAAATCATGTAGATTTAAATTGCCGTATGCTGGGCAAAGTATTTTGTTACTGTATTTCATAATTTTATGTACATCCTTGTAACATATGGGAAAGCAAGCCAGAGTTGTCTAAACAATGAGAATTTTCTATACATGTAGTGGCAAGGGTGATTCCAGCATTTCAGGGGTAGCAAAGAAATAAACCCTATCAATGATAGACCAAACTTAGCCTCTTGGTGGCACTGTTTATTTTTATAAAAATGATACCTCAGCTCCAGAAGATGCAGCCCTCAATGCATTATGCTTTTCAGAATATGTAGTTTAAGTTCAGTGAAATAAGCCATTTTCAAGAGGATGCAGTTTCCATAGAAAGATCGTGGCACTGTCTCTCTAACAGACTGTGATAACTGGATCCACACAATTTGTTTTAGGTCAGGTTGGCACTAAAGTAAGGTTTGTAGGCGGGCAGCAGGGTGTAATTACCCAAACAAAAAGACACAGATACAGTATGTCATCCCTGCTAATGACCACAACATTTTCTTGCTCAGTAATCTGTAACAAAAAGCCACATAAACGATCAGGTTGCATTTAAGTGCAGCACTAAAGAAAAACTTGGTGACACAAAAATTATTTCAGCCAATTGAGTAGAAATGACAGAGAATAATACAAAGTTATCTCTCCTAGGGAGATGTGTGTTTGGAATGTCACCAACGGACAGTGCGTGGAGAAGGCCATACTTCCTTACAGGCACACTGCAATTTGTGTAAGTACCTTCACTTCCTTCAGAGCATTTTGGGACTTTCTGGAACTCATTTAGAGCATTTGCTAAGCACACATTTAAAGAAATGACTTTTCTTTGATTTTTATTTTGTCCCTGGAGTAGAATAGTGTCAGTTATCATCTGTTATTTTGTCATTTTTCTTCCCCAAAAGTTACTGTTCAAGATTGGCTTTTTGTGTTTTTTGTGTGTTTTTTTTCTGATTCATTCTTTATTTCAGTATCTTTCTAACAGGGACAAATATGAAAGACAATTTTTAATTTTTTCTTAGTTATACTCACAACACACACACAGAGACACACCCATAGAAAGATTCGCTTTAATGACATGCTATTTAATAAAGCAAAAAAGTTTTTTTTCTTCAATTTTAACCTTTTTTGAGTGGATACTTTCTTAATTCCTATATTTCTTATTTATGAAAAGATAACAGAGAGTATCGCTGTACCTTTATAATCATTTCCCAATATTTAGAACAGATTCTGGCTTTTGGTAGATGGACTCCAAGCATATGGGTGAGGCAGTTGTGTTTTACCAATGGTGCTCACAGTGTTTTGTTGGTTTTTTTTTTTTTTTTTTTTACTCATTGCTTTTGGCATTGATGACTTGCACTGCAATATTCACAAACTCCTTTCTGGAACCAGAACTTGCCCAGTGAGATAATTTGTCAAGGGCACAATATATTACTCAATCTTTGATAAAAGCTACTCTCAAAACTTATTTGGCACAAGAATTCCTCACACTTCAAACACTTTTATTTCTTTTTAATGTATAATAATGTTGCTAGGAGAAGGAACCTGATTTTTTTGTTGTTGTTTAACTCTATATAGCATTCTGGAAATTAAACAATTTTGAGCTTTCCATAACTGGAAATAAGGTTCTTTCTTCCTAAAAGATCTCCCTTCCTCCAGAAAAATGGTGAATTACAAACGAGATTAAAGTCCTGAATCAATGCCTCAAAAATATGGAATAACTGAACTAAAAGAAATTTTATTGCTGTTCAGTAGCAAGTAAATACTTTAACTGAATAGATGCTAAAACTGAAATCTAGAGAAGTCTTCACCGTAGCCCAAATTATATTAATTGCTAGTGATAATTAACCTTTTGCTTTGAATTCCATTTTCATAGTATTACCACTGCTCGTTCCGGATAACAGGGGAAGGCTGGCTTTTGTGTTGTGGAGAATATCAGGATGTTCTTATCATTGATGCCAAAAGTTTGGCTGTTATTCACACTTTCCTATCATCTCAGTCTCCTGACTGGATCAACTGCATGTGCATTGTTCACTCCATGAGAATTCAAGGTAATACTTGGGTGTTATATAATGCTAAGAGAGTGTCTCTAAAAATACCACCTTTGAACAATTTGTTAAACAAATGGGCAAGAATTCAGAATACTTCTTTAAGTTTACCTGTTCGTGGGGACAGTTCTCTAAGCCAGACCAAGTAAACTGAGAACACCCATGCCAGTGGTTCAAGTCATTAGAGAGTCAGCAAGAGGTCAAAATGAAATGAAAAGAGGAGACTTTCCATGACCGAGTTCACTGGTACATTTCAAGAGTGACAAGAAGGCATCTGTTGTGGATTAATAAGACTCTTGGAACTGTTGCCTTGCTGTGTCTTCCGCGTGTAGTAGAGAATTCAGATTCTTTTGAGGGAAAGCTGGCTCCTTACTTGTTTCTGAAACAGGAAGGTGTAATATTGACAACATAATGATTTTCAATGTAGTTCTGCTCTAATACATCTGGGTCACTTTGATATTTTAAAACAAATTTAAAACATGATCTAAAGTGTTTATTTTTTATAAAAATATAAAAAGAAAAAACCCAAGGCTGAATAATTTCAACCTATGTAATCTTGCATAATCCTTAAATGATTTTGCTACAATCTTTACAGCAACCAGTTACAACAGCAGTCAGCTATATAGGACTTTTCTTGTTTTTACAGAAGATTCTCTCTTGGTGGTATCAGTAGCTGGTGAGCTCAAAGTCTGGGATCTCTCTTCATCGATCAACAGCATTCAGGTTGGCTTTTGAAACTATTTTTTATTCTCTGAATTCAAACATGTTTATTGAAACTTTTTTAATTATAAGGAGGTTACCCATTCATTGTTAAGAGTTCAAATAATATTGAGGCACCTGGGTGGCTCAGTTAGTTAAGCATCTGCCTTCAACTCAGGTCATGTTCCTAAGTCCTGGGATGGAGCCCCAGGTAGGGCTCCCCATTCAGCAGGGAGTCTGCTTCTCCCTCTCTCCGCCTCCTCTCTGCATCACCCCTGCCACCTCGTGGTGTGTGCATGCACTCTCTCTCTCCTTCTCTCTCAAAAAAAATAAATAAAATTTTTTAAAAAATTCAAATAATGTAGAAGTCTATAAATTTTATCTCCATTTACTTCCCCATTACTCCTCCAAGGGGTGGGCATTGGTAACAATTAGATTGTGTCCTTCCAGTCTGTTGTCAGGGCATATACCAATATTTTTATTTACACACACACACACGTTTCGCAGGCACCTGGGCACACACACACATTGGTTATGTTTTAAAAGAAATAAATAAATCTGTCATAGAGTAATATCTTCCCGACCCTGACAGCAGAAAGAAAGATGCCTTTCTGCTGAGTGTATGTGAATGGTCGTAGGGAGATGACTTTGAATGTCTGGCGGGTCATGTGCACTGAGAGTCCAGTACGTTTACCTGCCTCCACCTTCAGCATCAGGCTACAAGTTGAGGTGGGGGATGAGAAAACAGTCATAGTATTTATGCTATTGATAACATTGTTTCAGCTGCCCCATGCTCTGAACTGTCTTTTGGAATGTCTTGGTTGGGGAAGCCTAGGAATTGTGGTAGCATAATGAACCCAAAAAGCACACACCAGCACTATCAGAAACTTATTGCGAATATAGTATTCTAGGTGGCCACTCTTTTGTGTTTTGTTTTGTTTTTTTTCAAAGCATTTTATTCATCTTTCTGTTTTAGCAATTAAGGTACTGCACGTTTTCTCTTCAATATATTTGTTTTGTTTTGTTTTATCTTTCTGCCATGTCTGAAAATTAGAAACTTAACTCGTATCTTTACATTCTCAGAACCCAGCTCAATCTCCACTGAATGTTTGTTGAATGATTATATGAGGAATCCTGCTCATGGTTTCCTTTGCAAGTAACTTCTTAGTTCAGAAGACTCAAAAGGAAACTGGGGTAGTTTTTTATAAAAATGATGTAGTCTATTTTAGGTGTATATTGGGGCAAGTCTTCTCATATAGTCATGAATAAATTACCTAGAACTAGTACTAAAATGTTCTCACTCCTTTTGAAGGAAAAACAAGATGTCTATGAAAAGGAATCCAAATTTCTCGACTCTTTGAACTGCCGGACGATACGATTTTGCACATATACGGAGAGACTTTTACTGGTGGTATTTTCTAAATGTTGGAAGGTATTACAAAGTAACAAAATAAATACCAGTGATATACAAATGTATATGCAAATGTAATTTTTTTTTTTTGCTCAATGTAATAATTTTAAGAATTTGACTTAATATGATACAAACTGTCAAAATGTCAGAGCATTTTTTTTTTTTTAATCAATTTTCTTCTCCTTGCACTCAGCTGTTTTGCTACTCAGGAGATTATATATCTAAAATATATCCTAATTTTATTAAGAACAAACTATTACGATAGTGATCATTTATCTTTAGATTATTTGTAAAATTAGAACTTTAGAAGTCAAAGTTTAGAACTTTTGGACTAAAGAGAACTGCACTTTAGAACTAAAAAGAAAACTAATATTTTTCACCTACATACATTGATTTTATTTTTAGACTTTTTTTCTTTTTCCGTTTAGTCACTCCATTCATCTTTAAGGAATAGAGAGTCCTTTCTTGTGAATATAGTCACTGATATCTCCAATAAGAAAGAAAAACTGAGTCATTATATCATCCGATGGCATCCCTTTTTTCTTTAATGTTCCATATTAAAGAAACCGACCTTAATATAAATACAAAAAAAATAGGTATCAGTAAAATATCTTGATACAGGAGTCCAGTGTGTCCTATTATTAATATTTAATATATTGTTGCGTTAATACTGCCATCTACATAATCTTGATAGGCATACTTTATCTTTCATCTCATTGGCAGGTTAGATTAGGAGCTTTTGTTAATGTGTGTCATTAATTTTGTACTTTAGGTTTATGATTATTGTGATTTTTCCCTCCTGCGGACTGAAGTTAGCAGAAGTGGGCAGTTTTTTGCTGGAGGAGAAGTGCTTGCTGCTCACAGAATCATCATCTGGACAGAAGATGGTCACAGTTACATCTATCAGCTGCTGAACAGGTGGGCTCAGATGGGAGCGGCATACAAAACATTCAGGTAGAAAATGAACTTTGGGAGGTTTATTATGGAAAACTCCCCGCATGCCGCCCATGATCAAAAACCAGAACAAAACAACTTTGGCACTCGAAGATTTACTCTGGGCTTGGTAGGCTTCAGCCTTTGTATAAAACAGCAGGGGACGAAGGAATGAGATTAACCATGTATAACTTGTACAGCTGGTGCTGGGTTTTCAAAAAGTCACTTGTAATTATTAACCCAACAATTTCTAACTAGAGTTTAGAAACTTGAATGGTACCATCCGGCTTTTGAAAGTGGGAGGAGGAAAAAAAAAAAACAACAACAAAAAAACGAATAAAGAACCCCAAAGTTCTAAACTCTGCTTTTTATTTTTCTCCATGCAGTGGGCTTTCCAAAAGCATATCTCCTGCTGATGGAAGAGTGCTTAAAGAGACCATTTATCCTCATTTACTGTGCTCTACTTCCGTGCAGGAAAATAAGGTAATGCAAGAGGAGAGTAACTGTCTCAAAACTGTTTCAGTCCGCATCTTAGATAAGTGTTGCTTTGTAACAGAGTCGGACTTGAAAAAGTTGAATTGAAGAATCACAGCAAGTATCAACGAGAAAATCAAATCTGTTAATGGTACTGAAGAGAAAATGTTGCCTTTGAGAAATGTATTTTTTAAAGTCTGATTAAACAATATATATTTATTATAGAAAAATTACCAACGTTAAAAAAGGAGGAATGTAAATTCTTAATTTTGCCACCATAAATATTCACAAGGGGTATTTTTATGTGTTTATGTATTTTAATCAGGAAAATTTCAAATGTTTAAAAAGTTACAAGAATAATACAATGATCACTCATCTACCCTCTCCCTAGATTCCTGAATTATCAACATTTTGCCATATTTATTCTCTCTCTTTCTACACACACACATACACACACACACACACACACACACACATTTTTCACTGATCTTTGGATAAATGGCTTGATACAAAGTTATTATCATTTTCATTTGTCTTTCCAATTTTTAAATTTTATCAAATGGTTTATATCCTGCTTTTTTTAAACTCAATATTATCATTTTTTTCATATATTTGGCTCTTCTTCTGAATAAATTTTCTTGCTCAAACAATATATTTGTGATTCCTGGCAGAGCTGAGGTTATAATTGTGTGTATTTACTTGAATGAATTATATCTCTAAATTATATATATATATATATAACTATATATATAAATTAGATATATATAAATTATATATCTATGAAGGCTGAACATTTAAAGTTATTTTATTTTAGTAATGCTAACCAAAATGAGATTTTTGTTGTTATTGTTGTTGTTGTTTTTGTTGTTAACCTATGGACTTGGTCATCAGTTAATTATCCAAAGAACTATTTTGTGGAGAATGGAGGAGTTTTGGATTACTGATGTGTCAACCAAGGAAGCATGTTATTTTTTACAAGTGAGGTTTTGTTTAATTAGGTAGCATTGCTGTTGGAGATCCTGTGGTTCCGTGATTGTCCCTTAACATATCTGTAAGGTTTTGTTGCAAAAACTTGATTAAGCAGGTGCCCGCCAGAAAGCAAAACTCTAAGTGACACCGAGGTATAGGCAAACTTTAGAATTGTGGCATCCGGGTGCTATTTCTAAAGTCATTTGTCGGTGGCAATCAAGTCTTGTTTTGCTTTGGTCATAAAAGCAGTATTGTGGCTTACTCAGAGAAGCATTTTTAGTTATTTTTTAAAGGACCTGCCTGCCCATTCTTTTAGTTCCAGAATGCATTTCTTATAAGGCAGTTTTCCCTAAAAGCTGAAATATGAGTAGTGTCCTTTAAGAGCTTCTAGTTGACTCCAAATATCAATGCTATACATAGCTATGCAGAAAAAGTACAGCAATAACAAATTAACTTAAAAATACTAATCTTAGGGGAAGCCATCTTATTTACGTCTTTGTAAAGACGTAGATTTATGGGTTTTCTATCAACAATTCTTGTTTAGAAAACCATTTCTTTATCTTGAAAGTGGTAAGTACTTAAAAGCCAGTGAAATGTGAGACTAGAATAATCAGAATCTTAAAGAAGCTGGTCTTGGGGCTCCTGGATGACTCAGTGGGTTAAAGCCTTGCGTTTGGCTTAGGTCATGGTCTCAGGGTCCTGGGATTGAGCCCAGCATCGGGCTCTCTGCTCAGTGGGGAGCCTGCGTCCCCCTCCTCTCTGTCTGCCTCTCTGCCTGCTTATGATCTCTGTTAAATAAATAAGTAAAATCTTAAAAAAAAAAAAAAAAGAAGAAGCTGGTCTTCCCATCCTTCTGCCCTTGCTTGCCCTTTGTCTAGCCAAGAAATTGAAGTCTGACATTATTCTCCTTATTCCAAGTATCCCCAATTTTCACTAAATATAAAGACTTCTGAGTCTCTCCTGCAGTTAGAAGGTTAACAATTTGGTGGAGGGGTGGGGGGAGTCGAGTTTGATAAGTACAATGAGTTTAGAAAAGGGGATGCTATAAATATGTAGTATTAACCAGACTCTTCTTTTGGAAATGATACCAGAGAATTAAATCTCAATGTTTGACAGTAACGGGTTTTCAGAATTAACATTGGTGGTGCTAGGAACCTGTCTGCTGATGGAGTTGTAGTAACAAAATGAGACTTCCCCTTCCTTTCAGTAGTTTGTGAGAGTCTCCCTAGCTTCAAACCACGGCTGACGATCACTGAGACCCGTGACAGGCGTCCAGGTTGTTGAGATGAGGTACTGGGCTTTCCAGGGTCTTGACTATGGAGTTACTCTGCAGTGCTGAGGTGGGAGTAGCTGGGATAGAAGCAGCCTGAGGCTTGCAGAAAAGGAATATGGGTGCATGAACTAAGAGTAATAACAACGATAACGATGTTGGGTAACTTTTTGTCCGAGGCCTTATTATTGTCAAACAGACAGACTCCTTCGTTTACCTGCATTCCCACCATGACCTCACTTTGAAACGGATGTTCAGAGAGGATAATTCCTAGGATTTGAACCTGTTTTGTCCAGAGTCTGGCAATGGGACTTTGGAGCAAGTTTCTCGGTTGTCCTGAAAAGTGGGTAATAAGAATGGTTAATATTCACTGAGTATGTACCAAAGGCATGGCACCATTCTAAGTGCCTCACCTTTAGCCACTCATTAATCCTGACAGCAATCCCATATAATAGGTGCTTTTATTAGCCTTCTTTCACAGTTAAGGAGAATGAGACACAGAGAGGTTAAGTGAATTGTCTAAATCAAGTAATTGGCTCTTTTAATAGAGTTAGTATGTGCTAAACCGGGATTTGAATCCAGGCAGTTAACTCAAGAGAACTCACTCTTAAAGACTATTTTAGTACCTCTTGGAGGTACTCCCTCTCGGACGATGAGTGCTTCTTGGGATGTGTATGGGGTACTGTGATGAAAAATTGGAATTCATATGGTAAGGGGCTCTGAGGAGGTTTTCAGGTGACTAGCAGAACTGGAGAAAGAAACTCTGGGAAGGTTGAGAGCGGAAGTGATAAGGAATGGGTGTGAGCATGTGAGGGCAGAGGGGGTGGCAACAGCCCGGGAGTGTGAGCCACAGGGGCAGTGCCCCGAGCTGGGAAGGCAGATGCCTGCTGCCTGCGACCAACCTGAGTAACTGGGCTCCCTCTCTGGAACTTCTTTCTCATATCAAAAGCCTGAGGGAGTTGGACTAGTCATTGCTAAGGTTCCTCAAGGTCAAGGGCGCCTAAGAAGCCAGTTTACCCAAATTTTATCAACAGCATTTGTAACACCCACAAAAGTGATAGCCTGAGAAGTAAAAGATTCCAAAGTGCCTTCTGAATCTTATAAAATAATAAAAAAAAAAAAGACAGAAAGAAAGAAAAGAAAAAGAAAAAGAAAAAGATTTATTCAGAGAACTGACTTCATAGGAACCCTTTTCTCTTCCGCAGGACATTCATTTGGGTAGACAATAGAGGATTACAGTTCTTGCTTGCATGGTCTTGGATTCCTTTCTTTTCCTCTTCCCGCCTTGGTTTTCTTATCTCCACAACAGGAATAATAATAATGTTTACTTACTTTGTAGCTTTGTTGTGAGGATTAAATAGAGCAGTGTTATGACCTTTATTATTCTCTACAGATATATTATAGAATTTTTCCAATAATACTTCAAAGTCCTGACCTTCAAGCCTATTTTTTGACTAGGAACTATCACTTTCTAGACTTCTTTAATTCTAGCACCCTTGGCTTGCTTTCCAGGGTGCCTTTTATACATAGATCAAAAGAAGGGTTTGTTTTGTTTTTATAATCACTTAATCATTTTGATCCCTGGTGCAGAATCTCTGTATGCAAGTCTGCCCAAAGAACATGTATACTGCACCAAAGTACTAGAAAGATTCTAGACTCCTTCACTAGTAAATGCATATCTTCAAGAACTCTGGAGCCCACACTATTCATACTCTGCCTCAGCAAAGTTATAATTCTATGTGCATAAATATACAACATATATTAATATAAAATATGACTATATTTATTTATATTAATATAATAATTGTTTTTGTTTACTTATTTATTTATATGTTATGGACTCATTTTTATGTGTGCCCACTTAGGTATTTACAATCAAATATATTAAATCTGAAAAATAACCAAAAGAAAGTAGAGAGCATTTTAATAAGACAAAATTACCATACAAGCATTAGTTGTTGCTATTTTTAATTGACAACTGGAACACAAGGGGCCATGAAGAAATCAGGCCTCCTTAGTGGGCAGTAGAATATGGTCATGAAGACGTGGACTCTTGAGTCAAAATTACTGGACTTCAAAGCAAGATGCCATCTGTATCACTTTGAGTAAATCAACGTCTTCACTCCCAGTTTATTCATCTGTGAACTGGAGACAATGATAGTACCAACTTCACAGTATTATTAAAAGGATTATTTAGTAACTGAAGGGATGGAAAGGCCCTAACAGTATGGGTCATACATACACAGAACATGTTCAGTAAATGCTAAATATTCCTATTAACAATCTGAAGTCTAGCTGATGATTTTGCTTCTATTTTATAAAAACTTTTTGTCTTGAGTAAGAGATTATTTCACTTAAGTTACTTAGAATTCTTGAAAGACCAGGAAACAAATGGAGACAGTTTTGTTACTCTATGAAGTCTTATCCCTCCATGTTAAACCAGTT
The DNA here is from genome assembly GCF_020171115.1 of Neogale vison. Lineage (NCBI taxonomy): Eukaryota > Metazoa > Chordata > Mammalia > Carnivora > Mustelidae > Neogale > Neogale vison. The sequence goes on from NC_058103.1 coordinate 74,755,954, forward strand.
GTTGTCATTTTTTTTTTAAAGATTTTATTTATTTATTTGACAGAGAGAGATCACAAGTAGGCAGAGAGGCAGGCAGAGAGAGAGGAAGGGAAGCAGGCTCCCTGCTGAGCAGAGAGCCCGATGCGGAACTCGATCCCAGGACCCTGAGATCATGACCTGAGCTGAAGGCAGCGGCTTAACACACTGAGCCACCCAGGCGTCCGGTTGTTGTCATTTTATGTTTAAATGATTTTTCTACAAAAAAGCTAACTTTTTTTTTTTTTTTGGACCAGAGTCTTTCCTTTGTTATGGGCTACGTGAATGAACGGAAAGAACCTTTTTATAAGGTACTTTTCTCTGGAGAAGTCTCAGGAAGAATTACTTTGTGGCATATCCCTGATGTTCCTGTATCCAAGTTTGATGGTTCTCCTAGAGGTAAGGCAATTTCTCATCTACTTCTAATCTCATGTCTTCTGAGAACGAGTTCATAATTAATTCAATGTTTTTCTCATTTGAGTTGCACGAGGCTACAAATAAGACAAATTTTCTCATGTACCGCTATGCATTAGAGTCAACACAAAGGTAGGTATAAACGCTTTTTGTTTTTGTTTTTGTTTTTGCTTTTAGAAAGAGAGTGGGAGGGGCAGAGGGAGACTGATAGAGAGAGAGAGGGAGAATACCAAACAGGCTCCACACCCAGTGCAGAGCCCAACTAGAGCTTCATCTCAGACCTTGATCTCATGACCCTGAGACCATGACTGGAGCCAAAATCAAGAGTCGGGCACTTAACCCACTGAACAGTTAAGAGTTGGATGCTTAACTGACTGAGGCACCCAAAACATGATGTTCAAAGATCTTGTACAATAATACAACCAATATAATTAAAATTAACATCAACTTCACAGGAATTGTGTTTTACTGAAATGAAATGAATGCTTGCAATATCACTGTAGGACAGGCTGATACACCATACTCGTTTTTGAATTTGTCAAGCCCATATCCTATACATTTTCAACCAATTTCTCTATTGGTATTATTATAGCTGCTTGGAACTATAGGCACAGATATAAACTTGGCCACTAAAACATTTAACATTTACTTATTTTAATTTTTCTTAGAATACAAAATGGAGATTATTCGAGTAAACATTATTGTGGAGAACATTCAAACTCCTGAGACCATGTATCCCAAATTGAGGAAGCCTCTCTTACTCTTTTTCCCTTTTTCCCCAAATCATTAAGTCATGTCTGTGAGCGCTTGACTGGGGCACAGCAGAAACAAGGTCCTCAATACTTGAATTTCTAAGTGCAAGTTTCCACTGTTTAACAAATACACTGGTATAACTTTTAGTGTCTTTGTCCCAAATGTTTTCAACATGGTTCATGTTAGTCCTAGGTTAATAAGAAATGGATCAAAAAATAGATGTAGAACTTGGTACAATGTATGCAGAAGTTTCTCACAAGTTCAATTTTTTTTTTTTTTAATTTATTTGACAGACAGACCACAAGTAGGCAGAGAGGCAGGCAGAAAGGGAGAGGAGGAGGAGGCAGGCTCCCTGCTGAGCAGAGAGCCTGATGTGAGGCTCGATCCCAGGACCCTGGGATCATGACCTGAGCCGAAGGCAGAGGCTTGAACCACTGAGCCACCCAGGCGCCCCTCACAAGTTCAATTTTAAGAGTTAAAATAATACCACACCCCTGCTGAGGTCACCTGAGGGCGAGCCTAGGATTTGTCACATAGGTTCCACTGCCAGCAGCAGAATTAAGTAAGCATCTACTTAATCTTCTTTATAATTAGAACCACAGATATTTATGACAGCACTCGGTGCTTGTCTCAGGTTTGGGCTCTAGGTTTTCACAGTCACTGTAGCATGTATGCTGCAAGGCCAGGGGTCTCTTTCATAGAGAGATACGTTGGCTTTGACTTGCCCTCTTTGCTCCTGAATCCAAGCTTTTCTCCCTTTCTGAGCTTACATGAGGCCCAGTTCAAATGGTTGGGTGGCAAGCTATACAAAAATGATAACCCATGTTCTTGGTACTAATAGATAATTTCCTGGGGGTCTAGTATGATTTTGTGATATTCATACTCTTGATATTTAAAGAATACATTTTCCTCACATAACTAAGAGACCCCCAGTTTTCCTTCTTAATGTTGCTGAGACACATAGAGAACCTGTGACGTTGGATCACCACTTTACATCACTGCAAGACTTTCTCAGTTCTGTTCAGTTGACCTAAGTCTAAAATGAATGCACCTAAAATGAATACACACCTATTCTTCTGAGGCTCCTTGAAGGACAGACGACCAATGAAATAGCATTTGGAATAAAGGCAACAGATGAAAGGATACCTTTTCTGTGGATGGCCAAGCCACTGTTAGGATGGAGAAAGAACCTCTAGGTACCCCCAAGGGATGATACCTTGAGAATATTTTCATTATCAGTGTTGAATTTATAAACCCAAATTTCCCTTTTTTGTGTGTTTTCCTTTTAGAAATACCCATCACGGCCACCTGGACCCTTCAAGATAATTTTGATAAGCATCATATCATGTCACAAAGTATTATTGACCGTGTCTCTGGGACTGGAACAGTGGGAGTCACTTCATCAGAGTATGTTCCAAGTCTTGATAAACTAATATGTGGCTGTGAAGACGGGACAATTTTCATTACACAGGCTTTGAATGCTGCCAAAGCAGGACTTCTAGAAGGCGGTTCTTTATTAAAAGGTCGTTGAATTTTATTTAACCCTATTTATTTAATTTACTTAAGCTTCAACTTTAACAAGCTGTACTAAGAAGATTGCCAAGCTTAAAAAATTTGCTGACATTTGCTAATTAATGTGAATTACATATTTTGCTAATTTGCTAATTAATGTGAATTACATATTTTAATATTTTAAGTAAAAACATCTAGTTTTTTTTAAGTCAAGGTTATACAACAAGAAATATGTTTCTCTTCTTCCTTGATCTTCCAGCTCCCTTCAACAAAGGCAACTGCTAATAAGTTTCTTTATACCCTCCTTGAAATTTTCTATGCATATACAAATACATACCAACATAGCAATATGCATTCTTTTAGTGATACTATACAAATAGAGGCATAGTTTATACACTTCACTGAAATCTGCTAAAACGTATCTTAATAAAATATTTTGGAACACATTCTCTATGAGTTCCATATTCCACACCCACATTCTCTATGAGTACCATTTAAATAACTAATAATTATCAAATTTTAATTTTTAAAAAATCTCCCATTAATGGGTATTTCATTTTTTCCTAGTCTTTGGCTACTGGAGGCAATGCTGAATTTACCATCTTTGCACATACATGTGGGAATATCTATAGTATTAATTCTCAGGAGTGAATTACTGGATCGACAATGAGTATTTTTAATTTTGAAAATATATCTAACATTGTTTTCTGTATATGTGTGTCCAGTAACAGCCTATAAAAATGCCTTTTTCCCTCACACCTGAGCCAACTTTGTGTGCTATTAAACTTTTTAGTTTTTGCCAATTAGGAGAAAATGGTATCTTCCTGTTCTAATTTTTAATTTTTTTTATTAATGAAATGTAAATTTGCTCTTATACATTTTTGTGCATTGCATCAGTGAATACCTATTAAATAAATACTGTTGTGCGGTAAGTTGTCTCATGTAAACGAAGGAATGTACAGGAAGCGATTGAGATTTGGGGATATGTAGATACGTCTAGTATTTTTTAATGCATGGATCCTACTAGACTGCAAGGTCCTTAAGAGTAAAAGTCAAATCTCACTTTTTAAGACACATCTTGTTACTGTTCTCAGCTTACTTTGGCTACTTACTAAATGTTACTCTCTTATATTCAGTGATTACCTAAGAGAGAGGAGTGAATAGCAAAGAACAGAGGACAGGTCATATACTGCTACACAGCTCAATGGCTGCTATTAGAAGTTAATGAAAAGCTTAAGACTGTAGTACTCTTTATCTAGGCCATTTTTTTCTTATCTATAAAACCAGCACCAACCTACATTTGACTGGAGCATTTTAATTAATATTCATCTTGGTTTGCTTAGGGATGTAAAGTGAGGATGTGCCTCATGGAATAGAAATAACTAATGATTCTTTAAAGGAAGTAATAATGATTCTTTGGGACTGTTTTTCAATTTGAGTAAAGAAGTTTTGTGGTCTATGGTTTTCTTTTCCTTTTTTTTTTTTTTTTTAAGTTTTAGCTAATGATAATATAAGAAGCAGTATGGGAACTGGGCGTCAGTAGCCCTGTGTTCTAGTACAAGTATGGTATGCAATGCCCACATTCCCACCAAGTTCCACACACCAGTCTTGTGTGAAGTAAGTGCTATTATTATTCCAAGTTTTTCATGCACAGTACCTGTGACTTAGAGGGGAAAAGCAATTTGTCATGGTGACCCACCTGGTAAGGGACATACCTGGAAGACCAAAGCTGGATTCATGTAAGAGCAGGACTCTGCTCTCAAACATTATGCTGGGCTTTTTTACACTTGTATTCCAATTGCTTAACTTTTCTGCACCTCCGGTACTTTTTCTGTAAAACACAGAGATCGAACAAAGTGATCTCTAATATTTTTTAAGGCAGAAAGTGTTCTGTGAAACTTTGCTTTTCTTTTATACTAGCCTTGGCTATGTGTATTGAAAGGGCAGCAGTGAAGTCCTGAGATGAATTTTTGTAGATGCAAAATGTATGAATTGTTCGTTCTTTTAAAGTAGCCTTTGCTGTTTGATGGCACTGGAATTGGTGCTAGCTAATTTTGGTGCTTGTTAACTTGCTAGCTAAACTAACATTGGTGCTAGCTAACTTGCTAACATCCTTAAAGAATGGGCAGACTTCGAGCAACCAGTCTTCATCAAAAGCTTGACCTAGCTTATGAGGACATTCTTGCCTTTTGAGATGGCCCAACGGTTGTTCATTCGTTTTTGTTTTTGTTTTTAAACCAACTGCCTAGCTTTAATTATTCATATATTTTCTTTGCATTTATATTTTATAAAAGAAAATGTTAGCGCTATTTCTTGAGCAAAACATTTTTTTTTATTAGTTGCTGTTTGATTGTTTTCCAGAGTCCCTTCCTTACAAAGTTCTCAAAGGCCATCACCAAAGTGTTACTTCATTACTTTACCCACATGGTCTCTCTTCAAAATTAGACCAAAGCTGGCTTGTGTCTGGGGACCAGGACTCATGTGTCATCTTGTGGAATATCTTTACTGAAGAAATTTTGCATAAATTCTTTTTGGAAGCTGGTCCAGTAACAAGTCTTTTGATGTCGCCAGATAATTTCAGAGTAAGTTAAGACAAAGAGTAAAACATACCGTAAATTGAAAAGTTATATAACATTACAGAATGTCTTTTAAAAATTGGGGAAATTAACCCATATTCCCACAGAAAAAAGTTCTATGTATGCATAATACAACTGGATAATTTTTATGAATTCCTTTCTAATTTTTATATGCATTACTATTATTACAATTTATGCAAGCAAGTTGATTCTCAGTCAAAGATTTTGTGTTTACAAAAACCAGTTAATTCTTTTACTTTTTTCCCCCTAATTTTATATCTTAATCTTAATGGAATTTTCTTTTTTATTTTTTGAATAATATTTTAATAAAAATAATAAATAGTGTAGAAAGAATTTAAATGTATAGGAATCTATAAATTAGAAAATAACATTTGCCTTGAATAATTTACTTTTACTTGAATAATATACTTTTATAATAATAGTTTATATTTTCTTTTTCTTAAATTGATGTTTGTTTGCTCTTTCATTTGTTTAACAAATTTCTGAGCCTCTACCTTGTGCAAGATAAAAGGAAATACTTTCAGATATAATTTTCGCATGTCATATAAACTTAATTTCAGCTTCCACAAAGCTGACATCTTTGTTTAAAATATGAACAATCAACTTCTGATTTTCCTGAGTTTGTCAGTCAGTTGATTGACTTGTCAAAAGTATTTCTCTGTAATAGTAACATAAAAAAAAAATCAGTTGCAAGGTAAACTCAGAGAAAACGTACACTGTATTTTTGTAATAAGACATAATGAAAGAAATACTTCAGTAACATAAATGATGAAACAAATCAGTGGAACCAAGTGAAGAGACTTTAAAAAAAGCCTTCCATATGGTGATTTGGGATACTTTGATATGTCTTTTATTCCTGATTTTTTAAATCATTTCTCCCCCCCCAAAGCTCCAGGACAATAGTCAAATCCTGACCCATTTTCTTTTTGCCTCGGTTATAAGTGACCTAACTCCAAACCAAACCAAATAAAAAAGGAGTTTATTGAAAGGGCATAAGAAGCAATATTTTAGACATACAAAACAAACCACTACAGCAGGGGCCCCGTGGAATTTGAACTTAAATTCAGGAACGAAGGTTACTTACTCTTCAAGTCCCCTACATCAAGAGTCTGTTTTCTGTGATGTCTCCTTTCTCTTGCTTCTACCTGTGAACTCTTTTAGCTTTTCAGTTTTCAAATGCATGGAAAGGAGAATCTGATTGACCGAGTGTTGATCTCTACTATATGTCAACCTCTGGGTGTAGGATCTGTGTTCACGTGTTACGTGTATGTTCACAAGTTGTATGTATGTATATGTTTCCTTAAGTCCATTGGGCTTTCTGTTCCAGAGGCTGTGGGTTGTGCAGGTTCGCTAAGAGGTAATAATGGGGAGGCAACGCCATCTGCCCTATTCTACAAGTGCAGGCTCCCCATATAGCACACCTGCCATTTTGTGATTTTTTTTTCTTCCCTCAGGATTTCTGTAGTCTTCTTAGAATGAATTAGGAAAAATAACTTGCTCCCCAGCACCCCATAGAAAGAGGTCAGTAATGGGCACAGAGAGATTCTCAAGGGATCCCAACTGATGCTTTAAACACAGCCGCTGAAATTCTGGCTCACTGCCCTTGTGAAAGTAGGAGCATCCACCTAGGGAAGGGGTTAGAAGAGAAACAAAGAGGTGGAAAAGCCACTACCCAGCCAACCCTCCTCCCCTCAGCCCCTCCAGCCCCCCCATCACCAGCTGACTAACCAGGGCCCTCTTGGTGAGGCACAGACCTGCCCTGTAAACTCCTCCCAGATTAGCCTCGCAGCACCCAGCGTGGATGGTCTTTGTCCTAAACGGTGTTCAAGGTAACCACATGCTGACTTTTTAAAAAGTATCTTAATCTTTGTCCTGAGAGCCTATTTTTGGTCCTTGTATCTTTGAAGCTGTGCATTCAGTCAGAACTATCTAATGCTTACCTCTTTTAGATTGTGTCTACACTGGGTTTCCTGTTTGGATTAGAATCTGAATAGTTCTGGGAACAGCACCAAATCACATTCTGAGGCTCTAAGTGGAAAATATCAGCTCATGATACCCTTGGGCCTAAGCTTGTGTCTACAAATAGCTTCTTTTTGTGGCAACAAATTAGTTCTGGGGTTTATTTTATTCTGCATTATTTCCGATGGCTGCCTCGCTGCCTGAATTTGCTGAGTGACGGTGAAGTCCTTCATTTATCTTATAAGTAGATTTGGCTTGGAATTCTCCTTTTTCACTTGTGTCTCTTGACTTTTCCTAATAAGTTGTTGAATTTCAAATCTACGCCGTATTTAGAGCTCGTGTTCACAGTGTTCTGTGAAGAGATACTGTAAAAAGCAAAAATGTCCTTTTGTAAATGGTGTTTAAACAAAATATTTTTATGTTACTAGGGGAAAAAAATCAGATTTAGTGTTAAGGAAAGCGTTTGATTACTTACTTACAAATAATGCCATTTTTTGTGGGTTTTTTTTCCCCCAACAGCTAAGAACTGATCAGGTAATTTGCTGTGTGTGCAGTGACCATTCCGTGGCTCTCCTTCACCTTGAGGGAAAGAGGTGTCTCCTTCATGCCCGCAAGCACCTTTTCCCTGTGAGGCTGATAAAATGGCACCCAGTTGAGAATTTTTTAATTGTTGGATGTGCAGATGACTCCGTTTACATCTGGGAAATTGAAACAGGTAAATTGGAATTTTACCCCTTTCATTCTTTCTATATTTATGCATCAAAGCATTTGGCTAGGCAGAGGGTTCCAGAGAACTCTGCTTTAACCTTTGGTTGGGCTGCATTTAATGGCTTCGGTTGAAGGTGTGTGTGGAAAACAAAACACAATGGCCCAAGTCAGATCTTGACCAACTGATGGTTCGCTGACAGAGCAGTGTGCAGGAATGAGCCGGATATTTCTGGAAGCTATAAATAAAAACATAAGTTATCTACGTTAATTATTAACAAGAGAGAAATTTAGTGTCCTACCAGTCTCAAATTATCATTAAATTCTGCCTTCTTCAGCATACTCACCATCTCAGCAACATTTTGAGCTAATTGATGATCAGTAATAATGGAATATAATTAATTACAAAACTCCAAAAAGTTGAGTCAGGGAAACTGAAAACTGAGTGGCTCAATTGAACTTTTGATGTCATAGTGTAGACAATGTGCAGTGTGAACCTTAAAGTTTTCAAAAAAGTTTTACTCTGGGGGCGCCTGGGTGGCTCAGTGGGTTGGGCCGCTGCCTTCGGCTCAGGTCATGATCTCAGGGTCCTGGGATCGAGTCCCGCGTCGGGCTCTCTGCTCAGCAGGGATTCTGCTTCCCTTCCTCTCTCTCTGCCTGCCTCTGCTTACTTGTGATCTCTCTCTGTCAAATGAATAAATAAAATCTTGAAAAAAAAAAAAAGTTTTACTCTGTAACTTAAGATTGAGAGTAACACATTTCAGGCAGATGCTTGGAACTTATCAAATACAGCAAGGTAATTAATGAATGTGAGTCGGGAGTGCACCTAAGAGTACATTTTACTGAACCCGTTGCATGATTTTTATTGATTAATTAGTGGTGGTTTTATGTTGGATATTATTAACAGACTGGATCGTTTATACTATGCTAGTTTAGAGTCATACTTCACCAAAATAATTGCTATTTTCTTTACATTTGATTTTGGTGTGTTAATGATGATGACTAATGTGCTGGTGGATGGAGGGTACAGTGTAATTCTGCCTTACATTTGTACCTTGCTTTACAGCTTTGATGGCCTCCCATGTTCATTTCCCATTAGATTATCACAACTGCTAGGGTGGTGGAGGAGACTTTATTCCCCATCTTACTGATGAGGAATTTGTAACTGATTTGTAGGTGCACAAGATTACATTGCTAATAAGCAGTGAACCAGTCTGAGGGTCCCATCTTTCTTTGCAAAATGTGCACAAAATTAGGAGAGTTTTAGAATTCTTAGTTAATCTATCAACCTGAGTGACACTTGAGTATAATGGATAAAATGAGCTCTAAAGCCTGGGCTTGTTTCCAGGACCTGCTAACAAAGACTGGCCTCAGGCAAGCAACTTGACTTCACAGCATGTCCATCTCTTCATCTATGATATGGGAATAATGATACCACCTTCCTGTCAGGATTAAATTAACTAATACTGACCATGCTTGTAAACAGTACCTATAGGTGCTATACCTTTAATAATAGTAATCATATTAATAATATAAATAATCATATTAATAATAGTTTACTATTGGGCGCCTGGGTGGCTCAGTGGGTTGAGCCGCTGCCTTCGGCTCGGGTCATGATCTCAGGGTCCTGGGATGGAGGCCCGCGTCGGGCTCTCTGCTCATCAGGGAGCCTGCTTCCTCCTTTCTCTCTGCCTGCCTCTCTGCCTGCTTGTGATCTCTCTCTGTCAAATAAATAAATAAAATCTTTAAAAAAAAATAATAATAAACTATTATTAAACTATTATTAATATGATCAAAGAACGCAGCAAAATCTTGACTTCTTCTTGTGGAATCTAAGCCTGTAGAACAGGTAAATGTGTGCTGTTGCATTGTTTTCAATTGTGAAATTGTGAAGACTTGGTAATCAAGCATATTTTTCCTAGAAAGTAGAATCTAGTGAGAATAAAGAAATAGCTGAGAACTGACAAATATTTATAGTTCCATTGCCCCATCAGGACACCTTTCAGCCCATGCATCTTTTTACTTACATATTTTTTGGTGGGGTGGGCAGTAAAGGAGGGAAGCCAAAGCACAGTACTTTTTTTTTTTTTTTTAAGTTTTATTTATTTGGAAGAGAGAGCAAGAGTGTACAAATGGTGGGGAGGGGCAGGGGGAGAGGGAGAAGGAGAGTCCTCTGAGCAGGGAGTCTGACACAGGGCTGAATCCCAGGACCCTGGGATTGTGACCTGAGCCGAAGGCAGACGCTTAACCGACTGAGCCATCTAAGAGCCCCAACTCCTAGTACTTCTTGAAACTGTATTTATTCCCACATTTTGTTTTAATTTTATCATTGCTTTTTATATTCCCCAATCCATAACCGAATATTACAGAACATTTGAAAAATAAAGAAAAACAAATAATCCTGTCCCACTTCCTAAAGATAACTGCTATTAATATTTTAATCTACCTTCTGCCAGACATCTTTGTATGTCAATAAATAGATGCCAAAATTGTGTTTCAGTCATGATCCTGGCAGAAAATTGAATTTAACCCAGATGGGTCAAATGAGGAGACTTTAATGAAAGGGCTATTTATAAGGGTGTGGATAGGACTTAGGGAACTGAGAAGGAATGGATAGTGAGGCCCCCATCACCCAGATGCTGGTAGAATCAGGAAGCTCCTACCACTTGCCCAGGGCTGAAGCAACAAGGGGAGAAAATAGTGTCAGTGGCCCCGTGTGAGAGTGGAAACCATGGAGGAATGGTCACTCTCTGAAGTCATGGAAGAGTAACAGCTCCTCCCAAAGATGCAGGACTGAGACAAAGAAAGAGTTGGAAGAAATAGTTTTCTCTGTCCTTCTGCAATCACCTTCCTTAGTTTGATCCAAGTAGTAGTCAAAGAGGAAGGACATTCAGTTCTAGGCATTAGCCCGGGGCTCAATAACAGGTGCAGAGGAGCAGGGAAGGGGTGGAGGGAGTGGTCAAATGGCCAATAATTGACATCCCGGCCATTATGAACACATCATACTTAAACTCAGGAATCTTCTATGGTTGGTTCTACATATTTTTTCCTATAAAAAGTAGTTTTTTTAGAATTTTCATATCAAATGTGTCCACATTTAGTGCTAAATATAAAATATTTATTTCAAATGAGGCTGTGAGGCTATTTATCTCATGGTCATCTACATTAATACTTTATAAACAACCTTAGTTCAACCTAAGATGGAACTTAAAATGGTGAAAATATTATTAATAATTATGGAAATGCCTTCCCATTTGTGATGCGGCTCTTCAGTTTTTCAAAATGTCATCCCATTAACAATTTTACTTGAACCCCCACAACACTATGACCATGGCTGATACCCTGACTTCCCTAATCATTTACCATGCTTATCCTGTTTGGATAAATTTATGCTGTTCCTTTTAGTTTGCATCTGTCAGCTGCTGCTTAGATTTAGTTTGCTTTGTTTTGGGTTGCCATTCACCTCTGCAATTCCAATTTTGTTTGAAATTGAATGAACCACTTTCTTTTGCCCTAGTTGGATTTCATCTGGCTAAGATACTTCCATCTCATTTACTGTGCTAGATTTCGGTTTCATCCTCTTCTTGTAGAAGTGGGAAAGTCTTTTCCATTTGTAGTTTCATACAGTTAGAGGAAAAATACCAACAAAGACCAAAACGATTGGACTGAAAAGAGGCTGTGAGGCTCTAGCATGTCTTGCTCACTGACGTACCTGACACGTGGACCAATAAATGAATGAATGAATGAAGACTTAATTTTCTTGGACCTTAGTAGACTGAGTTCGAATGAGTTCACCTTAAAATTGGCCCATGTTGTGGCTCTTAGATCATGGCTGGCCACCTGTAGGTAGAGCCTTACTTTCTCCTCCAAGTCTACCTTAGGATTTCTAGAGTTCATGTGACCTGCCTCATTTCCTCAGGTATGAGTCTGTGGATTTTCTACTCCAAGCAATTTTTCTGGGGTTTTTCCTTTTAGCTTTGCTAGAAGGTTCAAACTTCATTCCATATGTGAACAGACCCACTCCCTGCTCTGTTTCTCCAGTACTCTGCTTCCTCTAAATATCTGAAGGAGGGATAATTTGACACAAAGGCATCTTTTAGCACCAGAGCAACCCCAGAGCTCATACAGAGAAAACAGGAGGAGTGAGTGGGATCCCGATTTGTGGGAAAGGAGCCTAGAAAGAAAAGCCAAGGGAAGGGGAATGAAGCTAAAAAGTAATTAATTCTCAATGGTGCCAGAAGCCCCGCTTTGCTGGAAGGTGGGGGATTAGGGTATAAGTCAGTCCCTGCGCCACCTTCTCCGAGTGTGGAAGATAGGAGACTTCATCAGTTTTCCACCACACTTTAAAGCAGCCTGTTTTCACTTTATTGATGAGATTTATTTACTCATTTTTTTATTCTTTTGGGTAGAATGCACAAGCATATTCTAGAGCCACGTACCCCCCTGCCTATTTTATCTTGAAGTTGTAGGAAGTGTTTCTCATGGTGACAGGTGGCATGGTCAGATGCATGCCAGCATAAAGTCTGGGGTCACTGGTGGGCATGCTCCTCTCCTGGGAGAGGCGAACAACCAAAGCAGAGAAGTATTTATGTAACAGCAAAGGCCTTCGTCTTCTGGCTAAAAATGCAGCACTGCCAGGTTGGGAATGATGAGGGCATCTAGTTTCTCTTATTGATTTGCCGGATGTCCCATGATGTCTAGGCCTGATTAGGAAGGGAAAAAATTGGAGATGTCATTTTGATTAATATTTGAGTTCCCGCAATGTGTTTGGCACTGACAACTTTGGGCAGCTTTGTCACCCTCCTTGCTGTTGAGACACAATAGGGATAATGTAATACTGATTTTTCCCCCCTAAAATACACACCAGAAATAAATCTCAGCTCTGAGCTCATTATTCTTTTAAGAATTGAATTTAAAATAATTCTGAGGACTTTTCTGTTCACTCTGCCAGATTTACATAGCAGAAAACTCATGTAATGAATTTCTTATGTGTTACTGATAGAACAGTTGTTAATACTGAAGGTCTTCTGTTAAGCTTAGGACCTGCGTTATGAAATATGCCATATTAAGCAATTTGTCCGTGTGGTTTGTGTGTGTGCACGCATACATGTGTGTATGTAAAAATGAAACCTTATTTGCTTGAAATGAAACTCTTGATAAGATAGATCAGAAAAACTTCTTCTATAAAGAACTGGAGACTAAAGTTTTTTAGCTTTGCAGGCCACGTGATCTCTTTTGCAGCTACCGAGCTCTGCCCTTCGTGGCACAGGAGAAGCCATAGATAATATAGAAAGGAGTTAGTGAGGCTGTGTTTCAATAAAACTTTATTTACAAAAGCAGGGAGCTGGCTGGGTTTGCCCTGCAGTGTGCTTTACAGACTTCTAAGAGGGATGGCAGTTCTTTCTAAAGATCATGATTTTCATAATAAGTCATACTACAGCAGTTAATAACTTTTAAACCTTTACACCATCCTGACTGTATAGTTATACCCAGTTTGCTAGTGAGGAGATGGAACTCACAGATGTTTTTGAGTCTGAAGGCGCCCAGGTTAGGTAGAAGGTGCCCGCACTAGGATACATGTGTCTTTCTGGTTTGTTCTCCACTGCACTGTACATGGGAATACTTCTTGTAGATGGAGGTCATCTTTTTGAGACTGTCAAACAGGGAATTAGATAAGGAAAGCTCTGAGAAGAAAAGAAATGGCTGCTAATGCTCTCCTGAAGGAGAGGGCCTTGGGCTATCTCTCAGAGCTTGGCTCTCAGTTTACCCACAGTTCTATCAGTTCTGGGCATCTGATTTCTCAGATGACAGATTTGAAACAGCAGATGGCAAGAAAGGAGACTGTTATTGGCAGACACTCCCGACAACAGTAGCAATAGCTGATGGAAAGGAAGGAGAGGCGAACCTGTGAATCACTGCTTCAGACAGTCTTACCTGAGCTCATGGGAAGATAGTCACCCCTGGAGATGCTGAAATGGTTTCCCCTGTTCAGGAAGCTCTTAGATGTGCCTGCACAGATTATGGGCAGCTGCCAGTCCATTTCCCACACCTCCTACCTGGGAGGGGGGCACTCCTTACTTCAGGAAGACTATTGAAAGGTATTACATCTATGGTGGGGTTGTGGTCCTCAGGAAATCTAAGCAGCGGCTGACAACCTGGAGTTTAAGGGGAACCAAAGTCTTTGGCCAGTAACTGGGTAGAACTCAGGATCCATGTGAGTCTATTTTTATTCATTTCTTCCTGTTTCTGCTCAGGTAATGTGAGCTGTGTGACCTTGAGCAGGAAGCTTCACTCCAGTAGCCTGGCCTGAGGACCTAGCCTCTGGTCATGACTTGGTTTCTGTGGGAAAACAAATTCTGCATTTTAAAACAACTCTCTTATAAACAGACCATTGGAACAAAGCCTCTGCATATGAAATTAAGGAAGTCAGGAAGAAGAAAAATACATTCCAGAGTTATTTTTGCCACAGGTGTTAAATTTTCTCTCTTAATTTTATTTTCTTACTGCAATTAGTACCAGTTAGTTAGAAAATTATTTAGTCTATATGGTACCATGTAAATGAAGCATTTATTCTTTTGTGAGTTTAAAATACATAGTCTTAAAAAGAAAGTTTTAAAAATAAAACTATTAAGAAAGGTAAGATAAGGTTTTTGCCGAGTAATAGCCATATAATAGATCACATTTTTAGAATAGGCCATATTTTTAGAAAATATCTAGCATTTAATCCTCTACTATAGATTGGAGTTTGCTTTAATTGTTTAGGGTGAGGGATATGTAGATGAATGCTAGACACAGCTTCCCAGAAATGTGCAGTCATATTTTACCCAATAGAATAGAATCATGTGGTTAAATTCTTATTTTGCTATGCCAAAATATCACACAAGGTCACTACCTGGAGAGGTCATTTTCAGGCCACAAGTATTATCTTGTTGCCTTTATTTGTAGTATATAGTGTATAAAATAAAAAATTTTTAGTTCCTCTAGTTACCAACCACACCATTCTGAAGGACAGCTTTGCTTGATTTTCTCATCAAGGTCACCCCTCTGTAGGTACAGGTGCCTTGTCAGCACAACCAGAGGATGACCTTCATTATGTGCGTGTCAAAGGTAGATTTTGGGTATGCAGCATCCGCAGGTTATTGTCTTCCCAGTATGTTATTTTCTCAAAGCCACGTTATTTTGTTGTGGGAGATTACAGATGGAACCCTCTTGGGATGATTGTTTTTAGAAACGAAAAATAGGGTACATTAAAGCACAGGATGGGATTTTTCCTACATCACCTTTTCCAAGCCCTTTTCTTCTTTATTATAATAATTACTGGTGTTATTACTCAACACGTATTCTCAGTTTGCTGCCTATTTTTTGAATTCTTCCTCTTTGGGCCTGTTATCACAGCTACACTGTAATTTGAGATTTTGATTCATGTGATACTGTGTGTGTGTGTGTGTGTGTGTGTGTGTGCAGGGGTATGTACCTGTGTATGTACACACTTGTGTAGATGAACTTTGTTTGCAGGTTAACTACTAAATATTTGCTCAGTTATCAACGTTTAATGTCTCAAGTGGGAATTAGCATCCAGGGCGGTTAGGATTATGAGCCCTGGGATTCAGACTGCTACATTTGAATCCTTGTTCTACTCTCTCCAATCTCTATTATCTCAGTTCACTTTGAATTCCTCAAAGACTCACCATCTCTTCTCCACAGTTAGCCCTAGATAAATATTATCTGTACTTATTACAGATCCTTCATATATTACCACAGCAGTTTATGTTAATAACTCATTATTCACTCCTAATGTATCAAATGGATGTTATTGCCTAATATTTAGAGACAATAGATTCTGCCTCTATTCATTTGTTCACTGTTCGGCAAATCACTAAATTAAATTGATCAAAGCCTTAGTTTCCTCATGGTGGTGGTGATGATGATGATGACGATGGTGATGACACTTAACACAATGTTGCAGGAAAGAGGTAAGACATTCCTTATGAGAGAATACTGGCTTTATTTTTATTAATTTTATTTATTATTTTCATTAATTATATATATGTTAATATATTAACACATATATCTGCATAACATATGTATGTATATACATATACAAATATATGTGCCTCTCTATAACCATATATGTATATATACATGTACAAATATATATGCATACATGTAAGCATATATGTGTGTATGCATACACACCTACATACACACATGCCACATGGTTGCTCTAATAAAAAAAAACTACAGCAACAAATGAAAAATAATAAATGAGACTTCATTAAAATTAAAAC